>NC_053390.1:838696509-839296509 GCF_905171765.1 Bufo bufo
CGGAGCAGACTATGACGTCACCAGTACTGATCGGAGCAGACTATGACGTCACCAGTACTGATCGGTGCAGACTATGACGTCACCAGTACTGATCGGTGCAGACTATGACGTCACCAGTACTGATCGGTGCAGACTATGACGTCACCAGTACTGATCGGTGCAGACTATGCCGTCACCTGTACTGATCGGTGCAGACTATGACGTCACCAGTACTGATCGGAGCAGACTATGACATCACCAGTACTGATCGGTGCAGACTATGACGTCACCAGTACTGATCGGAGCAGACTATGACATCACCAGTACTGATCGGAGCAGACTATGACATCACCAGTACTGATCGGAGCAGACTATGACATCACCAGTACTGATCGGTGCAGACTATGACGTCACCAGTACTGATCGGTGCAGACTATGACGTCACCAGTACTGATCGGTGCAGACTATGACGTCACCAGTACTGATCGGTGCAGACTATGACATCACCAGTACTGATCGGTGCAGACTATGACGTCACCAGTACTGATCGGTGCAGACTATGACGTCACCAGTACTGATCGGAGCAGACTATGACATCACCAGTACTGATCGGTGCAGACTATGACGTCACCAGTTCTGATCGGTGCAGACTATGACATCACCAGTACTGATCGGTGCAGACTATGACGTCACCAGTACTGATCGGAGCAGACTATGACATCACCAGTACTGATCGGTGCAGACTATGACGTCACCAGTACTGATCGGTGCAGACTATGACGTCACCAGTACTGATCGGTGCAGACTATGACATCACCAGTACTGATCTGTGCAGACTATGACATCACCAGTACTGATCGGAGCAGACTATGACGTCACCAGTACTGATCTGTGCAGACTATGACGTCACCAGTACTGATCGGTGCAGACTATGACATCACCAGTACTGATCGGTGCAGACTATGACGTCACCAGTACTGATCGGTGCAGACTATGACATCACCAGTACTGATCGGAGCAGACTATGACATCACCAGTACTGATCGGTGCAGACTATGACGTCACCAGTACTGATCGGTGCAGACTATGACGTCACCAGTACTGATCGGTGCAGACTATGACATCACCAGTACTGATCACTGAAGACTATGACATCACCAGTACTGATCGGTGCAGACTATGACATCACCAGTACTGATCGGTGCAGACTATGACGTCACCAGTACTGATCACTGCAGACTATGACGTCACCAGTACTGATCGGAGCAGACTATGACATCACCAGTACTGATCGGTGCAGACTATGACGTCACCAGTACTGATCGGTGCAGACTATGACGTCACCAGTACTGATCAGTGCAGACTATGACGTCACCAGTACTGATCGGTGCAGACTATGACATCACCAGTACTGATCGGTGCAGACTATGACATCACCAGTACTGATCGGTGCAGACTATGACGTCACCAGTACTGATCGGTGCAGACTATGACGTCACCAGTACTGATCGGTGCAGACTATGACGTCACCAGTACTGATCGGTGCAGACTATGACATCACCAGTACTGATCGGTGCAGACTATGACGTCACCAGTACTGATCGGTGCAGACTATGACGTCACCAGTACTGATCGGTGCAGACTATGACGTCACCAGTACTGATCGGTGCAGACTATGACATCACCAGTACTGATCGGAGCAGACTATGACATCACCAGTACTGATCGGAGCAGACTATGACATCACCAGTACTGATCGGAGCAGACTATGACATCACCAGTACTGATCGGTGCAGACTATGACGTCACCAGTACTGATCGGTGCAGACTATGACGTCACCAGTACTGATCGGTGCAGACTATGACATCACCAGTACTGATCGGTGCAGACTATGACGTCACCAGTACTGATCGGTGCAGACTATGACGTCACCAGTACTGATCGGTGCAGACTATGACGTCACCAGTACTGATCGGTGCAGACTATGACATCACCAGTACTGATCGGTGCAGACTATGACGTCACCAGTACTGATCGGTGCAGACTATGACGTCACCAGTACTGATCGGTGCAGACTATGACGTCACCAGTACTGATCGGTGCAGACTATGACATCACCAGTACTGATCACTGCAGACTATGACATCACCAGTACTGATCGGAGCAGACTATGACATCACCAGTACTGATCGGTGCAGACTATGACGTCACCAGTACTGATCGGTGCAGACTATGACGTCACCAGTACTGATCGGTGCAGACTATGACGTCACCAGTACTGATCGGTGCAGACTATGACGTCACCAGTACTGATCTGAGCAGACTATGACATCACCAGTACTGATCGGTGCAGACTATGACGTCACCAGTACTGATCGGTGCAGACTATGACGTCACCAGTACTGATCGGAGCAGACTATGACGTCACCAGTACTGATCGGTGCAGACTATGACGTCACCAGTACTGATCGGTGCAGACTATGACGTCACCAGTACTGATCGGTGCAGACTATGACATCACCAGTACTGATCGGTGCAGACTATGACGTCACCAGTACTGATCGGTGCAGACTATGACGTCACCAGTACTGATCGGAGCAGACTATGACGTCACCAGTACTGATCGGTGCAGACTATGACATCACCAGTACTGATCGGTGCAGACTATGACATCACCAGTACTGATCGGTGCAGACTATGACGTCACCAGTACTGATCGGTGCAGACTATGACGTCACCAGTACTGATCGGAGCAGACTATGACATCACCAGTACTGATCGGTGCAGACTATGACGTCACCAGTACTGATCGGTGCAGACTATGACATCACCAGTACTGATCGGTGCAGACTATGACGTCACCAGTACTGATCGGTGCAGACTATGACGTCACCAGTACTGATCTGAGCAGACTATGACGTCACCAGTACTGATCTGAGCAGACTATGACGTCACCAGTACTGATCGGTGCAGACTATGACGTCACCAGTACTGATCGGTGCAGACTATGACGTCACCAGTACTGATCGGTGCAGACTATGACATCACCAGTACTGATCGGTGCAGACTATGACGTCACCAGTACTGATCGGAGCAGACTATGACATCACCAGTACTGATCGGAGCAGACTATGACATCACCAGTACTGATCGGTGCAGACTATGACATCACCAGTACTGATCGGTGCAGACTATGACATCACCAGTACTGATCGGTGCAGACTATGACATCACCAGTACTGATCGGTGCAGACTATGACGTCACCAGTACTGATCGGAGCAGACTATGACATCACCAGTACTGATCGGTGCAGACTATGACGTCACCAGTACTGATCGGTGCAGACTATGACGTCACCAGTACTGATCGGAGCAGACTATGACATCACCAGTTCTGATCGGTGCAGACTATGACGTCACCAGTACTGATCGGTGCAGACTATGACGTCACCAGTACTGATCGGTGCAGACTATGACGTCACCAGTACTGATCGGTGCAGACTATGACGTCACCAGTACTGATCGGAGCAGACTATGACGTCACCAGTACTGATCGGAGCAGACTATGACGTCACCAGTACTGATCGGTGCAGACTATGACGTCACCAGTACTGATCGGTGCAGACTATGACGTCACCAGTACTGATCGGTGCAGACTATGACGTCACCAGTACTGATCGGTGCAGACTATGCCGTCACCTGTACTGATCGGTGCAGACTATGACGTCACCAGTACTGATCGGAGCAGACTATGACATCACCAGTACTGATCGGTGCAGACTATGACGTCACCAGTACTGATCGGAGCAGACTATGACATCACCAGTACTGATCGGAGCAGACTATGACATCACCAGTACTGATCGGAGCAGACTATGACATCACCAGTACTGATCGGTGCAGACTATGACGTCACCAGTACTGATCGGTGCAGACTATGACGTCACCAGTACTGATCGGTGCAGACTATGACGTCACCAGTACTGATCGGTGCAGACTATGACATCACCAGTACTGATCGGTGCAGACTATGACGTCACCAGTACTGATCGGTGCAGACTATGACGTCACCAGTACTGATCGGAGCAGACTATGACATCACCAGTACTGATCGGTGCAGACTATGACGTCACCAGTTCTGATCGGTGCAGACTATGACATCACCAGTACTGATCGGTGCAGACTATGACGTCACCAGTACTGATCGGTGCAGACTATGACGTCACCAGTACTGATCGGTGCAGACTATGACGTCACCAGTACTGATCGGTGCAGACTATGACGTCACCAGTACTGATCGGTGCAGACTATGACGTCACCAGTACTGATCGGTGCAGACTATGACGTCACCAGTTCTGATCGGTGCAGACTATGACGTCACCAGTACTGATCGGTGCAGACTATGACGTCACCAGTACTGATCGGTGCAGACTATGACATCACCAGTACTGATCGGTGCAGACTATGACGTCACCAGTACTGATCGGTGCAGACTATGACGTCACCAGTACTGATCGGTGCAGACTATGACATCACCAGTACTGATCGGAGCAGACTATGACGTCACCAGTACTGATCGGTGCAGACTATGACGTCACCAGTACTGATCGGTGCAGACTATGACATCACCAGTACTGATCGGAGCAGACTATGACATCACCAGTACTGATCGGTGCAGACTATGACATCACCAGTACTGATCGGTGCAGACTATGACATCACCAGTACTGATCGGAGCAGACTATGACATCACCAGTACTGATCGGTGCAGACTATGACGTCACCAGTACTGATCGGAGCAGACTATGACATCACCAGTACTGATCGGAGCAGACTATGACATCACCAGTACTGATCGGTGCAGACTATGACGTCACCAGTACTGATCGGAGCAGACTATGACATCACCAGTACTGATCGGTGCAGACTATGACGTCACCAGTACTGATCGGTGCAGACTATGACGTCACCAGTACTGATCGGAGCAGACTATGACATCACCAGTACTGATCGGAGCAGACTATGACATCACCAGTACTGATCGGTGCAGACTATGACGTCACCAGTACTGATCGGAGCAGACTATGACGTCACCAGTACTGATCGGAGCAGACTATGACATCACCAGTACTGATCGGAGCAGACTATGACGTCACCAGTACTGATCGGTGCAGACTATGACGTCACCAGTACTGATCGGTGCAGACTATGACGTCACCAGTACTGATCGGTGCAGACTATGACGTCACCAGTACTGATCGGAGCAGACTATGACATCACCAGTACTGATCGGTGCAGACTATGACGTCACCAGTACTGATCGGTGCAGACTATGACATCACCAGTACTGATCGGAGCAGACTATGACGTCACCAGTACTGATCGGTGCAGACTATGACGTCACCAGTACTGATCGGTGCAGACTATGACGTCACCAGTACTGATCGGAGCAGACTATGACATCACCAGTACTGATCGGTGCAGACTATGACGTCACCAGTACTGATCGGTGCAGACTATGACATCACCAGTACTGATCGGTGCAGACTATGACATCACCAGTACTGATCGGTGCAGACTATGACATCACCAGTACTGATCGGTGCAGACTATGACGTCACCAGTACTGATCGGTGCAGACTATGACGTCACCAGTACTGATCGGTGCAGACTATGACATCACCAGTACTGATCGGTGCAGACTATGACATCACCAGTACTGATCGGTGCAGACTATGACGTCACCAGTACTGATCGGTGCAGACTATGACATCACCAGTACTGATCGGAGCAGACTATGACATCACCAGTACTGATCGGTGCAGACTATGACGTCACCAGTACTGATCGGTGCAGACTATGACGTCACCAGTACTGATCGGTGCAGACTATGACGTCACCAGTACTGATCGGTCGCTTAGATGTAATTCCCTCACATTCAGCAGTTTGGCTCCGCCCACAGGACAGGCCGGTCACGTGGAGGATGTGACGTTCCTACAACCTTCTCAGCCCAACAGGAAATAAGGTCAAACTGTCAGTCAGAGACGCGTTCGGTCACGTGACCGGAAGTCGTGTCAGGTTCCGGAGCACGACAGATGTCATCATGGCGGCGCTGAGGCAAATTATTCGCGCTGGACAGGTACGGCGGGAGAAACCATGTACATGGGGGGGGGGACTGTTGGATTTCACTCGGGAGACTCCATGTGGATATATAGTAATGGCCTCTTGTTAGTTTCAGGGACGCCTTCCCCGGTGGACTCCGCTCATCAGATCCGTGTCGTCGGCCCCCGTTCTGCAGGCTGCGCACACCCAGGTGAGACTGAGCCAGGTCTGGGGCCTGTAATCACATGGATTGATTTTCTGTAGGGGAGGCAGGACCTGTAATCACATGACTGCTCTCTGTAGGTGGAGCCTGTGAAGTCGGAGGGAGCCTTCCATGTCACCATGATCCCCGGAGACGGTGTGGGGCCCGAGCTCATGCACTCTGTGAAGGAAGTGTTCAAGGTGATCCCGCCTATCCCCCTCTGTGACTCCTCCTCCTTCCCGTACCCCCCTCTGTGACTCCTCCCCCTCTGGCTCCTCCTCTTTCCCTTATCTCCCTCTGTGACTCCTCCCCTCGCTGTGTGACTCCTCCCTGACCCGTTGCTCTTGTGCAGGCGGCCGACGTCCCGGTGGAGTTTGATGAGTTTCACCTGAGTGAGGTGCAGAACATGGCGTCTCCTGAGAGGCTGGACGAGGTGCTGGCCTCCATGCAGGCAAACAGAGTCGCCATCAAGGGTAATTCTAGGATTGTTCACTGGAGGATGCCCCTCCCCCTCCGGTGCGCGGTCTGTGCCGGGGATGCCCCCCTCCGGTGCGCGGTCTGTGCCGGGGATGCCCCCCTCCGGTGCGCGGTCTGTGCCGGGGATGCCCCCCTCCGGTGCGCGGTCTGTGCCGGGGATGCCCCCCTCCGGTGCGCGGTCTGTGCCGGGGATGCCCCCCTCCGGTGCGCGGTCTGTGCCGGGGATGCCCCCCCCATCATTCAGTCTAACGCCCTTTTTGCCTTCCAGGTAAGATCCACACCCCTATGGAGTATAAGGGCGAACTGGCGTCATACGAGATGCGGCTGAGGTATGTGTGACTGCTGGGAGCTGGTGCTCTGTCACAGTGTGTCGGCCATTATCTGTCTGATGGACAGCAGATGATCCACCACTAGGTGGCGCTGCAGAGTGTACTGTCCCCCGGGGGCCATGTAGTGGCAGGTCGGATAGAGCATGTTGTGGACTCTGAGGGTTGTAGTCTCCAGTCCATGACTGGCCGCCATCAGGGTGGGGGGGTAGTAGACGGGGGAGGGGGGCAGCTTCTAATAACCCGCTGTACCCGTCCGCCTCACAGGAGGAAGCTGGATCTGTTCGCCAACGTGGTTCACGTTAGCAGTCTGCCCGGATACAAGACCCGGCACAACAACCTGGACCTGGTGATCATCCGGGAGCAGACGGAGGGCGAGTACAGCTCCCTGGAGCATGAGGTAGGTGATGTGAGGGGGAGTACAGCTCCTGGGGCATGAGGTAGGTGATGTGAGGGGGAGTACAGCTCCTGGGGCGCGAGGTGGGTGATGTGAGGGGGAGTACAGCTCCTGGGGCGCGAGGTGGGTGATGTGAGGGGGAGTACAGCTCCTGGGGCGCGAGGTGGGTGATGTGAGGGGGAGTACAGCTCCTGGGGCGCGAGGTGGGTGATGTGAGGGGGAGTACAGCTCCTGGGGCGTGAGGTGGGTGATGTGAGGGGGAGTACAGCTCCTGGGGCGTGAGGTGGGTGATGTGAGGGGGAGTACAGCTCCTGGGGCGTGAGGTGGGTGATGTAAGGGGGAGTACAGCTCCCTGGAGCGTGAGGTAGGTGATGTAAGGGGGAGTACAGCTCCTGGGGCGCGAGGTGGGTGATGTGAGGGGGAGTACAGCTCCTGGGGCGCGAGGTGGGCGATGTGAGGGGGAGTACAGCTCCCTGGAGCATGAGGTAGGTGATGTAAGGGGGAGTACAGCTCCTGGGGCGCGAGGTGGGTGATGTGAGGGGGAGTACAGCTCCTGGGGCGCGAGGTGGGCGATGTGAGGGGGAGTACAGCTCCTGGGGCGTGAGGTGGGTGATGTGAGGGGGAGTACAGCTCCTGGGGCGTGAGGTGGGTGATGTGAGGGGGAGTACAGCTCCTGGGGCGCGAGGTGTGTCTTGTGAGGGGGAGTACAGCTCCTGGGGCGCGAGGTGGGTGATGTGAGGGGGAGTACAGCTCCTGGGGCGCGAGGTGGGCGATGTGAGGGGGAGTACAGCTCCGGGGGCGCGAGGTGGGCGATGTGAGGGGGAGTACAGCTCCTGGGGCGCGAGGTGGGTGATGTAAGGGGGAGTACAGCTCCTGGGGCGCGAGTGCAGGGCAGGTAATTGATCGCAGTGATTTTCCACAGAGCGTCAGTGGGGTCATCGCGTGTCTGAAGATCATCACCCGAGAGAAATCCAACAGAATCGCCAAGTTCGCCTTTGATTATGCGACAAAGAAAGGGCGTTCCAAGGTCACAGCCGTGCACAAGGCCAACATCATGTGAGTGACAGACCCGAGCAGACGATCCACGTGTGCCTGTACAGACTAGACCTGACCAGACGATCCACGTGTCCGCACAGTCTATAGGGGGTAGACCCGAGCAGACGATCCACGTGTTCGCCCAGTCTATAGAGGGTAGACCCGAGCAGACGATCCATGTGTCTGCCCAGTCTATAGGGGGTAGACCCGAGCAGACGATCCACGTGTGCCTGTACAGACTAGACCTGACCAGACGATCCACGTGTCCGCCCAGTCTATAGAGGGTAGACCCGAGCAGACGATCCGCGTGTCCGCCCAGTCTATAGAGGGTAGACCCGAGCAGACGATCCACGTGTCCACCAGTCTATAGAGGGTAGACCCGAGCAGACGATCCACGTGTCCACCAGTCTATAGAGGGTAGACCCGAGCAGACGATCCACGTGTCTGCCCAGTCTATAGGGGGTAGACCCGAGCAGACGATCCATGTGTCTGCCCAGTCTATAGGGGGTAGACCCGAGCAGACGATCCACGTGTCCGCACAGTCTATAGGGGGTAGACCCGAGCAGACGATCCACGTGTTCGCCCAGTCTATAGAGGGTAGACCCGAGCAGACGATCCGCGTGTCCGCCCAGTCTATAGAGGGTAGACCCGAGCAGACGATCCGCGTGTCCGCCCAGTCTATAGAGGGTAGACCCGAGCAGACGATCCGCGTGTCCGCCCAGTCTATAGAGGGTAGACCCGAGCAGACGATCCACGTGTCCGCACAGTCTATAGAGGGTAGACCCGAGCAGACGATCCACGTGTCCGCCCAGTCTATAGAGGGTAGACCCGAGCAGACGATCCGCGTGTCCGCCCAGTCTATAGAGGGTAGACCCGAGCAGACGATCCGCGTGTCCGCCCAGTCTATAGAGGGTAGACCCGAGCAGACGATCCACGTGTCTGCCCAGTCTATAGAGGGTAGACCCGAGCAGACGATCCACTTGTGCCTGTACATACCAGACCTGAGCAGACGATCCACGTGTCCGCCCAGTCTATAGAGGGTAGACCCGAGCAGACGATCCACGTGTCTGCCCAGTCTATAGAGGGTAGACCCGAGCAGACGATCCACGTGTTCGCCCAGTCTATAGGGGGTAGACCCGAGCAGACGATCCACGTGTCTGCCCAGTCTATAGAGGGTAGACCCGAGCAGACGATCCACTTGTGCCTGTACATACCAGACCTGAGCAGACGATCCACGTGTCCGCCCAGTCTATAGAGGGTAGACCCGAGCAGACGATCCACGTGTCCACCCAGTCTATAGGGGGTAGACCCGAGCAGACGATCCACGTGTCCGCCCAGTCTATAGAGGGTAGATCCGAGCAGACGATCCACGTGTCCGCCCAGTCTATAGAGGGTAGACCCGAGCAGACGATCCGCGTGTCCGCCCAGTCTATAGAGGGTAGACCCGAGCAGACGATCCGCGTGTCCGCCCAGTCTATAGAGGGTAGACCCGAGCAGACAATCCACGTGTCTGCCCAGTCTATAGAGGGTAGACCCGAGCAGACGATCCACTTGTGCCTGTACATACCAGACCTGAGCAGACGATCCACGTGTCCGCCCAGTCTATAGAGGGTAGACCCGAGCAGACGATCCACGTGTCTGCCCAGTCTATAGGGGTAGACCTGAGCAGACGATCCGCGTGTCCGCCCAGTCTATAGAGGGTAGACCCGAGCAGACGATCCACGTGTCCACCAGTCTATAGAGGGTAGACCCGAGCAGACGATCCACGTGTCCGCCCAGTCTATAGAGGGTAGACCCGAGCAGACGATCCACGTGTTTGCCCAGTCTATAGGGGGTAGACCCGAGCAGACGATCCACGTGTCTGCCCAGTCTATAGAGGGTAGACCCGAGCAGACGATCCACGTGTTCACCCAGTCTATAGGGGGTAGACCCGAGCAGACGATCCACGTGTCTGCCCAGTCTATAGAGGGTAGACCCGAGCAGACGATCCACTTGTGCCTGTACATACCAGACCTGAGCAGACGATCCACGTGTCCGCCCAGTCTATAGAGGGTAGACCCGAGCAGGCGATCCACGTGTCCGCCCAGTCTATAGAGGGTAGACCCGAGCAGACGATCCACGTGTCCACCCAGTCTATAGGGGGTAGACCCGAGCAGACGATCCACGTGTCCGCCCAGTCTATAGAGGGTAGACCCGAGCAGACGATCCACGTGTCCGCCCAGTCTATAGAGGGTAGACCCGAGCAGACGATCCGCGTGTCCGCCCAGTCTATAGAGGGTAGACCCGAGCAGACGATCCACGTGTGGTTTAACCCCTTGCCGCCCTCTCGCCCTGCAGGAAGCTGGGGGACGGCCTGTTCCTGCAGTGCTGTCAGGAGGTGGCGGAGTTGTATCCCAGAATCCAGTTTGAGACGATGATCATCGACAACTGCTGCATGCAGGTGAGGGTGGAGCCACTGCTGGCCACACCCCCATATCCCGCCTTGTAGTGGGAGGGGCTGTGTGTCGCTCAGTGGAGGGAGGAGTTGATTCCATGTATGTTAACTCTGGTGACCCTAGACTGGGAGGGGCTTGCTGTGTTGTCTGGCAGTGGGCGGAGTCTATCTTGTCTCTTCCTCCCGCAGCTGGTGCAGAACCCTTACCAGTTCGATGTGCTGGTGATGCCAAACCTGTACGGCAACATCATAGATAACCTGGCGGCGGGGCTGGTCGGCGGAGCGGGCGTGGTCCCAGGGGAGAGCTACAGCGCAGAGTACGCAGTGTTTGAGACGGTAAGTGCGGCGGGGTGACCTTACACTGACGACCTGTCCTTTATCACACTGCTGACTGTGCCACCTCCTCGCAGGGTGCCCGTCATCCCTTTGCCCAGGCCGTAGGCAGAAACATTGCCAACCCGACCGCCATGCTGCTGACTGCCACCAACATGCTGCGCCACCTGAAGTAAGTGGTGGGTTGTGACGGGCGATGGCGCCCCCCACAGGCAGGCGGACCCTCCTCTTAACAGGTCTTCTCTTCCAGCCTCGAGTATCACTCCAATCTGATCTCTGACGCCGTGAAGAAGGTGATCAAGCAGGGAAAGGTGAGGAGAACTTCTTTGCTCCGCCTCTATATGATGTTGACTCCGCCCACCAGCTGAGCTCCCATCATGCACTGCATTCTGGGTGGTATGGTGTATACTACATCTCCCACAATGTACTGCAGCAGGGAGGAACCAGCAGGAGATAGGCGAGCACCTGCAGATTTGGTTGTGACTGGAGTAATCAGCTCCTCAGCTTTATATGGCGGTCAGTCGTCTTCCATCCTAATGGCGGAGCGGCACTTCACCGTATAACACTACTAACGCTTTACCCACAATCCTCTGTGGTTTGCGGCACATGCTCCTCCTCTGCTCTTGTGTCATAGGTGCTTAACACAGTATTGACACCCCTGCTCCAGTCCCTACTGGAGCTGCAAGCCATTCTCCCATCCCCTGTCCAGTTTGTGCTGTCTCATCTGTGGGACGTTGGTGTCTGATATAACAAGGCTCTGGAAGTGTAATAGATGTATAACTGGTGTCAGGCAGCTGCTGCACAAGCACTCGAAAAAATGTGAATGAGACACAATCTGTACACAGACTACTGTCTCCAGGTTGGATGGTGAAGCTTTCAGTAGCCCCTCAGGGGACGCTATAACTGTACAGGGTGAGGAGAGGAGACGATGTAGGATTGTACAGGGTGAGGAGAGGAGACGATGTAGAATTGTACAGGACGAGGAGAGGAGACGATGTAGGATTGTACAGGACGAGGAGAGGAGACGATGTAGGATTGTACAGGACGAGGAGAGGAGACGATGTAGGATTGTACAGGACGAGGAGAGGAGACGATGTAGAATTGTACAGGACGAGGAGAGGAGACGATGTAGGATTGTACAGGACGAGGAGAGGAGACGATGTAGGATTGTACAGGACGAGGAGAGGAGACGATGTAGGATTGTACAGGACGAGGAGAGGAGACGATGTAGGATTGTACAGGGTGAGGAGAGGAGACGATGTAGAATTGTACAGGACGAGGAGAGGAGACGACGTAGGATTGTACAGGATGCGGTGAGGAGACGATGTAGAATTGTACAGGACGAGGAGAGGAGACGATGTAGGATTGTACAGGACGAGGAGAGGAGACGATGTAGGATTGTACAGGACGAGGAGAGGAGACGACGTAGGATTGTACAGGACGAGGAGAGGAGACGACGTAGGATTGTACAGGACGAGGAGAGGAGACGACGTAGGATTGTACAGGACGAGGAGAGGAGACGACGTAGGATTGTACAGGACGAGGAGAGGAGACGACGTAGGATTGTACAGGATGCGGTGAGGAGACGACGTAGGATTGTACAGGATGCGGTGAGGAGACGACGTAGGATTGTACAGGATGCGGTGAGGAGACGACGTAGGATTGTACAGGATGCGGTGAGGAGACGACGTAGGATTGTACAGGATGCGGTGAGGAGACGACGTAGGATTGTACAGGATGCGGTGAGGAGACGACGTAGGATTGTACAGGATGCGGTGAGGAGACGACGTAGGATTGTACAGGATGCGGTGAGGAGACGACGCAGGATTGTACAGGATGCGGTGAGGAGACGACGTAGGATTGTACAGGATGCGGTGAGGAGACGACGCAGGATTGTACAGGATGCGGTGAGGAGACGACGTAGGATTGTACAGGATGCGGTGAGGAGACGACGTAGGATTGTACAGGATGCGGTGAGGAGACGACGTAGGATTGTACAGGATGCGAAGAGAAGATGAAGTAGGATTGTACAGGATGCGGTGAGGAGACGACGTAGGATTGTACAGGATGCGGTGAGGAGACGACGTAGGATTGTACAGGATGCGGTGAGAAGAGGAGATGATGTAGGATTGTCCAGGATGCGGTGAGAAGAGGAGATGATGTAGGATTGTGCAGGGCACGGTGTAAAGATGACGTAGGATTGTACAGGATGCGGTGAGAAGAGGAGATGATGTAGGATTGTACAGGATGCGGTGAGGAGACGGCGCAGGATTGTACAGGATGCGGTGAGGAGATGATGTAGAATTGTACAGGGTGAGGAGACGATGTAGGATTGTACAGGATGCGGTGAGGAGACGACGTAGGATTGTGCAGGATGCAGTGAGAAGAGGAGATGATATAGGATTGTACAGGATGCGGTGAGGAGACGATGTAGGATGCGGTGAGAAGAGAAGATAATGTAGGACTGTACAGGATGCGTTGAGGAGACGGCGTAGGATTGTACAGGATGCGGTGAGGAGACGATGTAGGATTGTACAGGGTGAGGAGACGACGTAGGATTGTACAGGGTGAGGAGACGATGTAGGATTGTACAGGGTGAGGAGACGATGTAGGATTGTACAGGATGCGGTGAGGAGACGACGTAGGATTGTACAGGATGCGGTGAGGAGACGACGTAGGATTGTGCAGGATGCAGTGAGGAGACGACGTAGGATTGTACAGGATGCGGTGAGGAGACGACGTAGGATTGTGCAGGATGCAGTGAGGAGACGACGTAGGATTGTACAGGATGCGGTGAGGAGACGATGTAGAATTGTACAGGGTGAGGAGACGACGTAGGATTGTACAGGGTGAGGAGACGATGTAGGATTGTACAGGATGCAGTGAGGAGACGATGTAGGATTGTACAGGATGCGGTGAGGAGACGACGTAGGATTGTGCAGGATGCAGTGAGGAGACGACGTAGGATTGTACAGGATGCGGTGAGGAGACGATGTAGAATTGTACAGGGTGAGGAGACAACGTAGGATTGTACAGGGTGAGGAGACGATGTAGGATTGTACAGGATGCGGTGAGGAGACGATGTAGGATTGTACAGGATGCGGTGAGGAGACGACGTAGGATTGTGCAGGATGCGGTGAGGAGACGACGTAGGATTGTACAGGATGCGGTGAGGAGACGACGTAGGATTGTGCAGGATGCGGTAAGGAGTCGACGTAGGATTGTGCAGGATGCGGTGAGAAGAGGAGACGGTGTAGGATTGTACAGGATGCGGTGAGGAGACGACGTAGGATTGTACAGGATGCTGTGAGAAGAGGAGATGATGTAGGATTGTACAGGATGCGGTGAGGAGACGGCGCAGGATTGTACAGGATGCGGTGAGGAGATGATGTAGAATTGTACAGGGTGAGGAGACGACGTAGGATTGTACAGGGTGAGGAGACGATGTAGGATTGTACAGGATGCGGTGAGGAGACGACGTAGGATTGTGCAGGATGCAGTGAGAAGAGGAGATGATGTAGGATTGTACAGGATGCGGTGAGGAGACGATGTAGGATGCGGTGAGAAGAGGAGATGATGTAGGACTGTACAGGATGCGTTGAGGAGATGGCGTAGGATTGTACAGGATGCAGTGAGGAGACGATGTAGGATTGTACAGGATGCGGTGAGGAGACGACGTAGGATTGTGCAGGATGCAGTGAGGAGACGACGTAGGATTGTACAGGATGCAGTGAGGAGTCGACGTAGGATTGTGCAGGATGCGGTGAGAAGAGGAGACGGTGTAGGATTGTACAGGATGCGGTGAGGAGACGACGTAGGATTGTACAGGATGCGGTGAGGAGACGATGTAGGATTGTACAGGATGCGGTGAGGAGACGATGTAGGATTGTACAGGATGCGGTGAGGAGACGATGTAGGATTGTACAGGATGCGGTGAGGAGACGACGTAGGATTGTACAGGACGAGGAGAGGAGATGATGTAGGATTGTGCATGATGCGGTGAGGAGACGGTGTAGGATTGTACAGGATGCGGTGAGGAGACGATGTAGGATTGTACAGGATGCGGTGAGGAGACGATGTAGGATTGTACAGGATGCGGTGAGGAGACGATGTAGGATTGTACAGGATGCGGTGAGGAGACGACGTAGGATTGTGCAGGACGAGGAGAGGAGATGATGTAGGATTGTGCAGGATGCGGTGAGGAGACGGTGTAGGATTGTACAGGATGCGGTGAGGAGACGGTGTAGGATTGTACAGGATGCGGTGAGAAGAGGAGACGATGTAGGATTGTACAGGACGAGGAGAGGAGACGATGTAGGATTGTACAGGACGAGGAGAGGAGACGATGTAGGATTGTACAGGATGCGGTGAGGAGACGACGTAGGATTGTGCAGGACGAGGAGAGGAGATGATGTAGGATTGTGCATGATGCGGTGAGAAGAGGAGACGATGTAGGATTGTACAGGATGCGGTGAGGAGATGATGTAGGATTGTGCAGGGCACGGTGAGGAGATGACGCATACTGTACTTGCACAGATGTTTCTTGTGTTTTCCTTCGCTTTCGTCTTTCATGACATTTTTCATTTGCAGTTTTTTTTTGTTTTTTACTATTTTTGCTTTTTCTTTCCTGTGTGTTGTCACTATTGCCTCGTCCTTTAGGTCAGAACGCGAGACATGGGAGGCTACTCCACCACCACCGACTTCATCAAGGCCATCATTGACCACTTGCATGCTCGCTACGCGTACTAGACCCTGACCAGTCCATGTGTATATACCCTGGTGGTACACTGCCCCCCTCCATGTTGTGACGGCGGGGGATGGGCCTTTTCCATATGATATTTTTCTACCCTGATAAGATGTACAGATTGATATTTATTAGATGGCGCTGTGTATGTTTGAGTCACCCTGGACGAGTATTAAACGGACAGAGGGATCATTGTCACGTGTGTTCATTACCGTGCGAATCGCCTGCAGGCGGGATAAAGTGCGTATCTGAAGGTGTACTCTGAGCTGTACCGTCCTGCTTTGGTCTGGTTGTATAATCCTGTGTGAACAGTCAGTTATTGATGTAAATGTGATGACTATTTTCATAAGTCTTCACACCTTTGCTGTGACACAGTTCATCTGAAATGCTTTCAGTTTTTATTAATTATCTTGAGGCTTGTGGGGAAGGTGGGGGGTCACCTGTGGGGGGGACAGGATGGGGGTCACCTGTGGGGAAGCACGCCACTGTCTACAGCAGGGGTCAGCATCCTTTGGCACTCCATCTGTTGTGAAACTACAGTTCCCAGCATGCCCCATTCACTTATATGGGAGTTCTAAGAGCAGAGCTCGTATGCATGCTGGGAGTTGTGGTTTTGCAACAGCCGCAGTGCCGGAGGTTTCCTAGCCCTGATCTACAGGAAGATTGAGAGAGGCTGGCCCTTAGCTTATAAGAGGTCCAGAATAGACAGTGCAAATACAACCAAAAAGCATGAAGTTGGATTTTCTGCAGACCTCCACATCTATGTAGAACATCTTGAGGAACCTTCATTGTTCATTTGGAACCACCAGGACTACTCCCTGGCTGGACATCGGGTATATCTGAGCAATCAGAGGAGAAGATCTCCTGTCCGAGAGATGACAAAATGCCTAATGGTGACAGAACTTCAGAGCTCTGGAAGGTTCTTTCCCGAAGGATGGCTGTTTCGACAGCACACAGCTGGCTAAACAGAAGATGCTCATCAGTACTAGCCACATGACAACAATCTTCAGCCATAAGTAGGGTTTTCTGGTTGTCTGGAACCATTAGTGGACCCTCTCTTCTGAATACCAAGTATACCTGGACGGGGTGGGAGGGAATAGGGTCACTACTGTGGGTAGGGTGAGAAGGAGCGGAGCTGTGGAGAAGGACCGGAGGTGGTGTGAGGGCATAGGGTCACTGCTGTGGGTAGGGTGAGAAGAAGCGGAGCTGTGGAGAAGGACCGGAGGTGGTGTGAGGGCATAGGGTCACTGCTGTGGGTAGGGTGAGAAGAAGCGGAGCTGTGGAGAAGGACCGGAGGTGGTGTGAGGGCATAGGGTCATTACTGTGGGTAGGGTGAGAAGGAGCGGAGCTGTGGAGAAGGACCGGAGGTGGTGTGAGGGAATAGGGTCACTACTGTGGGTAGGGTGAGAAGGACCGGAGGTGGTGTGAGGGCATAGGGTCATTACTGTGGGTAGGGTGAGAAGGAGCGGAGCTGTGGAGAAGGACCGGAGGTGGTGTGAGGGAATAGGGTCACTACTGTGGGTAGGGTGAGAAGAAGCGGAGCTGTGGAGAAGGACCGGAGGTGGTGTGAGGGCATAGGGTCATTACTGTGGGTAGGGTGAGAAGGAGCGGAGCTGTGGAGAAGGACCGGAGGTGGTGTGAGGGAATAGGGTCACTACTGTGGGTAGGGTGAGAAGGAGCGGAGCTGTGGAGAAGGACCGGAGGTGGTGTGAGGGAATAGGGTCACTACTGTGGGTAGGGTGAGAAGGAGCGGAGCTGTGGAGAAGGACCGGAGGTGGTGTGAGGGAATAGGGTCACTACTGTGGGTAGGGTGAGAAGGAGCGGAGCTGTGGAGAAGGACCGGAGGTGGTGTGAAGGCATATGGTCACTAGTGCAGGGTGAGAAAAAGAGAGGGACCGTGAAGAGACTAGGTAAGGGAATAGGGTGAGAACAAGAGAGGAGCTAGGGGGGAGAGACTGAACAAAGTGTGACAGAATAGGGTCACTGGTGGGAAGAAGAGACTGAAGGAGGTGTGAGGGAATGGCTCCAGTAGGGCCGATAGTAGAGTAAGAAGAGGGAAACAAGGAGACAGACTGTGTGAGGAAATAAGATCAGTTGTAGGGTGGAGAGAGAGAGACTGAGGGGATAGAATCAGTAGGACAGGTAGTAGGGTGATGGAATAGGGTCAGTAGGGCAAGAAGAAAAGCAGAGCCAGGATAGGGACTGCAGGAGGCGTGATGTCAGTAGGGAGAGGAGCCTGGAGCGGGACTGGGTGAGTTGTCAGAGAAAAAAGGGTCAGTGGTGTAGGTAGTTGGGTGAGGAGAGGGGAGCTGTGGACAGGGATGGAAGGAGGTGTCCGGAAAAGAGTGACTAGTTCAGGTTGTAGGGTGAGAAGAGAAGGAACCATGGAGAGACTGGATGAGAAGTGAGGGAATAGGGCCAGTAGTGCAAGTAGTTAGGGTGAGAAGAGTGGGGGGGGGGGGGGGGGGACTGAACAAAGTGTGACAGAATAGGGTCACAGGTGAGAGGTAGGGGGAAAAGAAGAGACTGAAGGAATTATGAGGGAATGGAGCAAGTAGAGCAGGTAGTAGGGTACAAAGAGCGAGACAGAACAGACTGGATGAGAAAATAGGATCAGTAGTGCAGGTAGTAGGGTGAAGAGAAGAAGGGGCTGGGGGAGGTGTGAGGGAATGTGGCCAGTAGGGTGAGAAGAAGAGTAGTCAGGAGAGGGACGAGGAGGTGTGAGGGAATAGGGTCTGTAGGGTGAGAAGATAAGCAGAGCCAGGAGAGGGACCAGAGGAGGTGTAATGGAGTAGGGTCAGTAGTGCAGGTATTAGGGTACGAAGAGAGAAACTAGAACGAGATGAGAAAATAGGATCAGTAGTGCTGGTAGTAAGTAGGGTGAAGGGGCTGGGGGTGTGTGAGGGAATGGGGCCAGTAGGGTGAGAAGAAGAGGATGTGTGAGGGAATAGGGTCTGTAGTGCAGGTAGTAGGGCGAGAAGAAAAGCAGAGCCAGGAGAGGGACCTGAGGATGTGTAAGGGAAAAGGGTCAGTAGTGCAGGTAGTAGGTTGAAGTGAAGATGGAGAGAGACTAGAGGAGGTGTGAGGGAATAGAGTCAGTAGTTGGGTTAGAAGAGGTGAGCTGTGGAGAAGAGGTATTGGAGGATGTGTCAGGGAGAGGGAACTGAATGAGGTGTGAGGGAATAGGGTCAGTAGTGTAGGTAGTTGGGTGAGAAGATGGGGACTGTGGAGAGGGACTGGAGGAGGTGTCAAGGAATAGGGTCAGTAGGGAGAGGAGCTGTGGAGAGGGACTGGAGGAGGTGTCAGGGAATAGGGTCAGTAGGGAGAGGAGCTGTGGAGAGGGACTGGAGGAGGTGTCAGGGAATAGGGTCAGTAGGGAGAGGAGCTGTGGAGAGGGACTGGATGAGGTGTTAGGGAATAGGGTTAGTAGTGTAGGTAATTGGGTGAGGAAGAGGGAAGCTGTGGAGAGGGACTGGAGGAGGTGTCAGGGAATAGGGTCAGTAGGGAGAGGAGCTGTGGAGAGGGACTGGATGAGGTGTTAGGGAATAGGGTTAGTAGTGTAGGTAATTGGGTGAGGAAGAGGGAAGCTGTGGAGAGGGACTGGAGGAGGTGTCAGGGAATAGGGTCAGTAGGGAGAGGAGCTGTGGAGAGGGACTGGAGGAGGTGTCACGGAATAGGGTCAGTAGGGAGAGGGACTGGATGAGGTGTTCGGGAATAGGGTCAGTAGTGTAGGGAATTAGGTGAGAAGAGGGGAGCTGTGGAGAGGGACCTGGAGGAGGTGTTGGGGAATAGGGTCAGTAGGGAGAGGAGCTGTGGAGAGGGACTGGAGGAGGTGTTAGGGAATAGGGTCATTAGGGAGAGGAGCCTGGAGGAGGTGTCAGGGAATAGGGTCAGTAGGGAGAGGAGCTGTGGAGAGGGACTGGATGAGGTGTCAGGGAATAGGGTCAGTAGTGTAGGTAATTGGGTGAGGAAGAGGGAAGCTGTGGAGAGGGACTGGATGAGGTGTCAGGGAATAGGGTCAGTAGTGTAGGTAATTGGGTGAGAAGATGGGACCTGGAGGAGGTGTCAGGGAATAGGGTCAGTAGGGAGAGGAGCTGTGGAGAGGGACTGGAGGAGGTGTCAGGGAATAGGGTCAGTAGGGAGAGGAGCCGAGGAGAGGGACTGGAGGAAGTGTCAGGGAATAGGGTCAGTAGTGTAGGTAATTGGGTGTGGGGAGGGATTTAAGGAGGTGTCAGGGAAAGGGTCACTAGTGCAGGTAGTAGGGAGAGAAGAGAGGGACTGGATGAGGTGTCAGGGAATAGGGTCAGTAGTGTAGGTAATTGGGTGTGGGGAGGGATTTAAGGAGGTGTCAGGGAAAGGGTCACTAGTGCAGGTAGTAGGGAGAGAAGAGAGGGACTGGATGAGGTGTCAGGGAATAGGGTCAGTAGTGTAGGTAGTAGGGCAAGAAGACAGGAGCTGTGGAGAGGGACTGGAGGAGGTGTGATGGAATATTATCAGTAGTGCAGGGAGGAGGGTGAGAAGAAGACAGGAGCTGTGGAGCGGGACTGGAGGAGGTGTGATGGAATATTATCAGTAGTGCAGGGAGGAGGGTGAGAAGAAGACAGGAGCTGTGGAGAGGGACTGGAGGAGGTGTGATGGAATATTATCAGTAGTGCAGGGAGGAGGGTGAGAAGAAGACAGGAGCTGTGGAGAGGGACTGGAGGAGGTGTCAGGGAATAGGGTCAGTAGGGAGAGAGACTGGATGAGGTGTTCGGGAATAGGGTCAGTAGTGTAGGGAATTAGGTGAGAAGAGGGGAGCTGTGGAGAGGGACCTGGAAGAGGTGTCGGGGAATAGGGTCAGTAGGGAGAGGAGCTGTGGAGAGGGACTGGATGAGGTGTCAGGGAATAGGGTCAGTAGTGTAGGTAATTGGGTGAGGAAGAGGGAAGCTGTGGAGAGGGACTGGATGAGGTGTCAGGGAATAGGGTCAGTAGTGTAGGTAATTGGGTGAGAAGATGGGACCTGGAGGAGGTGTCAGGGAATAGGGTCAGTAGGGAGAGGAGCTGTGGAGAGGGACTGGAGGAGGTGTCAGGGAATAGGGTCAGTAGGGAGAGGAGCCTGGAGGAGGTGTCAGGGAATAGGGTCAGTAGGGAGAGGAGCCGAGGAGAGGGACTGGAGGAAGTGTCAGGGAATAGGGTCAGTAGTGTAGGTAATTGGGTGTGGGGAGGGATTTAAGGAGGTGTCAGGGAAAGGGTCACTAGTGCAGGTAGTAGGGAGAGAAGAGAGGGACTGGATGAGGTTTTAGGGAATAGGGTCAGTAGTGTAGGTAGTAGGGCAAGAAGACAGGAGCTGTGGAGAGGGACTGGAGGAGGTGTGATGGAATATTATCAGTAGTGCAGGGAGGAGGGTGAGAAGAAGACAGGAGCTGTGGAGCGGGACTAGAGGAGGTGTGATGGAATATTATCAGTAGTGCAGGGAGGAGGGTGAGAAGAAGACAGGAGCTGTGGAGAGGGACTGGAGGAGGTGTGATGGAATATTATCAGTAGTGCAGGGAGGAGGGTGAGAAGAAGACAGGAGCTGTGGAGAGGGACTGGAGGAGGTGTGATGGAATATTATCAGTAGTGCAGGGAGGAGGGTGAGAAGAAGACAGGAGCTGTGGAGAGGGACTGGAGGAGGTGTGATGGAATATTATCAGTAGTGCAGGGAGGAGGGTGAGAAGAAGACAGGAGCTGTGGAGAGGGACTGGAGGAGGTGTGATGGAATATTATCAGTAGTGCAGGGAGGAGGGTGAGAAGAAGACAGGAGCTGTGGAGCGGGACTGGAGGAGGTGTGATGGAATATTATCAGTAGTGCAGGGAGGAGGGTGAGAAGAAGACAGGAGCTGTGGAGAGGGACTGGAGGAGGTGTGATGGAATATTATCAGTAGTGCAGGGAGGAGGGTGAGTAGAAGACAGGAGCTATGGAGAGGGACTGGAGGAGGTGTGATGGAATATTATCAGTAGTGCAGGGAGGAGGGTGAGAGGAAGACAGGAGCTGTGGAGAGGGACTGGAGGAGGTGTGATGGATTATCATCAGTAGTGCAGGGAGGAGGGTGAGAGGAAGACAGGAGCTGTGGAGAGGGACTGGAGGAGGTGTGATGGAATATTTTCAGTAGTGCAGGGAGGAGGGTGAGAGGAAGACAGGAGCTGTGGAGAGGGACTGGAGGAGGTGTGATGGATTATCATCAGTAGTGCAGGGAGGAGGGTGAGAGGAAGACAGGAGCTGTGGAGAGGGACTGGAGGAGGTGTGATGGAATATTATCAGTAGTGCAGGGAGGAGGGTGAGAAGAAGACAGGAGCTGTGGAGAGGGACTGGAGGAGGTGTGATGGATTATCATCAGTAGTGCAGGGAGGAGGGTGAGAGGAAGACAGGAGCTGTGGAGAGGGACTGGAGGAGGTGTGATGGAATATTTTCAGTAGTGCAGGGAGGAGGGTGAGAAGAAGACAGGAGCTGTGGAGCGGGACTGGAGGAGGTGTGATGGAATATTATCAGTAGTGCAGGGAGGAGGGTGAGAAGAAGACAGGAGCTGTGGAGCGGGACTGGAGGAGGTGTGATGGAATATTATCAGTAGTGCAGGGAGGAAGGTGAGAAGAAGACAGGAGCTGTGGAGAGGGACTGGAGGAGGTGTGATGGAATATTATCAGTAGTGCAGGGAGGAGGGTGAGAAGAAGACAGGAGCTGTGGAGAGGGACTGGAGGAGGTGTGATGGAATATTATCAGTAGTGCAGGGAGGAGGGTGAGAAGAAGACAGGAGCTGTGGAGCGGGACTGGAGGAGGTGTGATGGAATATTATCAGTAGTGCAGGGAGGAAGGTGAGAAGAAGACAGGAGCTGTGGAGAGGGACTGGAGGAGGTGTGATGGAATATTATCAGTAGTGCAGGGAGGAGGGTGAGAAGAAGACAGGAGCTGTGGAGAGGGACTGGAGGAGGTGTGATGGAATATTATCAGTAGTGCAGGGAGGAGGGTGAGAAGAAGACAGGAGCTGTGGAGCGGGACTGGAGGAGGTGTGATGGAATATTATCAGTAGTGCAGGGAGGAGGGTGAGAAGAAGACAGGAGCTGTGGAGAGGGACTGGAGGAGGTGTGATGGAATATTATCAGTAGTGCAGGGAGGAGGGTGAGAAGAAGACAGGAGCTATGGAGCGGGACTGGAGGAGGTGTGATGGAATATTATCAGTAGTGCAGGGAGGAGGGTGAGAGGAAGACAGGAGCTGTGGAGAGGGACTGGAGGAGGTGTGATGGATTATCATCAGTAGTGCAGGGAGGAGGGTGAGAGGAAGACAGGAGCTGTGGAGAGGGACTGGAGGAGGAGTGATGGAATATTTTCAGTAGTGCAGGGAGGAGGGTGAGAGGAAGACAGGAGCTGTGGAGAGGGACTGGAGGAGGTGTGATGGATTATCATCAGTAGTGCAGGGAGGAGGGTGAGAAGAAGACAGGAGCTGTGGAGCGGGACTGGAGGAGGTGTGATGGAATATTATCAGTAGTGCAGGGAGGAGGGTGAGAAGAAGACAGGAGCTGTGGAGAGGGACTGGAGGAGGTGTGATGGATTATCATCAGTAGTGCAGGGAGGAGGGTGAGAGGAAGACAGGAGCTGTGGAGAGGGACTGGAGGAGGTGTGATGGATTATCATCAGTAGTGCAGGGAGGAGGGTGAGAGGAAGACAGGAGCTGTGGAGAGGGACTGGAGGAGGTGTGATGGAATATTTTCAGTAGTGCAGGGAGGAGGGTGAGAGGAAGACAGGAGCTGTGGAGAGGGACTGGAGGAGGTGTGATGGATTATCATCAGTAGTGCAGGGAGGAGGGTGAGAGGAAGACAGGAGCTGTGGAGAGGGACTGGAGGAGGTGTGATGGAATATTTTCAGTAGTGCAGGGAGGAGGGTGAGAAGAAGACAGGAGCTGTGGAGCGGGACTGGAGGAGGTGTGATGGAATATTATCAGTAGTGCAGGGAGGAGGGTGAGAAGAAGACAGGAGCTGTGGAGCGGGACTGGAGGAGGTGTGATGGAATATTATCAGTAGTGCAGGGAGGAAGGTGAGAAGAAGACAGGAGCTGTGGAAAGGGACTGGAGGAGGTGTGATGGAATATTATCAGTAGTGCAGGGAGGAGGGTGAGAAGAAGACAGGAGCTGTGGAGCGGGACTGGAGGAGGTGTGATGGAATATTATCAGTAGTGCAGGGAGGAGGGTGAGAAGAAGACAGGAGCTGTGGAGAGGGACTGGAGAAGGTGTGATGGAATATTATCAGTAGTGCAGGGAGGAGGGTGAGAGGAAGACAGGAGCTGTGGAGAGGGACTGGAGGAGGTGTGATGGATTATCATCAGTAGTGCAGGGAGGAGGGTGAGAGGAAGACAGGAGCTGTGGAGAGGGACTGGAGGAGGAGTGATGGAATATTTTCAGTAGTGCAGGGAGGAGGGTGAGAGGAAGACAGGAGCTGTGGAGAGGGACTGGAGGAGGTGTGATGGATTATCATCAGTAGTGCAGGGAGGAGGGTGAGAAGAAGACAGGAGCTGTGGAGCGGGACTGGAGGAGGTGTGATGGAATATTATCAGTAGTGCAGGGAGGAGGGTGAGAAGAAGACAGGAGCTGTGGAGAGGGACTGGAGGAGGTGTGATGGATTATCATCAGTAGTGCAGGGAGGAGGGTGAGAAGAAGACAGGAGCTGTGGAGAGGGACTGGAGGAGGTGTGATGGAATATTATCAGTAGTGCAGGGAGGAGGGTGAGAAGAAGACAGGAGCTGTGGAGCGGGACTGGAGGAGGTGTGATGGAATATTATCAGTAGTGCAGGGAGGAGGGTGAGAAGAAGACAGGAGCTGTGGAGAGGGACTGGAGGAGGTGTGATGGAATATTATCAGTAGTGCAGGGAGGAGGGTGAGAGGAAGACAGGAGCTGTGGAGAGGGACTGGAGGAGGTGTGATGGAATATTTTCAGTAGTGCAGGGAAGAGGGTGAGAGGAAGACAGGAGCTGTGGAGAGGGACTGGAGGAGGTGTGATGGATTATCATCAGTAGTGCAGGGAGGAGGGTGAGAGGAAGACAGGAGCTGTGGAGAGGGACTGGAGGAGGTGTGATGGAATATTATCAGTAGTGCAGGGAGGAGGGTGAGGAGAAGAAGACAGGAGCTGTGGAGAGGGACTGGAGGAGGTGTGATGGAATATTATCAGTAGTGCAGGGAGGAGGGTGAGAAGAAGACAGGAGCTGTGGAGAGGGACTGGAGGAGGTGTGATGGATTATCATCAGTAGTGCAGGGAGGAGGGTGAGAGGAAGACAGGAGCTGTGGAGAGGGACTGGAGGAGGTGTGATGGAATATTATCAGTAGTGCAGGGAGGAGGGTGAGAAGAAGACAGGAGCTGTGGAGAGGGACTGGAGGAGGTGTGATGGAATATTATCAGTAGTGCAGGGAGGAGGGTGAGAGGAAGACAGGAGCTGTGGAGAGGGACTGGAGGAGGTGTGATGGAATATTTTCAGTAGTGCAGGGAGGAGGGTGAGAAGAAGACAGGAGCTGTGGAGCGGGACTGGAGGAGGTGTGATGGAATATTATCAGTAGTGCAGGGAGGAGGGTGAGAAGAAGACAGGAGCTGTGGAGCGGGACTGGAGGAGGTGTGATGGAATATTATCAGTAGTGCAGGGAGGAAGGTGAGAAGAAGACAGGAGCTGTGGAGAGGGACTGGAGGAGGTGTGATGGAATATTATCAGTAGTGCAGGGAGGAGGGTGAGAAGAAGACAGGAGCTGTGGAGAGGGACTGGAGGAGGTGTGATGGAATATTATCAGTAGTGCAGGGGGGAGGGTGAGAAGAAGACAGGAGCTGTGGAGCGGGACTGGAGGAGGTGTGATGGAATATTATCAGTAGTGCAGGGAGGAGGGTGAGAAGAAGACAGGAGCTGTGGAGCGGGACTGGAGGAGGTGTGATGGAATATTATCAGTAGTGCAGGGAGGAGGGTGAGAAGAAGACAGGAGCTGTGGAGAGGGACTGGAGGAGGTGTGATGGAATATCATCAGTAGTGCAGGGAGGAGGGTGAGAAGAAGACAGGAGCTGTGGAGCGGGACTGGAGGAGGTGTGATGGAATATTATCAGTAGTGCAGGGAGGAGGGTGAGAGGAAGACAGGAGCTGTGGAGAGGGACTGGAGGAGGTGTGATGGATTATCATCAGTAGTGCAGGGAGGAGGGTGAGAGGAAGACAGGAGCTGTGGAGAGGGACTGGAGGAGGAGTGATGGAATATTTTCAGTAGTGCAGGGAGGAGTGTGAGAAGAAGACAGGAGCTGTGGAGAGGGACTGGAGGAGGTGTGATGGAATATTATCAGTAGTGCAGGGAGGAGGGTGAGAAGAAGACAGGAGCTGTGGAGAGGGACTGGAGGAGGTGTGATGGAATATTATCAGTAGTGCAGGGAGGAGGGTGAGAGGAAGACAGGAGCTGTGGAGAGGGACTGGAGGAGGTGTGATGGATTATCATCAGTAGTGCAGGGAGGAGGGTGAGAAGAAGACAGGAGCTGTGGAGCGGGACTGGAGGAGGTGTGATGGAATATTATCAGTAGTGCAGGGAGGAGGGTGAGAAGAAGACAGGAGCTGTGGAGAGGGACTGGAGGAGGTGTGATGGATTATCATCAGTAGTGCAGGGAGGAGGGTGAGAGGAAGACAGGAGCTGTGGAGAGGGACTGGAGGAGGTGTGATGGATTATCATCAGTAGTGCAGGGAGGAGGGTGAGAGGAAGACAGGAGCTGTGGAGAGGAACTGGAGGAGGTGTGATGGAATATTATCAGTAGTGCAGGGAGGAGGGTGAGAAGAAGACAGGAGCTGTGGAGAGGGACTGGAGGAGGTGTGATGGAATATTATCAGTAGTGCAGGGAGGAGGGTGAGAGGAAGACAGGAGCTGTGGAGAGGGACTGGAGGAGGTGTGATGGAATATTTTCAGTAGTGCAGGGAGGAGGGTGAGAAGAAGACAGGAGCTGTGGAGAGGGACTGGAGGAGGTGTGATGGAATATTTTCAGTAGTGCAGGGAGGAGGGTGAGAAGAAGACAGGAGCTGTGGAGCGGGACTGGAGGAGGTGTGATGGAATATTATCAGTAGTGCAGGGAGGAGGGTGAGAAGAAGACAGGAGCTGTGGAGAGGGACTGGAGGAGGTGTGATGGAATATTATCAGTAGTGCAGGGAGGAGGGTGAGAAGAAGACAGGAGCTGTGGAGAGGGACTGGAGGAGGTGTGATGGAATATTATCAGTAGTGCAGGGAGGAGGGTGAGAGGAAGACAGGAGCTGTGGAGAGGGACTGGAGGAGGTGTGATGGAATATTATCAGTAGTGCAGGGAGGAGGGTGAGAAGAAGACAGGAGCTGTGGAGAGGGACTGGAGGAGGTGTGATGGAATATTATCAGTAGTGCAGGGAGGAGGGTGAGAAGAAGACAGGAGCTGTGGAGAGGGACTGGAGGAGGTGTGATGGAATATTATCAGTAGTGCAGGGAGGAGGGTGAGAAGAAGACAGGAGCTGTGGAGAGGGACTGGAGGAGGTGTGATGGAATATTATCAGTAGTGCAGGGAGGAGGGTGAGAAGAAGACAGGAGCTGTGGAGCGGGACTGGAGGAGGTGTGATGGAATATTATCAGTAGTGCAGGGAGGAAGGTGAGAAGAAGACAGGAGCTGTGGAGAGGGACTGGAGGAGGTGTGATGGAATATTATCAGTAGTGCAGGGAGGAGGGTGAGAAGAAGACAGGAGCTGTGGAGCGGGACTGGAGGAGGTGTGATGGAATATTATCAGTAGTGCAGGGAGGAGGGTGAGAAGAAGACAGGAGTTGGGAGATGTCTGTTATTGGATCAAAGACTGAGTGAAAAAGATGAAGTGCAGGAGAGAAGGAGATCTATGTTTCTTGGAGAATGGGATAGTGTCATGCTGGATGTTATCTGTTTTACCTTTACAATATGTGTCCCGGTCGCCATCACTGAGATCTGTGACCAGAACCCGTACTTTAGGTCTCCATACACATTACTCTAAAGTTGACAAAATAGCCAATTTCAACCAAAAATGGTCATTCATTGGGTGTAATTTACCAAAGAATGATCATTTCATTTGGCCGGTAACATCATATGAATAAAGTCACTGTGTTGGAAGAAATATTCCCAGAAAGAACGGTGCCTTTGAGCAGGTAATGGGCAGTCTGAACGACCAGTGGACAAGGTGGAGTCAGATGTGTACGAGGTGATCGTGCACCTGATGATTGACCGTGGTCAGCCTCTTATCTATTGTGTATGGCCAGGAGTGAGAGCTGTGGAGGACATTCTGGATTGTTAGGTGGTGAGGAGATCAGGAGGTGACACCGACGTGACTGGACGATGAAGGGCAGAGTTGTAGGTTCTGGGTATAAACTTGCAATGGAAGAAATCTTTTGTGATTTTCTCCACTCGCCTATGTCTATGGCCGCTCTAATGTGAAGGCTGCTCATCTTGTATGTGAAAGGTGCTCGTCTTCTCGTGAAGGCTGCCTGTCGTGTTTTGTGATGGTTGCTCTTCTCACATTGTGAAGGCTGCCCGTCTTGTCTTGTGATGGCTGCCCGTCTTGTGTCTTGTGATGGCTGCATGTCATGTCTTGTGAAGGCTGCCCATCATGTCTTGTGACGGCTGCCCGTCATGTCTTGTGACGGCTGCCCGTCATGTCTTGTGAAGGCTGCCCGTCATGTCTTGTGAAGGCTGCCCGTCATGTCTTGTGAAGGCTGCATGTCATGTCTTGTGATTGCTGCCCGTCATGTCTTGTGAAGGCTGCCCGTCATGTCTTGTGAAGGCTGCCCGTCATGTCTTGTGAAGGCTGCCCGTCATGTCTTGTGAAGGCTGCCCGTCATGTCTTGTGAAGGCTGCCCATCATGTCTTGTGACGGCTGCCCGTCATGTCTTGTGACGGCTGCCCGTCATGTCTTGTGAAGGCTGCCCGTCATGTCTTGTGAAGGCTGCCCGTCATGTCTTGTGAAGGCTGCATGTCATGTCTTGTGATTGCTGCCCGTCATGTCTTGTGAAGGCTGCCCGTCATGTCTTGTGAAGGCTGCCCGTCATGTCTTGTGAAGGCTGCCCGTCATGTCTTGTGACGGCTGCCCATCATGTCTTGTGAAGGCTGCCCATCATGTCATGTCTTGTGAAGGCTGCCCGTCATGTCTTGTGAAGGCTGCCCGTCTTGTTTTGTGATGGCTGCATGTCATGTCTTGTGAAGGCTGCCCGTCTTGTCTTGTGACGGCTGCCCGTCATGTCTTGTGAAGGCTGCCCATCATGTCTTGTGAAGGCTGCCCATCATGTCATGTCTTGTGAAGGCTGCCCGTCATGTCTTGTGAAGGCTGCCCGTCTTGTCTTGTGATGGCTGCATGTCTTGTCTTGTGATGGCTGCCCGTCTTGTCTTGTGACGGCTGCCCGTCATGTCTTGTGAAGGCTGCCCGTCTTGTCTTGTGATGGCTGCATGTCTTGTCTTGTGATGGCTGCCCGTCTTGTCTTGTGACGGCTGCCCGTCATGTCTTGTGAAGGCTGCCCGTCTTGTCTTGTGAAGGCTGCCCGTCATGTCTTGTGAAGGCTGCCCGTCTTGTCTTGTGATGGCTGCATGTCTTGTCTTGTGATGGCTGCCCGTCTTGTCTTGTGACGGCTGCCCGTCATGTCTTGTGAAGGCTGCCCGTCTTGTCTTGTGAAGGCTGCCCGTCATGTCTTGTGAAGGCTGCATGTCATGTCTTGTGATTGCTGCCCCTCATGTCTTGTGAAGGCTGCCCGTCATGTCTTGTGAAGGCTGCCCGTCATGTCTTGTGAAGGCTGCCCGTCATGTCTTGTGAAGGCTGCCCATCATGTCTTGTGAAGGCTGCCCGTCATGTCTTGTGAAGGCTGCCCGTCATGTCTTGTGAAGGCTGCCCGTCATGTCTTGTGATTGCTGCCCGTCATGTCTTGTGACGGCTGCCCGTCATGTCTTGTGAAGGCTGCCCGTCATGTCTTGTGACGGCTGCCCGTCATGTCTTGTGACGGCTGCCCGTCATGTCTTGTGAAGGCTGCCCGTCATGTCTTGTGAAGGCTGCCCGTCATGTCTTGTGAAGGCTGCCCGTCATGTCTTGTGAAGGCTGCATGTCATGTCTTGTGATTGCTGCCCGTCATGTCTTGTGAAGGCTGCCCGCCTTGTCTTGTGATGGCTGCATGTCATGTCTTGTGATTGCTGCCCGTCTTGTCTTGTGATGGTTGCCCATCATGTCTTGTGACGCTGCCTGTCTTGGCTCAGACAGGACAGTAGAGCTGTCGTCGTCGTCCTGCTGCTGATGAAGTTTCACTAGTGCAGACTCTTGTGCTGACATCTAGTGGCCAATATGAAGCATAACATGCAGCCATTTTCCAGTGTTTATGTGATAGAACATGCCCCTGTCCGTGTCTCTGTGGAATTGCCCTGACATTTATTGCTTGCAGGTGCGGACAACAGACATGGGAGGATATGCGACATCGCTGGACTACACGCAGGCCGTGATCGCCAACCTCAACTCCTAAAGCGACCCCTGCTTCTTCATGATCCTCAGAGAGGAATGGCTGCAGCCTCCTGCACCTCCTTGCTGCGCTGTGGTTGTGTTACGTCCTACTTTACGTGTGTGCTTCACCATTGTACAGAGCTAGATCACTGATGTTTACTGGATTTTACTATGCGCCTGTCCCCAGAGCTAATATGTGGGGACCGCTATGGGCACGGGTTATGGGCAGCACACTGAAGGTACCAGTGTGTGTATGGGATGCCTGCAGTATATTCAAGGAAAGGTCATGGGCACTGGATCTGCAGACTACTGCACTGGGGGTATGGGATATACAGAATACACTGACGGTACCGCCATGGGCACTGGATCTGCAGACTACTGCACTGGGGGTATGGGATATACAGAATACACTGACGGTACCGCCATGGGCACTGGATCTTCAGGCTGTACTGCACTGGGGGTATGGGATATACAGAATACACTGACGGTAATGCCATGAGATGTGCAAAATGAAGGTACCTCTAGGGGCACTGGATCTGTAGAATGCACTGAAGGTACCTCTATGGGCACTGGATCTGTAGAATGCACTGAAGGTACCTCTATGGGCACTGGATCTGTAGAATGCACTGAAGGTACCTCTATGGGCACTGGATCTGTAGAATGCACTGAAGGTACCTCTAGGGGCACTGGATCTGCAGAATGCACTGAAGGTACCGCCATGGGCACTGGATCTGTAGAATGCACTGAAGGTACCTCTATGGGCACTGGATCTGCAGAATGCACTGCTATGAAGGTACCTCTATGGGCACTGGATCTGCAGAATGCACTGAAGGTACCTCTATGGGCACTGGATCTGCAGAATACACTGCTATGAAGGTACCTCTATGGGCACTGGATCTGCAGAATGCACTGAAGGTACCTCTATGGGCACTGGATCTGCAGACTGTACTGAAGGTACCGCCATGGGCACTGGATCTGCAGAATGCACTGAAGGTACCTCTATGGGCACTGGATCTGTAGAATGCACTGAAGGTACCGCCATGGGCACTGGATCTGCAGAATGTACTGAAGGTACCTCTATGGGCACTGGATCTGCAGACTGTACTGAAGGTACCGCCATGGGCACTGGATCTGCAGAATGCACTGCTATGAAGGTACCTCTATGGGCACTGGATCTGCAGACTGTACTGAAGGTACCTCTATGGGCACTGGATCTGCAGAATGCACTGCTATGAAGGTACCTCTATGGGCACTGGATCTGCAGAATGCACTGCTATGAAGGTACCTCTATGGGCACTGGATCTGTAGAATGCACTGAAGGTACCGCCATGGGCACTGGATCTGCAGAATGTACTGAAGGTACCTCTATGGGCACTGGATCTGCAGACTGTACTGAAGGTACCGCCATGGGCACTGGATCTGCAGAATGCACTGCTATGAAGGTACCTCTATGGGCACTGGATCTGCAGACTGTACTGAAGGTACCTCTATGGGCACTGGATCTGCAGAATGCCCTGCTATGAAGGTACCTCTATGGGCACTAGATCTGCAGACTGTACTGAAGGTACCTCTATGGGCACTGGATCTGCAGAATGCACTGAAGGTACCTCTAGGGGCACTGGATCTGCAGACTGTACTGAAGGTACCTCTAGGGGCACTGGATCTGCAGACTGTACTGAAGGTACCGCCATGGGCACTGGATCTGCAGAATGCACTGCTATGAAGGTACCTCTATGGGCACTGGATCTGCAGAATGCACTGCTATGAAGGTACCTCTATGGGCACTGGATCTGCAGACTGTACTGAAGGTACCTCTATGGGCACTGGATCTGCAGAATGCACTGCTATGAAGGTACCTCTATGGGCACTGGATCTGCAGAATGCACTGCTATGAAGGTACCTCTATGGGCACTGGTTCTGCAGAATGCCCTGCTATGAAGGTACCTCTCTGTGGACAGGATGCACAGAACTCGAGGTACCGCCATGGGCCAATCAGTAATAGAATATAATTTAGGAAGAGCCCCTGTGCACTGGTTGTAATGCAGATTTATCTAGTGTGTTACTCTCCTTACAATAAAGTTGTGCCGTGTGTGGAGCCTCCTGTGTGTCACATGTAGCGTGTTATATGTACAGTGCTCAGCAGAGTACACCCCAACAGATTTGTCCTTTCAGAATCCACATTTTCTATGGGCACCATACTACAAAATACTCCCACAAACGTGGGCCATTGATTGCAAACAAGATTTGTTAATTTGCACACAAAAAAGTAATTTTATTTAACAAATCCATTCAAGACCATGTTGCACAAATGAGTACACCCCAATGAAAGTCCTAGGAGCAAAGCTAAAATTTAGACTACAAACTTCTAATTGAGTGGGGGGGTGGCCGGATGTGGAAGTGAGAGGACGATCGGTGAGTTAGCGCCGATCCCTGCTGGATAATAATGCGGCTCTAAGCTTATCCCGAATCCACCACCTGCCTTGAATTATGCCCCCACAGTGCAAGAAACACCGCCGAACAACATGGAAGCCTTGGTACCAGTGCCCTGCAGGAACCAAGATGGCGACCACATCTCACAGCAGGGCAGTGCGGAGATAGAAGCCACCTCCTCAGCCGGCACGTCTCAGCTGTCCTTCACGAAGCATTCAACCAGCAGTTTGCCTTGAACACACACAGGGATCTCAGGGTCCACCAGTCACAGAATCCACACTGGGCATAAAGCAATCAATCCACAAAGATACCGCCAACACCTTCGCAGCAAAAGGATATTGTACAATTGGAGATGGAACCTCCCACATTGAAAGTACAATGGAGGAATTCACTGCAGCGCTTTGGATGCTCACAATGAAGTGGAGGAGGATCAGCACTGAGCTCAGCAGAATCAGATGACTGCTCCAGATGTAATGACTTGAGGTTCAGGGGGTCCCTCAATGCGGATATATGTTCTTCGCGGCACTTATCTCATAAGCGGAGCAGAGACCTGCTTATACCCAACCACAGCCCCTCGAGATGTCCTCCCCAGACTGCATTTCTTTTACAGCAACTTCTGCCCTGAGCGTTTCCAAAATGTGATGGTCCGCTGCCACCTTAATGAGACAAAGGGAATTATCATCTGCTACCTGAGCCCGAGAGACACTAATATAGAAACGGGGGCACCCAGAGAAGCCGATGTCCTAACCTCGGCTAGAGACCCATGAATGGGCGCTCCTAGCAGTGGATGAAGATACAAGCTCTCCGCTGAAGGGATGGACGTTACTGATCATCTCATTCTGGTACTATGTGGGTTTGTGCGAGTTAACCTTTTTCTTGCAGGTATTCGGAGCAGTAATGGAGCGATTTCTATATCCCATCCCCCCTTGGATAGAGTAGGAGCATCCAGGAGGTTGTCCGGGCACTTGGCTGAATTACCCCGTATATTCTGCGACATTTTGGTATCTGGTATTTTATACTCAGTAAATTCACGGTTAATATCTTATTATCACTAGTTTTATATTGGGAGGAATAGAAATGACTGAAGCTGGACATTATAGGCGCCCAAGAAACTCATCTAAACGAGGAAGATCACCGAAATCCACATCATAGGAACGTCACTGATCTCCTCGAAGAACGGAGCAATATAACAGCTTTCAGCTCATCCCAAACGTAATCGTGGAGAACGGAAGATACGTAATCCTCATCTGTAATATTAAAGGGCTTGTCCAATGTCATAAACAGCCCCCGCTCCCATGTGCTGGGCCCCTCACAGGGAATATACCTGCCTGGCTCCCGGGCCCCGCACCACCACCACCGCTGCAGAGGAAGCCCCAGTAACCCTCATGATGAGCAACTTAAAGGAAATGGAGGAAACCAACAGAGGACATGACAGCCAGGGTGTCCTGATTGGCTTATTTTTAGGTTAAGTTCCTCACATGGAGGGCCTCTGCAGCAGTGACACCAGTTACCTGCCCAACTAAGGGGCACTAGTTCTCATCTGGCACATCCCACTGCCTGACTGGTGAGAACCAGCACCCTCAGGGGTCCGTCTGACACATCCCACTGCCTGACTGGTGAGAACCAGCACCCTCAGGGGTCCGTCTGACACATCCCACTGCCTGACTGGTGAGAACCAGCACCCTCAGGGGTCCGTCTGACACATCCCACTGCCTGACTGGTGAGAACCAGCACCCCCAGGGGTCCGTCTGACACATCCCACTGCCTGACTGGTGAGAACCAGCACCCTCAGGGGTCCGTCTGACACATCCCACTGCCTGACTGGTGAGAACCAGCACCCCCAGGGGTCCGTCTGACACATCCCACTGCCTGACTGGTGAGAACCAGCACCCTCAGGGGTCCGTCTGACACATCCCACTGCCTGACTGGTGAGAACCAGCACCCTCAGGGGTCCGTCTGACACATCCCACTGCCTGACTGGTGAGAACCAGCACCCCCAGGGGTCCGTCTGACACATCCCACTGCCTGACTGGTGAGAACCAGCACCCCCAGGGGTCCGTCTGACACATCCCACTGCCTGACTGGTGAGAACCAGCACCCCCAGGGGTCCGTCTGACACATCCCACTGCCTGACTGGTAGAACCAGCGCCCCCAGGGGTCCGTCTGACACATCCCACTGCCTGACTGGTAGAACCAGCGCCCCCAGGGGCCTGTCTGACACATCCCACTGCCTGACTGGTGAGAACCAGTACCCTCAGGGGTCCGTCTGACACATCCCACTGCCTGACTGGTGAGAACCAGTACCCTCAGGGGTCCGTCTGACACATCCCACTGCCTGACTGGTGAGAACTAGTACCCTCAAGGGCCCGTCTGACACATCCCACTGCCTGACTGGTGAGAACCAGCACCCCCAGGGGTCCGTCTGACACATCCCACTGCCTGACTGGTGAGAACCAGTACCCTCAGGGGTCCGTCTGGTACATCCCACTGCCTGACTGGTGAGAACCAGTACCCTCAGGGGTCCGTCTGACACATCCCACTGCCTGACTGGTGAGAACTAGTACCCTCAAGGGCCCGTCTGACACATCCCACTGCCTGACTGGTGAGAACCAGCACCCCCAGGGGTCCGTCTGACACATCCCACTGCCTAACTGGTGAAAACTAGTACCCTCAAGGGCCCGTCTGACACATCCCACTGCCTGACTGGTGAAAACCAGCGCCCTCAGGGGTCCGTCTGACACATCCCACTGCCTAACTGGTGAAAACCAGTACCCTCAGGGGCCTGTCTGACACATCCCACTGCCCGACTGGTGAAAACCGGGGCCCACCTTGCATATCCTACTGCCCGACTGGTGAGCACCCCCAGGGGCCTGTCTGGCCATCCCACTGCCTGACTGGTCAGAACCAGCACCCCCAGGGGCCCATCTGGCACATCCAACTGGCCAACTGGTGAAAACCAGCACCCCCAGGGGCCGGTCTAGTACATCCAACTGGCCGACTGGTGAAAACCAGTGCCCCCAGGGGCCCGTCTGGCACATTCTACTGCCTGACTGGTCAGAACCAGCGCCCCCAGGGGCTCATCTGGCACATCCGACTAGTGAGAACCAGGGGCCCATCTGGCACATCCCACTGCCTGACTGGTGAGAACCAGCACCCCCAGGGGCCCGTCTGGTACATCCCACTGCCTGACTGGTGAGAACCAGCGCCCCCCAGGGGCCCGTCTGGTACATCCAACTGGCCGACTGGTGAAAACCAGTGCCCCCAGGGGCCCGTCTGGCACATCCCACTGCCTGACTGGTCAAAACCAGCGCCCACAGGGGCTCATCTGGCACATCCGACTGGTGAGAACCAGGGGCCCATCTGGCACATCCCACTGCCTGACTGGTGAGAACCAGTACCCCCAGGGGCCCGTCTGGTACATCCCACTGCCCGAGGCCAACAGGAGCCACAACCTTCTGTAAAAACGTTAATTACGTTTACCGGTAATTTAATTTCCTGGAAGTCTCTACGATATACAGTACAGACCAAAAGTTTGGACACACCTTCTCATTCAAAGAGTTTTCTTTATTTTCATGACTATGAAGGCATCAAAACTATGAATTAACACATGTGGAATTATATACATAACAAACAAGTGTGAAACAACCGAAAATATGTCATATTCTAGGTTCTTCAAAGTAGCCACCTTTTGCTTTGATTACTGCTTTGCACACTCTTGGCATTCTCTTGATGAGCTTCAAGAGGTAGTCCCCTGAAATGGTCTTCCAACAGTCTTGAAGGAGTTCCCAGAGATGCTTAGCACTTGTTGGCCCTTTTGCCTTCACTCTGCGGTCCAGCTCACCCCAAACCATCTCGATTGGGTTCAGGTCCGGTGACTGTGGAGGCCAGGTCATCTGGCGCAGCACCCCATCACTCTCCTTCATGGTCAAATAGCCCTTACTTTCAAAGTTTTCCCAATTTTTCGGCTGACTGACCGACCTTCATTTCTTAAAGTAATGATGGCCACTCGTTTTTCTTTACTTAGCTGCTTTTTTCTTGCCATAATACAAATTCTAACAGTCTATTCAGTAGGACTATCAGCTGTGTATCCACCTGACTTCTCCTCAACGCAACTGATGGTCCCAACCCCATTTATAAGGCAAGAAATCCCACTTATTAAACCTGACAGGGCACACCTGTGAAGTGAAAACCATTTCAGGGGACTACCTCTTGAAGCTCATCAAGAGAAGGCCAAGAGTGTGCAAAGCAGTAATCAAAGCAAAAGGTGGCTACTTTGAAGAACCTAGAATAGGACATATTTTCAGTTGTTTCACACTTGTTTGTTATGTATATAATTCCACATGTGTTAATTCATAGTTTTGATGCCTTCATAGTCATGAAAATGAAGAAAACTCTTTGAATGAGAAGGTGTGTCCAAACTTTTGGTCTGCACTGTATATAAATATAATTTAGTTTTTTAGGAGGGACTTACGGGGGGGGGGCCATCGTGGAGACTTCCTGGAAATACAATTACCGGTGAGTGTAATTACCATTTCCCCTAGTCGTCTCCAATTAGGGGGGGGGGCCCGCCTGGAGGACTTTATGTCCAAAAGCCAGATCTTTGGTGGAAAAACCATTGACTTTGTGAGGTGGGATGAGCCACGTGTGAGTGGATTTCCAGGGGGCAGCTCTACAAAGGTCTTCTAATGATGCTGAAGATATGCTCCAGGTGGAGTCAGCCTTATACCTGTAGGAGACGTCTACCCTGAGCGCTGTAGGCTTCTTCAATGGTCTCTGATAACCTTTTGGACATGGAACCCGTTGCTTCTTTTACCCTTATTAGGGCCCGAAAACTGAAGGAAAATATTTTTATCCTTTCTCCGATATTCTGTTCTTAGTAGATAAATGAGACCTGCTCTTCTGACATCCAAGGCTCATCTCAGAAAGAGGGAATAATGATATCTTGGGACCTACGGTCCGAGGATACGAAAGTGGGTTCTAGTCTACAAATAATTCTATCTTCAAAAGACGGAAAGCGGTGTCTAGAGCCTGGAGCTCACATACCCCTCTGTGGGCAGTAAGGCCCCGTTCACACGAGCGCGACGGATCCGTTCGGTGAAACTCGCACCATTGTGCAAGCAAGTTCCGTCAGCTTTGTCTGCGATTGCGTTCAGTGGTCCAGGTTTTTTCCGCGCCGCTGCAATGCGTTTTGATGCGTTTTTCACGCGTGTGATAAAAAACTGAATCTTTACAAACAACATCTCTTAGCAACCATCCGTGAAAAAGCATCGCACACGCACTTGGTTGCGGATATTAGGATGAAAGCGGCCTGCCGCCAAAAGAAATCTTGAAATAAATTTTTTATCTGATAACTTATAATCATAGGGTTAAAGGGGTTCTCCCATGATTATTGTAAAAAATTAACATCAGACATCACATAGGACATGACAGTCTCTTTCTAACACAGCTAGAACCAGCCCTGGACCTCACATGGATCCAGAGATCTCCTCATTCATTGCTCTGCTAGATTTATATCAAGCTGGCAGCTCAGGGGGCGTGTCCTTTCTGCTGCAGCTAAGGAGGCATGTCCTTTCTGCTGCAGCTCAGGGGCCGTGCCCATGCTCTACCTATCACAGCTCAGGAGGCAGTTTAAGGATGAAACTGAGCATGTGCGGCCTTCTCAGAAAAAGTACAAACAGCAGGTGGCGCTGTACAGATCCATTTTATTGAATACGTCAGTGGCCATACAAAGTTTTCAATTACATGCAATTCTAAAAGTATTCAGATCCAGGTACTGGTTTGAAAACTTTAGAATATTTTTCATGGGACAACCCCTTTAAGGCCGCCAATTGGACTCTGATGATACTGGGTTTTAGCCCAAAGTCCAGTCCTTCCTGAAAAAATTCTAGAATTGTGGGAATGCTAAGCAAAGAAAAAGAAAGTCTCTCTTCAAAGTGAGTCGAGGCTCTATAGTAGGAAATCCACTCCTAAGGATAGTTACAAGAACGTGGGGGGAAGTTCTTGGTGCACAGAAGGCCGACACCTTCTATATCCAGGCTCCTAGATATAAAGTTTTTTAAATTTTGATGTGAAACCCTACCCTGCATTACTAGATTGGAAATATGCGAAAGCTGGAGAGGAGAACCATGCTCTTCTGGGCCAGAACGGGGCACCTAGGATTCCTTTGGCTTTCTCTCTATTTTGTGAAGCACTTTGAGCAGAATGTTCACCAGAAGAGGGTAAGCAAAAAATAGATCTGAGGTCCATCTGATGGAAAACGCACCCACATATGTTGGGATATCCTCTGGGTGGAGAGAGCAGGACCTCTGTCATGTTGTCCGATTAGAATTTCAAATGGGTCTTGAATATTATCTTTTATGAGGCTTTTATTGCTTCCCAGACTGCTCCCAATTCTCGATGCTCTCTTCATTAGATCCTTCCAAAAGCCCTGAAATGATACTTGGTCTACATGAGCTCCCCAACCTTGCACCTGTTGTCATTAGATGAGAGGGCTCCTGAATCCACTCTATGCCTGATCAAAGGTGGCTTCTGATTTGCCACCAACTGAGAGACCTCTTCACCTTTAGAGATTGCATCTAGATCATTTTTCTCAAAGTATGTCTGTTCCATACCTTCAGAACCAGATCCTGAAGTGTCCAGGAACGATGAGAGATAGGATTTATCTCTCTATATATAATGTGAACGTCCTGTAGTACACATTTTTGTCCACTAGATGGCTGCAAACCAGATGTATGAGCCACATGTGCATTGTGGTCAATAGGGGAGGGGGGGGATTAGGTTGCAGTTTTCGAATCTACCTATGAACTCAGAGTTGAAGTTGCTGAAGCCACTCCTATCAGGTTAAGGAGCCAATAGTCTCTTCTTAAGGAACACCCCTTTTGTGATGTCATGTCTGCTATTTAAGTCAATGTAATGTGAATAAAGCTCTCTCTTCTACCATGGCTCAGGGGGATGAGAAGACGCTTTCATGAAACCAACTGTATGTCTGGTCTCATTATGAAAGCAGTATAGAGTACGCATACTTATACTTCTCATTATGAAAGCAGTATGGAGTACACATACTTATACTTCTCATTATGAAAGCAGTATGGAGTACACATACTTATACTTCTCATTATGGGAGCAGTATGGAGTACACATACTTATACTTCTCATTATGGGAGCAGTATGGAGTACGCATACTTATACTTCTCATTATGGGAGCAGTATGGAGTACGCATACTTATACTTCTCATTATGGGAGCAGTATGGAGTACGCATACTTATACTTCTCATTATGGGAGCAGTATGGAGTACGCATACTTATACTTCTCATTATGAAAGCAGTATGGAGTACGCATACTTATACTTCTTATTATGGGAGCAGTATGGAGTACACATACTTATACTTCTCATTATGGGAGCAGTATGGAGTACGCATACTTATACTTCTCATTATGGGAGCAGTATGGAGTACGCATACTTATACTTCTCATTATGGGAGCAGTATGGAGTACGCATACTTATACTTCTCATTATGGGAGCAGTATGGAGTACGCATACTTATACTTCTCATTATGGGAGCAGTATGGAGTACGCATACTTATACTTCTCATTATGAAAGCAGTATGGAGTACGCATACTTATACTTCTCATTATGGGAGCAGTATGGAGTACACATACTTATACTTCTCATTATGGGAGCAGTATGGAGTACGCATACTTATACTTCTCATTATGGGAGCAGTATGGAGTACGCATACTTATACTTCTCATTATGGGAGCAGTATGGAGTACGCATACTTATACTTCTCATTATGGGAGCAGTATGGAGTACACATACTTATACTTCTCATTATGGGAGCAGTATGGAGTACGCATACTTATACTTCTCATTATGAAAGCAGTATGGAGTACACATACTTATACTTCTCATTATGGGAGCAGTATGGAGTACACATACTTATACTTCTCATTATGGGAGCAGTATGGAGTACGCATACTTATACTTCTCATTATGGGAGCAGTATGGAGTATGCATACTTATACTTCTCATTATGAAAGCAGTATGGAGTACACATACTTATACTTCTCATTATGGGAGCAGTATGGAGTACACATACTTATACTTCTCATTATGGGAGCAGTATGGAGTACACATACTTATACTTCTCATTATGGGAGCAGTATGGAGTACGCATACTTATACTTCTCATTATGGGAGCAGTATGGAGTACACATACTTATACTTCTCATTATGGGAGCAGTATGGAGTACACATACTTATACTTCTCATTATGGGAGCAGTATGGAGTACGCATACTTATACTTCTCATTATGGGAGCAGTATGGAGTACGCATACTTATACTTCTCATTATGGGAGCAGTATGGAGTACGCATACTTATACTTCTCATTATGAAAGCAGTATGGAGTACACATACTTATACTTCTCATTATGGGAGCAGTATGGAGTACACATACTTATACTTCTCATTATGGGAGCAGTATGGAGTACGCATACTTATACTTCTCATTATGGGAGCAGTATGGAGTACGCATACTTATACTTCTCATTATGGGAGCAGTATGGAGTACGCATACTTATACTTCTCATTATGGGAGCAGTATGGAGTACGCATACTTATACTTCTCATTATGAAAGCAGTATGGAGTACACATACTTATACTTCTCATTATGGGAGCAGTATGGAGTACACATACTTATACTTCTCATTATGGGAGCAGTATGGAGTACGCATACTTATACTTCTCATTATGGGAGCAGTATGGAGTACGCATACTTATACTTCTCATTATGGGAGCAGTATGGAGTACGCATACTTATACTTCTCATTATGGGAGCAGTATGGAGTACGCATACTTATACTTCTCATTATGGGAGCAGTATGGAGTACACATACTTATACTTCTCATTATGGGAGCAGTATGGAGTACGCATACTTATACTTCTCATTATGAAAGCAGTATGGAGTACGCATACTTATACTTCTCATTATGGGAGCAGTATGGAGTACGCATACTTATACTTCTTATTATGGGAGCAGTATGGAGTACACATACTTATACTTCTCATTATGGGAGCAGTATGGAGTACGCATACTTATACTTCTCATTATGAAAGCAGTATGGAGTACGCATACTTATACTTCTCATTATGGGAGCAGTATGGAGTACGCATACTTATACTTCTCATTATGGGAGCAGTATGGAGTACGCATACTTATACTTCTCATTATGGGAGCAGTATGGAGTACGCATACTTATACTTCTCATTATGAAAGCAGTATGGAGTACGCATACTTATACTTCTTATTATGGAAGCAGTATGGAGTACACATACTTATACTTCTTATTATGGGAGCAGTATGGAGTACACATACTTATACTTCTCATTATGAAAGCAGTATGGAGTACGCATACTTATACTTCTCATTATGAAAGCAGTATGGAGTACGCATACTTATACTTCTAATTGATTTGGCACCACACAAACAAGATGAGAATCGCATGAATTGCGATGACAGAAGCGCCGGGATGCAGGATGTCCTATGCCCGAGGATCTTCTTATTAACCCTTCTCCGGCTTCTGAATGGGTTTTCCACCTTCTCCTGAGGAAGAATTTCTGAATCGAGAATCATTCCCAAGAATGTTTTCTTTCGGGATATAGACAGATCTGATTTTTTCCAGTTTATTATCCATCTTAAATTCAGTAACGTCGTAGCACGAATCTGATTTGGGACTGAAAGCTGCGGTTCTGGGATTCCATTAGATGATCGTCCAGATAAGGCTACTTTCACATTCGCGTTTTCAATTCCGTTATTCAGATCCGTCATAGGATATCAATAGTGGAAGAAAACGCTTCCGTTTTGTCCCCATTCATTGTCATTGGGGACAAAACTGAACGCTCCAAAATGCACCCCGTTCCGTTTGGTTGCATCCCCATTGTGGACAGAAAAACGCTGTATTATGTCTACTATAGCCATGACGGATCAGTCTTAAACTCTGTTTTCTATTGTGTCAGAGAAAGTGGATCCGTCCCCATTGACTTACATCGTGTGTCAGGACGGATCCATCGTGGCTATAGAAGACATAATACAACCGGATCCATTCATGATGCAGGCAGTTGTATTATTTTAATGGAAGCGTTTTGCAGATCCATGACAGAAGCCTAAGCCAAGATTAGAACCCCCTGCTTTATTAGAAAAGCTATGATTTTTGTAAATAATCTCAGAGCAGAGGATATTTCAAAGGGGAGACAAGTGAACTGGTAGCGTTTGATTTTTTTTCCCTTTTCTGGAATTGCAATTCTGAGAAAGCCCCGACGATCCGCCTGAATCGGGATATGGCAGTCAGCATCCGTTAGATCTAAAGAAAAAGAAGCGGATCGCACATCCACATGCTATGACCTCATCGCTGCTACTGATCAGAAGACTGCGCCACTTGGCGCATGTGCACCGCCTCCTATGCCACATGCTGACTCAGGCATTAGTGTACATTGTCGCTGTTCTGGTGGGTTTGGGGGGGGGGGGGGGCAGTGCTAGGTTTGGCTGCTGGGTCGGTGCCACGATGTAGGTGGTCGCCACACCAAATTTAGACGTCTCACTCATAAAGGCAACCTTGGCGCGGTCAGGGGGCTTATGCCTTTTGATCAAAATGTAGACTAATGCCCAAGTCAGCATGTGGCATAGGAGGCGGTAGACATGTGCCAAGTGGCGCGGTCTTCTGATACGTAGCAGCGATGAGGTCATAGCATGTGGATGTGCGATCCGCTTCTTTTTCGTTGCATCCTTTAAATCTATGGCCACCATTCTCGAGTCCTTGGAGAGTAATGGCAGTTTTCATAGAGGTCACCTTGAACTTCCTACACACAACGAACTTGTTTAAAGGTTTCCAATTTATAATCGTTCTGTCGGAACCAGAAAAATGGTGACCTAGGTGCCTCGTTTGGTACCGATTCTAGGGCTCCTAGATCCAGCAGGTCTTTTATACCCTCCTGTAAATTTTTGAAAACTAACTCTAGATCAGGCATGGCCAACCTGTGGCTCTCCAGCTGTTACAAAACTACAACTCCCAGCATGCCCAGACTACCTATAGCAGGGCATGTTGGGAATTGTAGTTTTACAACAGCTGGAGAGCCGCAGGTTGGCCATGCCCGATCTAGCATAAATAATGAGAAGTATAAGTATGCGTACTCCATACTGCTCCCATAATGAGAAGTATAAGTATGCGTACTCCATACAGCTTTCATAATGAGAAGTATAAGTATAAGTATGCGTACTCCATACAGCTTTCATAATGAGAAGTATAAGTATGCGTACTCCATACTGCTCCCATAATGAGAAGTATAAGTATGCGTACTTCATACTGTTCCCATAATGAGAAGTATAAGTATGCGTACTCCATACAGCTTTTATAATGAGAAGTATAAGTATGCGTACTCCATACTGCTCCCATTATGAGAAGTATAAGTATGCGTACTCCATACTGCTCCCATAATGAGAAGTATAAGTATGCGTACTCCATACTGCTCCCATTATGAGAAGTATAAGTATGCGTACTCCATACTGCTCCCATAATGAGAAGTATAAGTATGCGTACTCCATACTGCCTTCATAATGAGAAGTATAAGTATGCGTACTCCATACTGCTCCCATAATGAGAAGTATAAGTATGCCTACTCCATACTGCTACCATAATGAGAAGTATAAGTATGCGTACTCCATACTGCTTTCATAATGAGAAGTATAAGTATGCCTACTCCATACTGCTCCCATTATGAGAAGTATAGTAGAAAATTGGTACCTGGAATTTTACTTTCCTTGAGTCCGAAGGCAGCACAGAATGGGTTAACGTTGACCTCTTTTAGTTTCATAGGACCGCCCACCTAGATTTAAACAATCAAACAATTAGTCAATCACATAATCAGTACACCTATAAGGTCTGGTGAATGCAACTGCTCCTTGTATTAAAAATAGATCCACACAGTTGCAGAACAACGAACACAATTTATTTAGGGAGGGTAAGCCTGTGCTGCCTTCGGACTCAAGGAAAATAAAATTCCAGGTACCAATTTTCTACTTTCCCTTATCGTCCTCGGCAGCACAGAATGGGATTTTTATAGATTCCAAAGGGGGGGATTATACTGAAGCTGAACTTAGAATGCCTGTGCCAAAGGCTGAGCTCCTGGACTCGATGTCAAGGCGATAATGCTTTGCGAAGGTGGAAGGAGTGGACCAGGAGGCTGCGCTGCAGATTTTTTGTATAGACACCTGCCCATATTCCGCCCAAGAGGCTGCTGTCGACCTCGTGGAATGAGCCTTGATGGAAAGTGGTGGAGTTTCCCCCTCTAACAAGTAGGTTTCTGTGATGGTGTTCTTTATCCACAGGGCGAGTGAATCCTTGGATGGCGTTCGCCCTCTTCTTGGTCAAGAATAAAGCAAAAAAAGACTTTCGTCTAAACGGAACTCTTCCGTTCTTCGCAAATAGGTTTCTACTGCTCTTTTCACATCCAGCATATGTAATTGCTCCTGTTCTTCATCCGCCGGATTTGGGAAGAATGTAGGCAAGAAGGTTTCCCTATTAATATTCATAGTGGAAGGAACCTTTGGTTGAAAGGAAGGTATAGTTCTAATCAATATCCCATCAGGAAAGATTCGTATATATGGATGTCTGGAAGATAACGCTCGTAGTTCCCCCAATCTTTTCGCCGAAGTAATGGCTACAAGAAACAGAACTTTGCAGGAGAGATATCTGATGTCCACCTGTTCCAACGGTTCAAAGGGTGGTTTTGTGAGTCCCCTTAGTACTAGGGATAAGTCCCACACAGGAAAGGGTTCGTGAATCACCTGTCTTAGCCTCTTCAAGGCCTTGAAGAATCTGACTATCAGAGGATGGAACAGATATTTATTCTCTGTCAAGATATTAATGGCAGTCATCTGGGATTTTAAGGTATTCGGCTTCAAGCCCATATCAAATCCTTCTTGAAGGAACTGAAGAATACTGGAGATGTTTATTTCCGTATATATCCTTTTCCCGACAACCAAGACCGGAATTTTCCTAATACTTTGGCATATTTTACATTGGTAGAACGCTTGCGGGAATTCATTAGTGTGTCAATGACCGAAGCTGGTAGGCCCTCTTCCTCTAATCTGCTTCTCTCAACATCCAGGCCGTGAGGTGTAACCTGTCTAGGTTCTGATGGAATAGACCCTGCTGGAGGAGAAGGTCGGGGGCACATGGAAGCTTCCAATAGTTCCCTTCGGACAGTTGGAGAAGAAGAGGAAACCATGACCTCCGGGGCCAAAATGGTGCTATTAATATTACTTTGGGTCTTTCTACCGCAATCTTCTGTAGAACCCTCGGTATGAGGGGTGCCGGTGGAAATAAGTAGACAAATAGGCGACTCCAAGACATCGAGAAGGCGTCTACCACTGTCGGCCTGTCGTGTTTGCTCAGGGAACAGAACTTCTGGAGTTTCCGATTTTGTCTGGAGGCCATCAGATCCCAGGTTGGACAACCCCATCTGGCTATGATTTGCTTGAAGTAAATCGGATTCAAACCCCACTCGCTCGGACTGACTGTCATCCGACTCAGACGATCTGCTTGTGTATTGTAACAGCCTCTTATATGAATCACTCTTAATTGCGAAAGATGTGATTCTGCCCAGGTGAAAATCCGTTTGCATAATTTCATCAAAGACGGGCTCCTCGTTCCTCCCTGTTTGTTCAGGTAGAACACAGTGGAGAGGTTGTCTGAGCGAACCAGCACCGATTTTCCTTCCAGGAGGGTTTGAAAATGGACTAGCGATTCCAGAACAGCCTTCATCTCCTTGAAGTTCGAGGACTGTCGCACATCCTGGGGAGACCATTTCCCTTGGATCCATCTGTTCTGCACATGAGCTCCCCAGCCTCTGGCTGAGGCATCCGTGGTCATTATTATCGGTGACAGATACTGAAAAGATTTCCCTACTGTGAGCTTCTCCGTCTGTAACCACCAGTTCAGACTCTGAATAACGGAATGCCTCAGGCTGATTCTTCTTTCCAAATCGCAATGACTGGTGCGTCTTGCCTGTATCATATTCCATTGAAGGTCTCGCATATGGATCTTCTCCCAGGGGACCGCATCTATGGTAGAAGTCAGATGACCCAAGGTCTTCATCACTCTGCCTACGGATGGCTTGTGAATGGATCTCAAGGTTCTCACTTCCTCTCTGATCTTCTGACCCTTGTCTGAAGGAAGGAACACTTTCATGCAGCGGGTGTCTATCACCATCCCCAAGAATCTTTTCGACGTCGTTGGGGAGAGCTGAGATTTCTTCCAACTCATTATGAAACCGAGGGACTGGAGAAGTGAGATGACTGTACGGAGATGAAGTTGTAACTGTTCCTCCGTTGCTGCTGCCACCAGCCAGTCGTCGAGGTAAGGATAGACTTGAATGGCCTGTAAGCGTAGATGCACTGCTGCCACCACTGATATTTTGGTAAAAATCCTGGGTGCGGACGTCAGCCCGAAGGGCAATGCTCTGAATTGAAAGTGCAGGATCCTCCCTGCTCTTCTGACGGCCACTCTTAGGAATTTCCTTGAGGACGATCTTATGGGCACATGCAGGTAGGCGTCCTCCAAGTCCAGGGAGGCCATGAACTGATCTCGCTGAAGAGTGGACACCACCGATTTTAATGTTTCCATCTTGAAATGGATTTTTCTCAGAAAATGATTTAAGTATCTGAGGTCTATAACGAGACGCCAATCCCCGCTTGCTTTTGGGACTAGAAACAACCTGGAGTAGACTCCCTTTTTTTCTTGACCTCTTGGTACCCGTTCTAAAGCTCCTTTCTTTAGAAATTGGTCCACCAGGTGATCTATACGAGGGTCTTCTCTTTGAAACAGAAATCTGCTTCTTGGCTGATGAAGAAACTCTAGCGAGTATCCGTCCCTTATTAGATCCAGAACCCATTTGTCTGTAGTGATTCTCTCCCAGTTGTTGTAGAAGTAGGATAAGCGACCTCCTACAGACCGGCTTTCGACGTCAGAAATCAGCCTTGGAGTTTTTACTGATGTCTTCCTTTCCTCTTGCTTTTTCAGCAGAATTGGGAAGGACTCTTCTGTCTGACCGGCCTCTGCTAGATCGCCCACGATAGCCTGTTCTGCGGTAAGGCTGCCTACCAAAGGGACGAAAATTCCTTGGACGATTCTTGGTTTTAAACTGAGGGAACTTCAGAGATTTTTCATCCGAATTGGCTTCTAACAGCTTGTCTAGCTGAGAGCCGAACAGTCTCCCAGGCTCAAAGGGTAGAGCGCAGAGGTTGGTCTTTGAGGCAACATCTCCTGACCATAGCTTGAGCCACAAGGTCCTTCTTATTGAATTTGAGAGGGCCATATCTTTAGCCAGGAATCTCAGCGAATCCACTGGAAAGTCGCACAAAAACTCAGCGGCCATTTTAAGGGACGGCAGTTGAAGGAGCAGGTCTTCTCTGGAGACTCCGTCCTCGATGTCCCTTCCTAGGTGACTTAGCCAGATTCTGAGGGCTCGAGCCACTGGTACTGCTGCCATGGCTGCCTTACTTAACGTGGCCAAGTAAGAATGCAGTCTCTTTAGCAAGTTATCTGCCTTTCTGTCCATCGGGTCCCTCAGCAGCGCGGAGTCATCTGCAGGAAAGAAGGACCTTTTAGCCAGCCTTGTTACCGCAGGATCAACTCTAGCGGGGACTTCCCAGCTTGAGGACTCAGCGGAGTCAATCTTATAAATGGAACGGAATCTTGAGCCCGGATCTATTTTCCTCAGGGGACATTTACATTCCTTCTGGAATATGGAGTCCAGAACTGGATGGCTTGGAAGGACTGAAGCTTTTTTCTTTGGGAAATAGAAGAGACTCTCCTTGTCCTGTGCGGCAACAGGGTCTTCCTTAGTCTCCATTATTCCCTTTACGTCCTTGATTAAGCGATTCACATTTTTCCTATCAAAAAGGAAATTCTCCTCCATATTAGAGACTTCCCAATCCGAGCCTGAGTCTTCGCTCTCAGACGTCAGAGACTCGTCAGAGGATGAGGAGATAGGATTGCGCTTTCTCTTTTTGGCCTTCTGTTTCTGCTTTGTCAGAAAGGACTTAAAGAGGCTCATCAGTTTTCTGGACTCTGCGTCAGACTCGTCTTCAGGCTGAGTGCAGGAAGCGCAGATATTGGAGTGTGAATCCTCCGGTAAGGGCTGAATACAGGAGATGCAGCGGGATTGCTTCTTCCTAGACTTTTTTGAACCAGCAGAAGATCTATGAGAATGGACAGAATCCGCCGCCATACAGTTGTCACAGTAGTCCTCTCGCTGTTCATCAGGTAGGGGCTGCTCACATGACAGGCAATATCTGTGTCTGTGCTTCTTAGACTTCTTTCCCCCTGAACCAGGAAGCCCAGACATCTGGAACAGAGAAAACAGACATACAATGAGCAAACCCAGCAAGGATCTCTGTCAGAAGGAGCCCCAGCTGACACAATACCTTAACTTCACAGGAGCTCGGCTGCCAGGCACTTATGGCAGCTTGCTCCAGCCTGCATCCACCTTAAATATTTGAATCTGGCGCCCTGGACGCCGCCTGGGGACGTCAGCCGCTCCTGCGGCTTCCCATTGGCCCCAGAGGGCGCGCTGACTGATGACGTCAGACGCTGCCCGAACCCGGAAGTGCGGCGGCCTCCTCCGATCCTAGGAGAGGCATGCTGGGGATTTCAAATGCCGGGCGTCGGGCGCACACTGCGAGGATCATCGGCAGGGCAGCGGCTATCAGACCGCAACAGAGACCTCCTGCCGGCGCGCACATAGTGGATGCGGCATAGTGCCAGCGCCAAGGACACACCCGTGGCACTGCTGGACACTTGGCCTGGAGCCTGGGACACACCCCACGGCATAGGTGGCCGATCTTCACCACACCAGACAGGTGGGCAGATTCCTCAGAAATGAGGACATAAAAAAAATACAAGGGGCAGTTGCATTTACCAGACCTTATAGGTGTACTGATTATGTGATTGATTAATTGTTTGATTGTTTAAATCTAGGTGGGCGGTCCTATGAAACTAAAAGAGGTCAACGTTAACCCATTCTGTGCTGCCGAGGACGATAAGGGAAAAGTATGCGTACTCCATACTGCTTTCATAATGAGAAGTATAAGTATGCGTACTCCATACTGCTCCCATAATGAGAAGTATAAGTATGCGTACTCCATACTGCTCCCATAATGAGAAGAATAAGTATGCGTACTCCATACTGCTTTCATAATGAGAAGTATAAGTATGCGTACTTCATACTGCTCCCATAATGATAAGTATAAGTATGCCTACTCCATACTGCTCCCATAATGATAAGTATAAGTATGCGTACTCCATACTGCTCCCATTATGAGAAGTATAAGTATGCGTACTCCATACTGCTTTCATAATGAGAAGTATAAGTATGCCTACTCCATACTGCTCCCATAATGAGAAGTATAAGTATGCATACTCCATACTGCTCCCATAATGAGAAGTATAAGTATGCGTACTCCATACTGCTCCCATAATGAGAAGTATAAGTATGCGTACTCCATACTGCTTTCATAATACGAAGTATAAGTATGCCTACTCCATACTGCTCCCATAATGAGAAGTATAAGTATGCCTACTCCATACTGCTCCCATAATGAGAAGTATAAGTATGCGTACTCCATACTGCTTTAATAATGAGAAGTATAAGTATGCGTGCTCCATACTGCTCCCATAATGAGAAGTATAGGTATGCCTACTCCATACTGCTCCCATAATGAGAAGTATAAGTATGCGTACTCCATACTGCTCCCATAATGAGAAGTATAAGTATGCGTACTCCATACTGCTTTCATAATGAGAAGTATAAGTATGCGTACTCCATACTGCTCCCATAATGAGAAGTATAAGTATGCCTACTCCATACTGCTCCCATAATGAGAAGTATAAGTATGCGTACTCCATACTGCTTTAATAATGAGAAGTATAAGTATGCGTGCTCCATACTGCTCCCATAATGAGAAGTATAGGTATGCCTACTCCATACTGCTCCCATAATGAGAAGTATAAGTATGCGTACTCCATACTGCTCCCATAATGAGAAGTATAAGTATGCGTACTCCATACTGCTTTCATAATGAGAAGTATAAGTATGCGTACTCCATACTGCTCCCATAATGAGAAGTATAAGTATGCGTACTCCATACTGCTTTAATAATGAGAAGTATAAGTATGCGTACTCCATACTGCTCCCATAATGAGAAGTATAAGTATGCGTACTCCATACTGCTCCCATAATGAGAAGAATAAGTATGCGTACTCCATACTGCTCCCATAATGAGAAGTATAAGTATGCGTACTCCATACTGCTTTCATAATGAGAAGTATAAGTATGCGTACTCCATACTGCTCCCATAATGAGAAGTATAAGTATGCGTACTCCATACTGCTCCCATAATGAGAAGTATAAGTATGCGTACTCCATACTGCTCCCATAATGAGAAGTATAAGTATGCGTACTCCATACTGCTCCCATAATGAGAAGAATAAGTATGCGTACTCCATACTGCTCCCATAATGAGAAGTATAAGTATGCGTACTCCATACTGCTTTCATAATACGAAGTATAAGTATGCCTACTCCATACTGCTCCCATAATGAGAAGTATAAGTATGCCTACTCCATACTGCTCCCATAATGAGAAGTATAAGTATGCCTACTCCATACTGCTCCCATAATGAGAAGTATAAGTATGCGTACTCCATACTGCTTTAATAATGAGAAGTATAAGTATGCGTGCTCCATACTGCTCCCATAATGAGAAGTATAGGTATGCCTACTCCATACTGCTCCCATAATGAGAAGTATAAGTATGCGTACTCCATACTGCTCCCATAATGAGAAGTATAAGTATGCGTACTCCATACTGCTTTCATAATGAGAAGTATAAGTATGCGTACTCCATACTGCTCCCATAATGAGAAGTATAAGTATGCGTACTCCATACTGCTTTAATAATGAGAAATATAAGTATGCGTACTACATACTGCTCCCATAATGAGAAGTATAAGTATGCGTACTCCATACTGCTCCCATAATGAGAAGAATAAATATGCGTACTCCATACTGCTCCCATAATGAGAAGTATAAGTATGCGTACTCCATACTGCTTTCATAATGAGAAGTATAAGTATGCGTACTCCATACTGCTCCCATAATGAGAAGTATAAGTATGCGTACTCCATACTGCTCCCATAATGAGAAGTGTAAGTATGCGTACTCCATACTGCTCCCATAATGAGAAGTATAAGTATGCGTACTCCATACTGCTCCCATAATGAGAAGTATAAGTATGCGTACTCCATACTGCTCCCATAATGAGAAGAATAAGTATGCGTACTCCATACTGCTCCCATAATGAGAAGTATAAGTATGCGTACTCCATACTGCTTTCATAATGAGAAGTATAAGTATGCGTACTCCATACTGGTTTCATAAGGAGAAGTATAAGTATGCGTACTCCATACTGCTCCCATAATGAGAAGTATAAGTATGCGTACTCCATACTGCTCCCATAATGAGAAGTATAAGTATGTGTACTCCATACTGCTCCCATAATGAGAAGTATAAGTATTGTTGGGCCTTTTCATAGGTAAATGCATACTTATACTTCTCATTATGAAAGCAGTATGGAGTACGCATACTTATACTTCTCATTATGAAAGCAGTATGGAGTATGCATACTTCTCATTATGGGAGCAGTATGGAGTACGCATACTTATACTTCTCATTATGGGAGCAGTATGGAGTACGCATACTTATACTTCTCATTATGGGAGCAGTATGGAGTACGCATACTTATACTTCTCATTATGAAAGCAGTATGGAGTACGCATACTTATACTTCTCATTATGGGAGTAGTATGGAGTACGCATACTTATACTTCTCATTATGGGAGTAGTATGGAGTACGCATACTTATACTTCTCATAATGGGAGCAGTATGGAGTACGCATACTTATACTTCTCATTATGGGAGCAGTATGGAGTACGCATACTTATACTTCTCATTATGAAAGCAATATGGAGTACGCATACTTATACTTCTCATTATGGGAGCAGTATGGAGTACGCATACTTATACTTCTCATTATGGGGGCAGTATGGAGTACGCATACTTATACTTCTCATTATGGGGGCAGTATGGAGTACACATACTTATACTTCTCATTATGAAAGCAGTATGGAGTACACATACTTATACTTCTCATTATGAAAGCAGTATGGAGTACGCATACTTATACTTCTCATTATGGGAGTAGTATGGAGTACACATACTTATACTTCTCATTATGGGAGTAGTATGGAGTACGCATACTTATACTTCTCATAATGGGAGCAGTATGGAGTACGCATACTTATACTTCTCATAATGGGAGCAGTATGGAGTACGCATACTTATACTTCTCATTATGGGAGCAGTATGGAGTACGCATACTTATACTTCTCATTATGAAAGCAGTATGGAGTACGCATACTTATACTTCTCATTATGGGAGCAGTATGCAGTACGCATACTTATACTTCTCATTATGGGAGCAGTATGGAGTACACATACTTATACTTCTCATTATGGGAGCAGTATGGAGTACGCATACTTATACTTCTCATTCTGAAAGCAGTATGGAGTACGCATACTTATACTTCTAATTGATTTGGCACCACACAAACAAGATGAGAATCGCATGAATTGCGATCACAGAAGCGCCGGGATGCAGGATGTCCTATGCCCGAGGATCTTCTTATTAACCCTTCTCCGGCTTCTGAATGGGTTTTCCACCTTCTCCTGAGGAAGAAATGTTTTTCTGAATCGAGAATCATTCCCAAGAATGTTTTCTTTCGGGATAAAGACACATCAGATTTTTTCCAGTTTATTATCCATCTTAAATTCAGTAACGTCGTAGCACGAATCTGATTTGGGACTGAAAGCTGCAGTTCTGGGATTCTATTAGATGGTCGTCCAGATAAGGCTACTTTTACATTAGCGTTTTCAAATCCGTTATTCAGATCCGTCATAGGATATCAATAGCAGAAGAAAACGCTTCAGTTTTGTCCCCATTCATTGTCATTGGGGACAAAACTGAACTGAACGCTCCAAACTGCACTCCGTTCCGTTTGGTTGAGTCCCCATTGCGGACAGAAAAACGCTTTATTATGTCTACTATAGCCATGACGGATCCGTCTTAAACACTACTGAAAGTCAATGGGGGACGGATCCGTTTTCTATTGTGTCAGAGAAAGTGGATCCGTCCCCATTGACTTACATCGTGTGTCAGGACGGATCCGTCGTGGCTATAGAAGACATAATACAACCGGATCCATTCATGATGCAGGCAGTTGTATCATTGTAACGGAAGCGTTTTTGAGGATCCATGACAGAAGCCTAAGCCAAGATTAGAACCCCCTGCTTTATTAGAAAAGCTATGATTTTTGTAAATTACCTGTGAGCAGAGGATATTTCGAAGGGGAGACAAGTGAACTGGTAGCGTTTGATTTTTTTTTCCCTTTTCTGGAATTGCAATTCTGAGAAAGCCCCGACGATCCGCCTGAATCGGGATATGGCAGTCAGCATCCGTTAGATCTAAAGAAAAAGAAGCGGATCGCACATCCACATGCTATGACCTCATCGCTGCTACTGATCAGAAGACTGCGCCACTTGGCGCATGTGCACCGCCTCCTATGCCACATGCTGACTCAGGCATTAGTGTACATTGTCGCTGTTCTGGTGGGTTTGGGGGGGGGGGGGCAGTGCTAGGTTTGGCTGCTGGGTCGGTGCCACGATGTAGGTGGTCGCCACACCAAATTTAGACGTCTCACTCATAAAGGCAACCTTGGCGCGGTCAGGGGGCTTATGCCTTTTGATCAAAATGTAGACTAATGCCCAAGTCAGCATGTGGCATAGGAGGCGGTAGACATGTGCCAAGTGGCGCGGTCTTCTGATACGTAGCAGCGATGAGGTCATAGCATGTGGATGTGCGATCCGCTTCTTTTTCGTTGCATCCTTTAAATCTATGGCCACCATTCTCGAGTCCTTGGAGAGTAATGGCAGTTTTCATAGAGGTCACCTTGAACTTCCTACACACAACGAACTTGTTTAAAGGTTTCCAATTTATAATCGTTCTGTCGGAACCAGAAAAATGGTGACCTAGGTGCCTCGTTTGGTACCGATTCTAGGGCTCCTAGATCCAGCAGGTCTTTTATACCCTCCTGTAAATTTTTGAAAACGAAATCTAGAGCAGGGATGGCCAACCCGCGGCTCTCCAGCTGTTGCAAAACTACAACTCCCAGCATGCCCAGACTACCTATAGCAGGGCATGTTGGGAATTGTAGTTTTACAACAGCTTGAGAGCCACAGGTTGGCAATGCCCGATCTAGAGGACAGGAAGTAAGGCAACATTTTTGATTGTTGAACATTTGAGAACAATCTGAAAATTCCATTTTGCACCCCTGCTCTAGCGCTATCTGAAGGACCCAGTAATGGTTGGTGACCGCCTGCCACTGGTGAACAACATCTGTTAGTCTTCCCCCAACACCTCCGGCTTCATTTGGAAGAGGCAGGAAGTTGCTTTGATTCAAACTAAAAAGATCTACCTCTACACCCTTCTTGTAGCTCCACCGTCCCGGTTTTCCATTGACCCTTAAAACGACATCTTTTATAGGGTCGGTCACTACGATCCTTATCCTCTTCAGCAAACCTTTTTCTAGGATTCTGACTAAATGGGGTCCATAGAAGTATTGGCCATGGAAGGAGATGGAGCATAAGTTATAGAAGTTCCATCTCCTTTCCAAGATCTCAACTAGTGTTGAGCGAAGCGAGCTTCATCCAAAAATGTCAGACTACTACGGTACGGAGATCCGTCTCTACAGTGTCAGAATGTATGGGCTCTGATGAGCCGGCGTTATGTGAAGTCACACTCTACTCCATAAATAACTTCGGTAGTGTCACACGACTTCACATAACTCCGGCTCATCGGAGCCCATACATTCTGACACTGTAGAGACGGATCTCCGTACCGTAGTAGTCTGACATTTTTGAATGAAGCTCTTAAGCTCATCTCAACTCTCCTTACAGCGTTCACTGAAACCGATGTTCGAGCCGATACAGATTCTGCAGAAGAAGCCGCCATGAAACCGGCCGCCATTTTAAATAACAGGAAAGACGCTCTGATCCCAGGAGATCTTTTATATACTGTGATCCCTCAAAATAGAAGGGTTTCTTCTGACCCATCATGAGCTGAAACTAGACTCAACATACGACGCCTCAGATCCAACCAACCGAGGCCACTTCTCCGGTGACTAGCCGATTAGTCCTGACCGTCACATGGAAGGACTGGTTTTATCTTAGTTCTCCACATTTTTCTTAAATCTTCATTTTCTCTCATCTTTGATGACATTTTGGGGCTTTGGAACGGATTACTGAACTTACCATGGTTTCAGAAGACGATGGTCACCCTGGAACCAGTATTGGTCCCCATCTGACCCAGTGAGATACAGAGCCCTCGCGACACAGGGCGCAGAAACAGAGGTCGCCATCTTATCCTCAGTCGTGCCGCGTCTTCAAGTCGAATAAGGTATTTTATTAGTTTTACAACAGATGTTCTGATTAATGGTGCAGATCCTCGGAGGAGAAGACAAAGTCTCTGCCCCTGAATCAGAAGATGGAGGCTCTAATACTTCTCATGGATTCTCTTTGACAAGGAAGCTGGTCTGCGATTCAAGGTCGTGAATAGAGGGGGATGTGTAGCCCCCCCAGCAGTTACATGGTTAAAAAAAAAAAAGACACTGACCTCTTTATGATAGACCACCGACACTGGAAGTAGCTGATGTGGAACGCAGAGCAAGGTAAAGCTGCCAGACCCCGGCCTCACCCGCCATACACCGAGGGGAGCGATTTACTATGAGCGGTTCCGCCTCACCTACGGCCTGTGGGAAGGCAGAAACCTGCCAGACCAAGGTGCCCAAAACCAAGATGGCGACGAACGCCTCCAATCTGCAGAGTACTGGGGGCTTTACACAGATTACCACCATGACTGTAGGAGCTGCGGGCCCCGTAGTACAGGCACATTCACCTGTGCCCGCTCTCGCCACGTCCCCTCCTGTACAGGGAGATGGGGGCAGGTTAATCTCGACGTGTTTGTCCCCGAGAGGAGCCAAGCTGCATGGTGCAGTCGTGGAGACAACTGGGGAAAGCCTAACACCCCCCACTCATTACAGCTGCACGCCATATCGGGCACCCACGCCATGTGACATACGGTGCTATTGACGGATGGACGCAGCGGCTCTGATTTTATACAAACTTTAATGTTTTGTGGTTCACATTGCCGTGAATGGACAAACGGACAGATGGCGGCTCCTGACACGGGGCCGCGGACATGCTCTGTACAGAAACAAAAATAAACCTATGTAAGGGCGGAGACGTGTGCACCGCCACAAAGCTCCGCCCACAGTCTGTAACTGGAGGCCCCGCCCCCTCAGCTCTCCTCCTCCTGCTGCACTTTAGATTTCTTCTTCTTCTTCGCGGAGGCCGGCGCCTCCTCCGAGGTGGAGAGCTTCTTCTTGTGCGCGGAGGCCGGCACCTCCTCAGAGGTGGAGAGCTTCTTCTTGTGTGCGGAGGCCGGCGCCTCCTCAGAGGTGGAGAGCTTCTTCTTCTTCTTGGCTGGAGTCGGCTCCTCAGCCTCCTCAACCCCGTTCTCAGAGACGTCGCCCTCAGACTTCCGTTTCTTCTTTTTCTTCTTCTTGCTTGGTTCCTCCTCCTGGAAGAAAGAAGTGAGTGGTGGTCAATCACTGCGGCACCTGCTAGGAGTTGTAGTTCCCCCATCCACTTACAGATCACTCCCACCATCCATTACCTCTTGAGGAGCAGCCTCTTCCTCTTCAGCGGCAGCAGCAGCCAGGGCCTCCAGGCGCCGCTTCTCTCGTTTCTTCTTCTTGCGTTCCTTCTTGTCCAGCTTCCTCTTCAGTTCAGACACCAGTATTGTGGCCTGGAAGGAGAAGACTCGTCAGCCTCTGCCCGTCCCATCCCCTCCCCCACACCCCAAGTCACGGGTCAGATCAGGCTCATTAAATCAGTTTATGCCTCCAGGATTTGTCAGGAGAAGAAGCTTCATCATCTCCGACCATCAGACGCCCGGTGAGGCCCCCACAATGTACTGACCTCCTCCTGCGCCTCTTTCATCACATCTAGGTTCTTGCGGGGAACCTCCCCGGTCTCGTAGAAGGACAGCCGCTCCTCCACCTGCTCCCGCAGCTTATCACCAAACACTGCCGTTGGGATTTCTGAGACAAAAACAACAACAGTTCACACCACGAAGCAGACATCACAGCCAGGGCTTATACTCCAGTCACAACCAAAGCTGCACCGACACCTAACCTCAAACACTGCAGAGGCTGACTACGGTGCAGCCCTGTACATGCAGCTTTGGTTGTGACCAGAGTACAAGAGCTTTGCTCAGAGTAAAGCTATCAACATACACGGGGGTGATATGCTGTTGACGAAAAATTCAACATCACTGCAAAGCCGGTAGCGGAGTGCAGGGCGTCCTGCGGGGGCTCACCTGAGAAGCAGTCTACGCGGGAGGCGATGGAGCACTTGTTCGCCAGGTATCGGGAGATGCGACCCTTGTTCTTGGCAGCTGCTCGCCCAATGAAGGTGGAGTGGAAGATGAGACCGTACTTGGGGGTGTTGCCTTTCGTCTTCAATGCCCTGGAAGGCAATTACTGGGATTTTGTAATGGCACGAGAACTACAACTCCCAGCATGCCCACAAGCACTACCTTTTAAAATGCTGGTTTCACCCTCACCCCGATATCTGACCCGAGTGACTGATTGGGGGTTGTTCAGACTCCGGGGCGGCAGTTATCACTCACGCAGCTGCTGACAAAAAGCCGCCAGCCCTCGTGTCAAACGCCAGCGCCCGGTCACCTGCCATCACCACAACCGCCCGGCAGCTGTACCTGAACAGGGCCTTCTCCGCCCCCAGGATCTGGACCGTGGACGCCGGGTACTTGGCCAGGTTCGTAAGGCTTCCTGCGTGCGAGATCAGACGGGCACCGACCTGCAAAGGAGAAATGAGTAAGGAGAGGGAGCAATCTGCAGGGGGAGGAGCGAGCAGGAAGGGAGAACCCAGGAGGAGCAAGCAGAGGGCAACCTGTAAGAGAACTAAGGAGAGGGAGCAATCTGAAGAGGGAGGAGTGAGCAGAGGGAAACCTGTAGAAGAGAAGGAAGGAGTGGGGGCTATCCACAAGAGAAGTGAGCAGGCAGGGGAGGAGGCTCAGGAAGAAAGAAGAGTGGGAAGAGCAACCTGTAGGAGAGGGAGCAATCTGCAGGAGGAGGAGTGAGTAGAGGGCAACCTGTAGGAGAGGGAGCAATCTGCAGGGGGAGGAGTGAGGGGCAGGGCCACGGATCAGCAGTGTGGGGTGTTCAGCAGCAGTCTCAGAGGATTGACAGATTTCACTGACATCACATCCGTGGAGGGGGGGGGGAGGGGGTACCAGAGCCAATTTTGGAGCGACACTCACCACTTCTCCGATGAGGGCAGACAGGCTGGGGGCCACCTGGTTCATCTTGGAGCGCAGATATTCCTGCAGAGTCTTCCGATATTCGGACAGAGAGATGACGCGGCAGGAGAAGCTCTCGATGTTAATCAGGTCGATCGGTGAGATGTCCATCCCTGGAGAGACAAGCCCCAATTACTGACTGCTGCTGGACAGCCACTAACCCCCGTTATAGAGACCCCACCTACCCATTGAGGAGCGAGACGCATCCAGCACGGCCTGGGCCTTGGCGCTGTCCATGACAATCTCCTCCATGGCCTCCAGCTTCTCCTCCGACAGCTCCTTGCGGTTCCCGATGTACTTGGCCATTCGGCAGTAGGTGTAATTGTCAGGCACGATCTTTATGAGCTCTGGGAAGTGATAGCCGTACCATTCCCTACAGCAAGGAGACAACATGGCTTACAACTCACTCCACACACAACCAAATCTGCAAGCTGGACAAGCCTACAGCCACTACAACATCTGTATCCCCGATAACAAGACAGCCTCCACACTCTGCGGGCCTGTGGTGTAGACGGAGAAGATGCTTTTCCTCCTCTTTCTATACAGGCAGTGGGAGGTGGCACACAGCCTGTGGTAAGCATCAGGAGGGCAGCACCCACCCCCAGAGGTCACCCTGCCCCCATCCTCACCTGACCCTCATGGAGAAGGTGTTTACGTCCTTATCCAGCTGATCCAGCAGACTGATTGACTGGATGATCATGTTGTCCACCCGGTTGACATTGAACTTGACCTTGGACCTGGAGTAGCTGTGGCCCAGACCGAGCTGAGCCTTGGAGGCCGACTGGGCGGTCAGGCCCTTCACCAGGGCGTGGAAGTGAAGCCGGATCCCTGCAAAAAAGATGGCCGAGGTGAGGGGACCGTACATGGGATAGGTCATACCAGCGGGGAGAGGAGAGCAGCAGGTCAACCTATGGTATCAGTGGGCCAAACCACCCCATGAAAGAGGCTCAGTAGATCAACCAGTGACGGTGGGTCATACCACCTCATGACAGAGTTTCTGAAGGCTAACCTGTGGTAAGAAGGTCATACCACCTTATGACAGGGGCCAAGTAAGTCAACCAGTGACAACGATGGGTCATACCACCTCATGAATGGAAGAGGGGTTAAGGAGGTCCACCGATGGTATCAATAGACCATACCACCTCATAACGGGCTCAGTAGGGGGGGGGGGGGTTATATCCACAAGTGATGGGTGCTCCCCTCACCTCTTATGATCTCGGCCACCACGCCGCCGGTCTGGCAGGCGATCTTCAGCTCCTCTTGTACGGCAGCCCCGATCTTTGCGTCCCCCACACCAAGCAGCGCTTTCTTCTTCTTGGCCGGCATGTTGGTCTCCAGGAACAGTTTAAGGTCCTCATGAAGAACCCCTGGAGGAGAAGAGACAAACCCATTAGACCCAACAGGAGGCGGAGCCTCAGGTATACAGCAGAATGCGGCACCCAGGTCACCTGACCCTTCAGCAGAAGTCCATGACATCACTTTTATGGGCGGAGCTAGCAGAGGTCATTGACTTCAGCCCCATCCCCTCCCCCACAGGACAAGCTCAGTAACATTGTGGTGACATCACAGATCTCAGTGGATTGACAGATTGTTATGACATCATCGCTCATCCTGCAGGCTCCTCCCCCTTACATCATTACCTTCAGAGATGGCGTTGGCGTTCTCCAGGGCACTGTGGGCGGATTTGAAGGGGAAGAAGGCCGCCAGCTTCACAATGCTGTTAAACTTGCCGATGTTCAACAAAGACTCCTCCACCTGCGGCAGCAGCATGCCGATCTCCTCCACCTCCCGCACCGCAAACAGGGCGTAGCCCGCCGCATGTTCAAACAGCACGTGGAGCAGAACCTGGCGGGAGAGAAGAGCGTCAGTGTACCCTGCAAACAGCCCCTGCACCTCAGCTACCAGACCCTGCATCTACAGTGTGAGGAGGGACAGGAGCAGACACCAGAATGTACCCTGCAAACAACCCCTGCAACCTCAGCTACCAGACCTGGCATCTACAGTGTGAGGAGGGACAGGAGCAGAAGACACCAGAATGTACCCTGCAAACAGCACCCGAACCTCAGCTACCAGACCCCACATCTACAGTGTGAGGAGGGACAGGAGGAGAAGACACCAGAATGTACCCTGCAAACAGCCCCCACACCTCAGCTACCAGACCCCACATCTACAGTGTGAGGAGGGACAGGAGCAGACACCAGAATGAACCCTGCAAACAACCCCTGCAACCTCAGCTACCAGACCTGGCATCTAGTGTGAGGGGGGGGGGGGGACAGGAGCAGACACAAGAATGTACCCTGCAAACAGCACCCGAACCTCAGCTACCAGACCCCGCATCTACAGTGTGAGGAGGGACAGGAGCAGAAGACACCAGAATGTACCCTGCAAACAGCACCCGAACCTCAGCTACCAGACCCCGCATCTACAGTGTGAGGAGGGACAGGAGCAGACACCAGAATGTACCCTGCAAACAGCACCCACACCTCAGCTACCAGACCCCGCATCTACAGTGTGAGGAGGGACAGGAGGAGAAGACACCAGAATGTACCCTGCAAACAGCCCCCACACCTCAGCTACCAGACCCGGCATCTACAGTGTGAGGAGGGACAGGAGGAGAAGACACCAGAATGTACCCTGCAAACAACCCCCACACCTCAGCTACCAGACCTGGCATCTACAGTGTGAGGAGGGACAGGAGGAGAAGACACCAGAATGTACCCTGCAAACAGCCCCCACACCTCAGCTACCAGACCCTGCATCTACAGTGTGAGGAGGGACAGGAGGAGAAGACACCAGAATGTACCCTGCAAACAGCCCCCAAACCTCAGCTACCAGACCCTGCATCTACAGTGTGAGGAGGGACAGGAGCAGACACCAGAATGAACCCTGCAAACAGCCCCCACACCTCAGCTACCAGACCTGGCATCTACAGTGTGAGGAGGGACAGGAGCAGACACCAGAATGTACCCTGCAAACAGCACCCGAACCTCAGCTACCAGACCCCGCATCTACAGAGTGAGGGGGGACAGAAGCAGAAGACACCATAATGTACCCTGCAAACAGCTCCCGAACCTCAGCTACCAGACCTGGCATCTACAGTGAGGGGGGACAGGAGCAGACACCAGAATGTACCCTGCAAACAGCCCCCGCACCTCAGCTACCAGACCTGGCATCTACAGTGAGGAGGGACAGGAGCAGACACCAGAATGTACCCTGCAAACAGCACCCGAACCTCAGCTACCAGACCCCGCATCTACAGAGTGAGGGGGGACAGAAGCAGAAGACACCAGAATGTACCCTGCAAACAGCCCCCACACCTCAGCTACCAGACCTGGCATCTACAGTGTGAGGGGGGACAGGAGCAGACACCAGAATGAACCCTGCAAACAGCCCCCACACCTCAGCTACCAGACCCTGCATCTACAGTGTGAGGAGGGACAGGAGCAGACACCAGAATGTACCCTGCAAACAGCCCCCACACCTCAGCTACCAGACCCCGCATCTACAGTGTGAGGGGGGACAGGAGCAGACACCAGAATGAACCCTGCAAACAGCACCCGAACCTCAGCTACCAGACCCCGCATCTACAGAGTGAGGGGGGACAGAAGCAGAAGACACCATAATGTACCCTGCAAACAGCTCCCGAACCTCAGCTACCAGACCCCGCATCTACAGTGTGAGGAGGGACAGGAGCAGACACCAGAATGTACCCTGCAAACAGCCCCCACACCTCAGCTACCAGCCCAATTCACACTGCAGCGCTAATAAAGCCTCGTGCAGCCTCCACCTTCAGCCCTGGGCCTCAAAGGGAGGCCACGTGGGGGGTCTAGCGGCTCACACTCCATTCACTGACAACAAGCAGGCCGCAGACGGGTGGGGCGGGCGAGCAGAGGAGCACGTGCTCAGAGTCCACGTGCACCCCGCGCACACAGGCCGCCCTGTGCCCCGCTCTCACCATTGTGACTTCACTCCTCCCGCGCCGCCGATCCTGAACAGACTGAGCTCAGTCTCCCGCAAGTCCTGACCACACGTCCCGTGACCCCGCCCCTCACCGAGCAGCAAATCACAGCGCAGAGACCTCCAGAGCGATTGAGAGCGTAGCCAATCATGGCGCAGGAGAAACCATCCTCCGCCCTCTTCCAGAGGTACAGGATAGAGGGGCCGGACTGTTTGTCCGCCAGCAGCTCTCTATGGTGAGTGTTGGAGGACTGCGGAAGTGCGCGCTGTGTGGAGCACGTGGAAGAGTCGCGATATATCGCCTGTAATGTCACAGTGCGGCCACCAGGGGAGGGGCTGCGAGTGTCGATTCTGTGATAACTGTACAATAATCAACAGCAAAAACATCACATTGTATGTACTACGTGTCCGTCACCTCACATTGTATGTACCGCGTGTCCGTCACCTCACACTGTATGTACCGCGTGTCCGTCACCTCACACTGTATGTACCGCGTGTCCGTCACCTCACATTGTATGTACCGCGTGTCCGTCACCTCACACTGTATGTACCGCGTGTCCGTCACCTCACACTGTATGTACCGCGTGTCCGTCACCTCACATTGTATGTACCGCGTGTCCGTCACCTCACACTGTATGTACCGCGTGTCTGTCACCTCACACTGTATGTACCGCGTGTCCGTCACCTCACACTGTATGTACTACGTGTCCGTCACCTCACACTGTATGTACCGCGTGTCCGTCACCTCACACTGTATGTACCGCGTGTCCGTCACCTCACATTGTATGTACCGCGTGTCCGTCACCTCACATTGTATGTACCGCGTGTCCGTCACCTCACACTGTATGTACCGCGTGTCCGTCACCTCACACTGTATGTACCGCGTGTCCGTCACCTCACATTGTATGTACCGCGTGTCCGTCACCTCACACTGTATGTACCGCGTGTCCGTCACCTCACACTGTATGTACCGCGTGTCCGTCACCTCACACTGTATGTACCGCGTGTCCGTCACCTCACACTGTATGTACCGCGTGTCCGTCACCTCACATTGTATGTACCGCGTGTCCGTCACCTCACATTGTATGTACCGCGTGTCCGTCACCTCACACTGTATGTACCGCGTGTCCGTCACCTCACATTGTATGTACCGCGTGTCCGTCACCTCACACTGTATGTACCGCGTGTCCTTCACCTCACACTGTATGTACCGCGTGTCCTTCACCTCACATTGTATGTACCGCGTGTCCGTCACCTCACACTGTATGTACCGCGTGTCCGTCACCTCACATTGTATGTACCGAGTGTCCGTCACCTCACACTGTATGTACCGCGTGTCCGTCACCTCACACTGTATGTACCGCGTGTCCGTCACCTCACACTGTATGTACCGCCTGTCCGTCACCTCACACTGTATGTACCGCCTGTCCGTCACCTCACACTGTATGTACCGCGTGTCCGTCACCTCACACTGTATGTACCGCGTGTCCGTCACCTCACACTGTATGTACCGCGTGTCCGTCATCTCACACTGTATGTACCGCGTGTCCGTCACCTCACATTGTATGTACCGCGTGTCCGTCACCTCACACTGTATGTACCGCGTGTCCGTCACCTCACACTGTATGTACCGCGTGTCCGTCACCTCACATTGTATGTACCGCGTGTCCGTCACCTCACATTGTATGTACCGCGTGTCCGTCACCTCACATTGTATGTACCGCGTGTCCGTCACCTCACATTGTATGTACCGCGTGTCCGTCACCTCACACTGTATGTACCGCGTGTCCGTCACCTCACACTGTATGTACCGCGTGTCCGTCACCTCACACTGTATGTACCGCGTGTCCGTCACCTCACATTGTATGTACCGCGTGTCCTTCACCTCACACTGTATGTACCGCGTGTCCTTCACCTCACATTGTATGTACCGCGTGTCCGTCACCTCACATTGTATGTACCGCGTGTCCTTCACCTCACACTGTATGTACCGCGTGTCCTTCACCTCACACTGTATGTACCGCGTGTCCGTCACCTCACATTGTATGTACCGAGTGTCCGTCACCTCACACTGTATGTACCGCGTGTCCGTCACCTCACACTGTATGTACCGCGTGTCCATCACCTCACATTGTATGTACCGAATGTCCGTCACGGGTCTGCAATACACTGGGCACCGGCCGTATGCATTCCGCATCAGGGGTACGGACCCATTCACTTGAACGGGTCTGCAAATCCGGAAATGCGGTGTAGAACGGAAGCAGTACGCAGTGCTTCCATGGGGTTCCGTTCCGTGCTTCCATTCAGCAAAAATATAGAACTTGTTCTTTCTTTTTGCGAAACGGACGGATCGTGGACCCCATTCAGGTGAATGGGTCCGCGATCCACATGTGGCTGGCCCACGGTTGGTTCCCGTGCATTGCAGACCACAATGTGCGGTCCGCAGCACGAGTATGGCCATATGCAGAGAACCCCCCCCTGTAGTGTGTAGATGGTTTATTTACCAGACGCCGCGCACTATCTTCCCGACTTTACTAATGGTCGGCTCACAAGAAGTCAAAAACTGCGTATTTATTACTAACTCTGAAAACGTAGCTATAATAAAACAACCATGTAAATGAGAAGTACAGAGTCGTGTACACATATATAAATCCTGAGACTAGTCGCGGTCCCTCCTATGTAGTGGGCTGCGGAGCGCTCACTGCTCACAGTTTTCTATTACAGTAAGAGCAGAGTCGTGTACACATATATAAATCCTGAGACTAGTCGCGGTCCCTCCTATGTAGGGGGCTGCGGAGCGCTCACTGCTCACAGTTTTCTATTACAGTAAGAGCAGAGTCGTGTACACATATATAAATCCTGAGACTAGTCGCGGTCCCTCCTATGTAGGGGGCTGCGGAGTGCTCGCTGCTCACAGTTTTCTATTACAGTAAGAGCAGAGTCGTGTACACATATATAAATCCTGAGACTAGTCGCGGTCCCTCCTATGTAGGGGGCTGCGGAGCGCTCGCTGCTCACAGTTTTCTATTACAGTAAGAGCAGAGTCGTGTACACATATATAAATCCTGACACTAGTCGTGGTCCCTCCTATGTAGGGGGCTGCGGAGCGCTCTCTGATCACAGTTTTCTATTACAGTAAGAGAAGAGTCGTGTACACATATATAAATCCTGAGACTAGTCGCGGTCCCTCCTATGTAGGGGGCTGCGGAGCGCTCACTGCTCACAGTTTTCTATTACAGTAAGAGCAGAGTCGTGTACACATATATAAATCCTGAGACTAGTCGCGGTCCCTCCTATGTAGAGGGCTGCGGAGCGCTCACTGCTCACAGTTTTCTATTACAGTAAGAGCAGAGTCGTGTACACATATATAAATCCTGAGACTAGTCGCGGCCCCTCCTATGTAGAGGGCTGCGGAGCGCTCGCTGCTCACAGTTTTCTATTACAGTAAGAGCAGAGTCGTGTACACATATATAAATCCTGAGACTAGTCGCGGTCCCTCCTATGTAGAGGGCTGCGGAGCGCTCGCTGATCACAGTTTTCTATTACAGTAAGAGCAGAGTCATGTACACATATATAAATCCTGAGACTAGTCGCGGTCCCTCCTATGTAGAGGGCTGCGGAGCGCTCGCTGATCACAGTTTTCTATTACAGTAAGAGCAGAGTCGTGTACACATATATAAATCCTGAGACTAGTCGCGGTCCCTCCTATGTAGGGGGCTGCGGAGCGCTCGCTGCTCACAGTTTTCTATTACAGTAAGAGCAGTGTCGTGTACACGTATATAAATCCTGAGACTAGTCGCGGTCCCTCCTATGTAGGGGGCTGCGGAGCGCTCACTGCTCACAGTTTTCTATTACAGTAAGAGCAGAGTCGTGTACACATATATAAATCCTGAGACTAGTCGCGGTCCCTCCTATGTAGAGGGCTGCGGAGCGCTCACTGCTCACAGTTTTCTATTACAGTAAGAGCAGAGTCGTGTACACCTATATAAATCCTGAGACTAGTCGCGGTCCCTCCTATGTAGAGGGCTGCGGAGCGCTCACTGCTCACAGTTTTCTATTACAGTAAGAGCATAGTCGTGTACACATGTATAAATCCTGAGACTAGTCGCGGTCCCTCCTATGTAGGTGGCTGCGGAGCGCTCGCTGCTCACAGTTTTCTATTACAGTAAGAGCAGAGTCGTGTACACATATATAAATCCTGAGACTAGTCGCGGTCCCTCCTATGTAGAGGGCTGCGGAGCGCTCACTGCTCACAGTTTCCTATTACAGTTAGAGCAGAGTCGTGTACACATATATAAATCCTGAGACTAGTCGCGGTCCCTCCTATGTAGTGGGCTGCGGAGCGCTCGCTGCTCACAGTTTTCTATTACAGTAAGAGCAGAGTCGTGTACACATATATAAATCCTGAGACTAGTCGCGGTGCCTCCTATGTAGGGGGCTGCGGAGCGCTCACTGCTCACAGTTTTCTATTACAGTAAGAGCAGAGTCGTGTACACATATAAATCCTGAGACTAGTCGCGGTCCCTCCTATGTAGAGGGCTGCGGAGCGCTCGCTGCTCACAGTTTTCTATTACAGTAAGAGCAGAGTCGTGTACACATATATAAATCCTGAGACTAGTCGCGGTCCCTCCTATGTAGGGGGCTGCGGAGCGCTCACTGCTCACAGTTTTCTATTACAGTAAGAGCAGAGTCGTGTACACATATATAAATCCTGAGACTAGTCGCGGTCCCTCCTATGTAGGGGGCTGCGGAGCGCTCGCTGCTCACAGTTTTCTATTACAGTAAGAGCAGAGTCGTGTACACATGTATAAATCCTGAGACTAGTCGCGGTCCCTCCTATGTAGGGGGCTGCGGAGCGCTCGCTGCTCACAGTTTTCTATTACAGTAAGAGCAGAGTCGTGTACACATATATAAATCCTGAGACTAGTCGCGGTCCCTCCTATGTAGGGGGCTGCGGAGCGCTCGCTGCTCACAGTTTTCTATTACAGTAAGAGCAGAGTCGTGTACACATATATAAATCCTGAGACTAGTCGTGGTCCCTCCTATGTAGTGGGCTGCGGAGCGCTCACTGCTCACAGTTTTCTATTACAGTAAGAGCAGAGTCGTGTACACATATATAAATCCTGAGACTAGTCGCGGTCCCTCCTATGTAGGGGGCTGCGGAGCGCTCACTGCTCACAGTTTTCTATTACAGTAAGAGCAGAGTCGTGTACACATATATAAATCCTGAGACTAGTCGCGGTCCCTCCTATGTAGGGGGCTGCGGAGCGCTCGCTGCTCACAGTTTTCTATTACAGTAAGAGCAGAGTCTTGTACACATATATAAATCCTGAGACTAGTCGCCGTCCCTCCTATGTAGGGGGCTGCGGAGCGCTCACTGCTCACAGTTTTCTATTACAGTAAGGGCAGAGTCGTGTACACATATATAAATCCTGAGACTAGTCGCGGTCCCTCCTATGTAGGGGGCTGCGGAGCGCTCGCTGCTCACAGTTTTCTATTACAGTAAGAGCAGAGTCGTGTACACATATATAAATCCTGAGACTAGTCGTGGTCCCTCCTATGTAGTGGGCTGCGGAGCGCTCGCTGCTCACAGTTTTCTATTACAGTAAGAGCAGAGTCGTGTACACATATATAAATCCTGAGACTAGTCGTGGTCCCTCCTATGTAGGGGGCTGCGGAGCGCTCACTGCTCACAGTTTTCTATTACAGTAAGAGCAGAGTCGTGTACACATATATAAATCCTGAGACTAGTCGCGGTCCCTCCTATGTAGGGGGCTGCGGAGCGCTCACTGCTCACAGTTTTCTATTACAGTAAGAGCAGAGTCGTGTACACATATATAAATCCTGAGACTAGTCGCGGTCCCTCCTATGTAGGGGGCTGCGGAGCGCTCGCTGCTCACAGTTTTCTATTACAGTAAGAGCAGAGTCTTGTACACATATATAAATCCTGAGACTAGTCGCCGTCCCTCCTATGTAGGGGGCTGCGGAGCGCTCACTGCTCACAGTTTTCTATTACAGTAAGAGCAGAGTCGTGTACACATATATAAATCCTGAGACTAGTCGCGGTCCCTCCTATGTAGGGGGCTGCGGAGCGCTCGCTGCTCACAGTTTTCTATTACAGTAAGAGCAGAGTCGTGTACACATATATAAATCCTGAGACTAGTCGCCGTCCCTCCTATGTAGGGGGCTGCGGAGCGCTCGCTGCTCACAGTTTTCTATTACAGTAAGAGCAGAGTCGTGTACACATATATAAATCCTGAGACTAGTCGCGGTCCCTCCTATGTAGGGGGCTGCGGAGCGCTCGCTGCTCACAGTTTTCTATTACAGTAAGAGCAGAGTCGTGTACACATATATAAATCCTGAGACTAGTCGCGGTCCCTCCTATGTAGGGGGCTGCGGAGCGCTCGCTGCTCACAGTTTTCTATTACAGTAAGAGCAGAGTCGTGTACACATATATAAATCCTGAGACTAGTCGCGGTCCCTCCTATGTAGGGGGCTGCGGAGCGCTCACTGCTCACAGTTTTCTATTACAGTAAGAGCAGAGTCGTGTACACATATATAAATCCTGAGACTAGTCGCGGTCCCTCCTATGTAGGGGGCTGCGGAGCGCTCGCTGCTCACAGTTTTCTATTACAGTAAGAGCAGAGTCGTGTACACATATATAAATCCTGAGACTAGTCGCGGTCCCTCCTATGTAGGGGCTGCGGAGCGCTCGCTGCTCACAGTTTTCTATTACAGTAAGAGCAGAGTCGTGTACACATATATAAATCCTGAGACTAGTCGCGGTCCCTCCTATGTAGGGGGCTGCGGAGCGCTCGCTGCTCACAGTTTTCTATTACAGTAAGAGCAGAGTCGTGTACACATATATAAATCCTGAGACTAGTCGCGGTCCCCTCCTATGTAGGGGGCTGCGGAGCGCTCGCTGCTCACAGTTTTCTATTACAGTAAGAGCAGAGTCGTGTACACATATATAAATCCTGAGACTAGTCGCGGTCCCTCCTATGTAGGGGCTGCGGAGCGCTCACTGCTCACAGTTTTCTATTACAGTAAGAGCAGAGTCGTGTACACATATATAAATCCTGAGACTAGTCGCGGTCCCTCCTATGTAGTGGGCTGCGGAGCGCTCACTGCTCACAGTTTTCTATTACAGTAAGAGCAGAGTCGTGTACACATATATAAATCCTGAGACTAGTCGCGGTCCCTCCTATGTAGTGGGCTGCGGAGCGCTCGCTGCTCACAGTTTTCTATTACAGTAAGAGCAGAGTCGTGTACACATATATAAATCCTGAGACTAGTCGCGGTCCCTCCTATGTAGGGGGCTGCGGAGCGCTCGCTGCTCACAGTTTTCTATTACAGTAAGAGCAGAGTCGTGTACACATATATAAATCCTGAGACTAGTCGCGGTCCCTCCTATGTAGGGGGCTGCGGAGCGCTCGCTGCTCACAGTTTTCTATTACAGTAAGAGCAGAGTCGTGTACACATATATAAATCCTGAGACTAGTCGCGGTCCCTCCTATGTAGGGGGCTGCGGAGCGCTCACTGCTCACAGTTTTCTATTACAGTAAGAGCAGAGTCGTGTACACATATATAAATCCTGAGACTAGTCGCGGTCCCTCCTATGTAGAGGGCTGCGGAGCGCTCACTGCTCACAGTTTTCTATTACAGTAAGAGCAGAGTCGTGTACACATATATAAATCCTGAGACTAGTCGCGGTCCCTCCTATGTAGAGGGCTGCGGAGCGCTCACTGCTCACAGTTTTCTATTACAGTAAGAGCAGAGTCGTGTACACATATATAAATCCTGAGACTAGTCGCGGTCCCTCCTATGTAGAGGGCTGCGGAGCGCTCGCTGCTCACAGTTTTCTATTACAGTAAGAGCAGAGTCGTGTACACATATATAAATCCTGAGACTAGTCGCGGTCCCTCCTATGTAGAGGGCTGCGGAGCGCTCACTGCTCACAGTTTTCTATTACAGTAAGAGCAGAGTCGTGTACACATATATAAATCCTGAGACTAGTCGCGGTCCCTCCTATGTAGTGGGCTGCGGAGCGCTCGCTGCTCACAGTTTTCTATTACAGTAAGAGCAGAGTCGTGTACACATATATAAATCCTGAGACTAGTCGCGGTCCCTCCTATGTAGAGGGCTGCGGAGCGCTCGCTGCTCACAGTTTTCTATTACAGTAAGAGCAGAGTCGTGTACACATATATAAATCCTGAGACTAGTCGCGGTCCCTCCTATGTAGAGGGCTGCGGAGCGCTCGCTGCTCACAGTTTTCTATTACAGTAAGAGCAGAGTCGTGTACACATATAAATCCTGAGACTAGTCGCGGTCCCTCCTATGTAGAGGGCTGCGGAGCGCTCGCTGCTCACAGTTTTCTATTACAGTAAGAGCAGAGTCGTGTACACATATATAAATCCTGAGACTAGTCGCGGTCCCTCCTATGTAGGGGGCTGCGGAGCGCTCGCTGCTCACAGTTTTCTATTACAGTAAGAGCAGAGTCGTGTACACATATATAAATCCTGAGACTAGTCGCGGTCCCTCCTATGTAGGGGGCTGCGGAGCGCTCACTGCTCACAGTTTTCTATTACAGTAAGAGCAGAGTCGTGTACACATATATAAATCCTGAGACTAGTCGCGGTCCCTCCTATGTAGGGGGCTGCGGAGCGCTCGCTGCTCACAGTTTTCTATTACAGTAAGAGCAGAGTCGTGTACACATGTATAAATCCTGAGACTAGTCGCGGTCCCTCCTATGTAGGGGGCTGCGGAGCGCTCGCTGCTCACAGTTTTCTATTACAGTAAGAGCAGAGTCGTGTACACATATATAAATCCTGAGACTAGTCGCGGTCCCTCCTATGTAGGGGGCTGCGGAGCGCTCGCTGCTCACAGTTTTCTATTACAGTAAGAGCAGAGTCGTGTACACATATATAAATCCTGAGACTAGTCGCGGTCCCTCCTATGTAGGGGGCTGCGGAGCGCTCACTGCTCACAGTTTTCTATTACAGTAAGAGCAGAGTCGTGTACACATATATAAATCCTGAGACTAGTCGCCGTCCCTCCTATGTAGGGGGCTGCGGAGCGCTCACTGCTCACAGTTTTCTATTACAGTAAGAGCAGAGTCGTGTACACATATATAAATCCTGAGACTAGTCGCGGTCCCTCCTATGTAGGGGGCTGCGGAGCGCTCGCTGCTCACAGTTTTCTATTACAGTAAGAGCAGAGTCTTGTACACATATATAAATCCTGAGACTAGTCGCGGTCCCTCCTATGTAGGGGGCTGCGGAGCGCTCACTGCTCACAGTTTTCTATTACAGTAAGAGCAGAGTCGTGTACACATATATAAATCCTGAGACTAGTCGCGGTCCCTCCTATGTACGGGGCTGCGGAGCGCTCGCTGCTCACAGTTTTCTATTACAGTAAGAGCAGAGTCGTGTACACATATATAAATCCTGAGACTAGTCGTGGTCCCTCCTATGTAGTGGGCTGCGGAGCGCTCGCTGCTCACAGTTTTCTATTACAGTAAGAGCAGAGTCGTGTACACATATATAAATCCTGAGACTAGTCGTGGTCCCTCCTATGTAGGGGGCTGCGGAGCGCTCGCTGCTCACAGTTTTCTATTACAGTAAGAGCAGAGTCGTGTACACATATATAAATCCTGAGACTAGTCGCGGTCCCTCCTATGTAGGGGGCTGCGGAGCGCTCACTGCTCACAGTTTTCTATTACAGTAAGAGCAGAGTCGTGTACACATATATAAATCCTGAGACTAGTCGCGGTCCCTCCTATGTAGGGGGCTGCGGAGCGCTCGCTGCTCACAGTTTTCTATTACAGTAAGAGCAGAGTCTTGTACACATATATAAATCCTGAGACTAGTCGCGTTCCCTCCTATGTAGGGGGCTGCGGAGCGCTCACTGCTCACAGTTTTCTATTACAGTAAGGGCAGAGTCGTGTACACATATATAAATCCTGAGACTAGTCGCGGTCCCTCCTATGTAGGGGGCTGCGGAGCGCTCGCTGATCACAGTTTTCTATTACAGTAAGAGCAGAGTCGTGTACACATATATAAATCCTGAGACTAGTCGTGGTCCCTCCTATGTAGGGGGCTGCGGAGAGCTCACTGCTCACAGTTTTCTATTACAGTAAGGGCAGAGTCGTGTACACATATATAAATCCTGAGACTAGTCACGGTCCCTCCTATGTAGGGGGCTGCGGAGCGCTCGCTGATCACAGTTTTCTATTACAGTAAGAGCAGAGTCTTGTACACATATATAAATCCTGAGACTAGTCGCGGTCCCTCCTATGTAGGGGGCTGCGGAGCGCTCACTGCTCACAGTTTTCTATTACAGTAAGAGCAGAGTCGTGTACACATATATAAATCCTGAGACTAGTCGCGGTCCCTCCTATGTAGGGGGCTGCGGAGCGCTCGCTGCTCACAGTTTTCTATTACAGTAAGAGCAGAGTCGTGTACACATATATAAATCCTGAGACTAGTCGCGGTCCCTCCTATGTAGAGGGCTGCGGAGCGCTCGCTGCTCACAGTTTTCTATTACAGTAAGAGCAGAGTCGTGTACACATATATAAATCCTGAGACTAGTCGCGGTCCCTCCTATGTAGTGGGCTGCGGAGCGCTCGCTGCTCACAGTTTTCTATTACAGTAAGAGCAGAGTCGTGTACACATATATAAATCCTGAGACTAGTCGTGGTCCCTCCTATGTAGAGGGCTGCGGAGCGCTCACTGCTCACAGTTTCCTATTACAGTTAGAGCAGAGTCGTGTACACATATATAAATCCTGAGACTAGTCGCGGTCCCTCCTATGTAGTGGGCTGCGGAGCGCTCGCTGCTCACAGTTTTCTATTACAGTAAGAGCAGAGTCGTGTACACATATATAAATCCTGAGACTAGTCGCGGTCCCTCCTATGTAGAGGGCTGCGGAGCGCTCGCTGCTCACAGTTTTCTATTACAGTAAGAGCAGAGTCGTGTACACATATAAATCCTGAGACTAGTCGCGGTCCCTCCTATGTAGAGGGCTGCGGAGCGCTCGCTGCTCACAGTTTTCTATTACAGTAAGAGCAGAGTCGTGTACACATATATAAATCCTGAGACTAGTCGCGTTCCCTCCTATGTAGGGGGCTGCGGAGCGCTCGCTGCTCACAGTTTTCTATTACAGTAAGAGCAGAGTCGTGTACACATATATAAATCCTGAGACTAGTCGCGGTCCCTCCTATGTAGGGGGCTGCGGAGCGCTCACTGCTCACAGTTTTCTATTACAGTAAGAGCAGAGTCGTGTACACATATATAAATCCTGAGACTAGTCGCGGTCCCTCCTATGTAGGGGGCTGCGGAGCGCTCGCTGCTCACAGTTTTCTATTACAGTAAGAGCAGAGTCGTGTACACATGTATAAATCCTGAGACTAGTCGCGGTCCCTCCTATGTAGGGGGCTGCGGAGCGCTCGCTGCTCACAGTTTTCTATTACAGTAAGAGCAGAGTCGTGTACACATATATAAATCCTGAGACTAGTCGCGGTCCCTCCTATGTAGGGGGCTGCGGAGCGCTCGCTGCTCACAGTTTTCTATTACAGTAAGAGCAGAGTCGTGTACACATATATAAATCCTGAGACTAGTCGTGGTCCCTCCTATGTAGGGGGCTGCGGAGCGCTCGCTGCTCACAGTTTTCTATTACAGTAAGAGCAGAGTCGTGTACATATATAAATCCTGACACTAGTCGCGGTCCCTCCTATGTAGGGGGCTGCGGAGCGCTCACTGCTCACAGTTTTCTATTACAGTAAGAGCAGAGTCGTGTACACATATATAAATCCTGAGACTAGTCGCGGTCCCTCCTATGTAGGGGGCTGCGGAGCGCTCACTGCTCACAGTTTTCTATTACAGTAAGAGCAGAGTCGTGTACACATGTATAAATCCTGAGACTAGTCGCGGTCCCTCCTATGTAGAGGGCTGCGGAGCGCTCACTGCTCACAGTTTTCTATTACAGTAAGAGCAGAGTCGTGTACACATATATAAATCCTGAGACTAGTCGCGGTCCCTCCTATGTAGAGGGCTGCGGAGCGCTCGCTGATCACAGTTTTCTATTACAGTAAGAGCAGAGTCATGTACACATATATAAATCCTGAGACTAGTCGCGGTCCCTCCTATGTAGAGGGCTGCGGAGCGCTCGCTGATCACAGTTTTCTATTACAGTAAGAGCAGAGTCGTGTACACATATATAAATCCTGAGACTAGTCGCGGTCCCTCCTATGTAGGGGGCTGCGGAGCGCTCGCTGCTCACAGTTTTCTATTACAGTAAGAGCAGAGTCGTGTACACGTATATAAATCCTGAGACTAGTCGCGGTCCCTCCTATGTAGGGGGCTGCGGAGCGCTCACTGCTCACAGTTTTCTATTACAGTAAGAGCAGAGTCGTGTACACATATATAAATCCTGAGACTAGTCGCGGTCCCTCCTATGTAGTGGGCTGCGGAGCGCTCACTGCTCACAGTTTTCTATTACAGTAAGAGCAGAGTCGTGTACACATATATAAATCCTGAGACTAGTCGCGGTCCCTCCTATGTAGAGGGCTGCGGAGCGCTCACTGCTCACAGTTTTCTATTACAGTAAGAGCAGAGTCGTGTACACATATATAAATCCTGAGACTAGTCGCGGTCCCTCCTATGTAGAGGGCTGCGGAGCGCTCACTGCTCACAGTTTTCTATTACAGTAAGAGCATAGTCGTGTACACATGTATAAATCCTGAGACTAGTCGCGGTCCCTCCTATGTAGGTGGCTGCGGAGCGCTCGCTGCTCACAGTTTTCTATTACAGTAAGAGCAGAGTCGTGTACACATATATAAATCCTGAGACTAGTCGCGGTCCCTCCTATGTAGAGGGCTGCGGAGCGCTCACTGCTCACAGTTTCCTATTACAGTAAGAGCAGAGTCGTGTACACATATATAAATCCTGAGACTAGTCGCGGTCCCTCCTATGTAGTGGGCTGCGGAGCGCTCGCTGCTCACAGTTTTCTATTACAGTAAGAGCAGAGTCGTGTACACATATATAAATCCTGAGACTAGTCGCGGTCCCTCCTATGTAGGGGGCTGCGGAGCGCTCACTGCTCACAGTTTTCTATTACAGTAAGAGCAGAGTCGTGTACACATATATAAATCCTGAGACTAGTCGCGGTCCCTCCTATGTAGGGGGCTGCGGAGCGCTCGCTGCTCACAGTTTTCTATTACAGTAAGAGCAGAGTCGTGTACACATATATAAATCCTGAGACTAGTCGTGGTCCCTCCTATGTAGGGGGCTGCGGAGCGCTCGCTGCTCACAGTTTTCTATTACAGTAAGAGCAGAGTCGTGTACATATATAAATCCTGAGACTAGTCGCGGTCCCTCCTATGTAGGGGGCTGCGGAGCGCTCACTGCTCACAGTTTTCTATTACAGTAAGAGCAGAGTCGTGTACACATATATAAATCCTGAGACTAGTCGCGGTCCCTCCTATGTAGGGGGCTGCGGAGCGCTCGCTGCTCACAGTTTTCTATTACAGTAAGAGCAGAGTCTTGTACACATATATAAATCCTGAGACTAGTCGCGGTCCCTCCTATGTAGGGGGCTGCGGAGCGCTCACTGCTCACAGTTTTCTATTACAGTAAGAGCAGAGTCGTGTACACATATATAAATCCTGAGACTAGTCGCGGTCCCTCCTATGTAGGGGGCTGCGGAGCGCTCGCTGCTCACAGTTTTCTATTACAGTAAGAGCAGAGTCGTGTACACATATATAAATCCTGAGACTAGTCGCGGTCCCTCCTATGTAGAGGGCTGCGGAGCGCTCGCTGCTCACAGTTTTCTATTACAGTAAGAGCAGAGTCGTGTACACATGTATAAATCCTGAGACTAGTCGCGGTCCCTCCTATGTAGGGGGCTGCGGAGCGCTCGCTGCTCACAGTTTTCTATTACAGTAAGAGCAGAGTCGTGTACACATATATAAATCCTGAGACTAGTCGCGGCCCCTCCTATGTAGGTGGCTGCGGAGCGCTCACTGCTCACAGTTTTCTATTACAGTAAGAGCAGAGTCGTGTACACATATATAAATCCTGAGACTAGTCGCGGTCCCTCCTATGTAGAGGGCTGCGGAGCGCTCACTGCTCACAGTTTCCTATTACAGTTAGAGCAGAGTCGTGTACACATATATAAATCCTGAGACTAGTCGCGGTCCCTCCTATGTAGTGGGCTGCGGAGCGCTCGCTGCTCACAGTTTTCTATTACAGTAAGAGCAGAGTCATGTACACATATATAAATCCTGAGACTAGTCGCGGTCCCTCCTATGTAGAGGGCTGCGGAGCGCTCGCTGATCACAGTTTTCTATTACAGTAAGAGCAGAGTCGTGTACACATATATAAATCCTGAGACTAGTCGCGGTCCCTCCTATGTAGGGGGCTGCGGAGCGCTCGCTGCTCACAGTTTTCTATTACAGTAAGAGCAGAGTCGTGTACACGTATATAAATCCTGAGACTAGTCGCGGTCCCTCCTATGTAGGGGGCTGCGGAGCGCTCACTGCTCACAGTTTTCTATTACAGTAAGAGCAGAGTCGTGTACACATATATAAATCCTGAGACTAGTCGCGGTCCCTCCTATGTAGTGGGCTGCGGAGCGCTCACTGCTCACAGTTTTCTATTACAGTAAGAGCAGAGTCGTGTACACATATATAAATCCTGAGACTAGTCGCGGTCCCTCCTATGTAGAGGGCTGCGGAGCGCTCACTGCTCACAGTTTTCTATTACAGTAAGAGCAGAGTCGTGTACACATATATAAATCCTGAGACTAGTCGCGGTCCCTCCTATGTAGAGGGCTGCGGAGCGCTCACTGCTCACAGTTTTCTATTACAGTAAGAGCATAGTCGTGTACACATGTATAAATCCTGAGACTAGTCGCGGTCCCTCCTATGTAGGTGGCTGCGGAGCGCTCGCTGCTCACAGTTTTCTATTACAGTAAGAGCAGAGTCGTGTACACATATATAAATCCTGAGACTAGTCGCGGTCCCTCCTATGTAGAGGGCTGCGGAGCGCTCACTGCTCACAGTTTTCTATTACAGTAAGAGCATAGTCGTGTACACATGTATAAATCCTGAGACTAGTCGCGGTCCCTCCTATGTAGGTGGCTGCGGAGCGCTCGCTGCTCACAGTTTTCTATTACAGTAAGAGCAGAGTCGTGTACACATATATAAATCCTGAGACTAGTCGCGGTCCCTCCTATGTAGAGGGCTGCGGAGCGCTCACTGCTCACAGTTTCCTATTACAGTTAGAGCAGAGTCGTGTACACATATATAAATCCTGAGACTAGTCGCGGTCCCTCCTATGTAGTGGGCTGCGGAGCGCTCGCTGCTCACAGTTTTCTATTACAGTAAGAGCAGAGTCGTGTACACATATATAAATCCTGAGACTAGTCGCGGTGCCCTCCTATGTAGGGGGCTGCGGAGCGCTCACTGCTCACAGTTTTCTATTACAGTAAGAGCAGAGTCGTGTACACATATAAATCCTGAGACTAGTCGCGGTCCCTCCTATGTAGAGGGCTGCGGAGCGCTCGCTGCTCACAGTTTTCTATTACAGTAAGAGCAGAGTCGTGTACACATATATAAATCCTGAGACTAGTCGCGGTCCCTCCTATGTAGGGGGCTGCGGAGCGCTCACTGCTCACAGTTTTCTATTACAGTAAGAGCAGAGTCGTGTACACATATATAAATCCTGAGACTAGTCGCGGTCCCTCCTATGTAGGGGGCTGCGGAGCGCTCGCTGCTCACAGTTTTCTATTACAGTAAGAGCAGAGTCGTGTACACATGTATAAATCCTGAGACTAGTCGCGGTCCCTCCTATGTAGGGGGCTGCGGAGCGCTCGCTGCTCACAGTTTTCTATTACAGTAAGAGCAGAGTCGTGTACACATATATAAATCCTGAGACTAGTCGCGGTCCCTCCTATGTAGGGGGCTGCGGAGCGCTCGCTGCTCACAGTTTTCTATTACAGTAAGAGCAGAGTCGTGTACACATATATAAATCCTGAGACTAGTCGCGGTCCCTCCTATGTAGGGGGCTGCGGAGCGCTCACTGCTCACAGTTTTCTATTACAGTAAGAGCAGAGTCGTGTACACATATATAAATCCTGAGACTAGTCGCGGTCCCTCCTATGTAGGGGGCTGCGGAGCGCTCACTGCTCACAGTTTTCTATTACAGTAAGAGCAGAGTCGTGTACACATATATAAATCCTGAGACTAGTCGCGGTCCCTCCTATGTAGGGGGCTGCGGAGCGCTCGCTGCTCACAGTTTTCTATTACAGTAAGAGCAGAGTCTTGTACACATATATAAATCCTGAGACTAGTCGCGGTCCCTCCTATGTAGGGGGCTGCGGAGCGCTCACTGCTCACAGTTTTCTATTACAGTAAGAGCAGAGTCGTGTACACATATATAAATCCTGAGACTAGTCGCGGTCCCTCCTATGTAGGGGCTGCGGAGCGCTCGCTGCTCACAGTTTTCTATTACAGTAAGAGCAGAGTCGTGTACACATATATAAATCCTGAGACTAGTCGCGGTCCCTCCTATGTAGTGGGCTGCGGAGCGCTCGCTGCTCACAGTTTTCTATTACAGTAAGAGCAGAGTCGTGTACACATATATAAATCCTGAGACTAGTCGTGGTCCCTCCTATGTAGGGGGCTGCGGAGCGCTCGCTGCTCACAGTTTTCTATTACAGTAAGAGCAGAGTCGTGTACACATATATAAATCCTGAGACTAGTCGCGGTCCCTCCTATGTAGGGGGCTGCGGAGCGCTCACTGCTCACAGTTTTCTATTACAGTAAGAGCAGAGTCGTGTACACATATATAAATCCTGAGACTAGTCGCGGTCCCTCCTATGTAGGGGGCTGCGGAGCGCTCACTGCTCACAGTTTTCTATTACAGTAAGGGCAGAGTCGTGTACACATATATAAATCCTGAGACTAGTCGCGGTCCCTCCTATGTAGGGGGCTGCGGAGCGCTCGCTGCTCACAGTTTTCTATTACAGTAAGAGCAGAGTCGTGTACACATATATAAATCCTGAGACTAGTCGCGGTCCCTCCTATGTAGGGGGCTGCGGAGCGCTCGCTGCTCACAGTTTTCTATTACAGTAAGAGCAGAGTCGTGTACACATATATAAATCCTGAGACTAGTCGCGGTCCCTCCTATGTAGGGGGCTGCGGAGCGCTCGCTGCTCACAGTTTTCTATTACAGTAAGAGCAGAGTCGTGTACACATATATAAATCCTGAGACTAGTCGCGGTCCCTCCTATGTAGGGGGCTGCGGAGCGCTCGCTGCTCACAGTTTTCTATTACAGTAAGAGCAGAGTCGTGTACACATATATAAATCCTGAGACTAGTCGCGGTCCCTCCTATGTAGGGGCTGCGGAGCGCTCACTGCTCACAGTTTTCTATTACAGTAAGAGCAGAGTCGTGTACACATATATAAATCCTGAGACTAGTCGCGGTCCCTCCTATGTAGGGGGCTGCGGAGCGCTCACTGCTCACAGTTTTCTATTACAGTAAGAGCAGAGTCGTGTACACATATATAAATCCTGAGACTAGTCGCGGTCCCTCCTATGTAGGGGGCTGCGGAGCGCTCACTGCTCACAGTTTTCTATTACAGTAAGAGCAGAGTCGTGTACACATATATAAATCCTGAGACTAGTCGCGGTCCCTCCTATGTAGTGGGCTGCGGAGCGCTCGCTGCTCACAGTTTTCTATTACAGTAAGAGCAGAGTCGTGTACACATATATAAATCCTGAGACTAGTCGCGGTCCCTCCTATGTAGGGGGCTGCGGAGCGCTCGCTGCTCACAGTTTTCTATTACAGTAAGAGCAGAGTCGTGTACACATATATAAATCCTGAGACTAGTCGCGGTCCCTCCTATGTAGTGGGCTGCGGAGCGCTCACTGCTCACAGTTTTCTATTACAGTAAGAGCAGAGTCGTGTACACATATATAAATCCTGAGACTAGTCGCGGTCCCTCCTATGTAGAGGGCTGCGGAGCGCTCACTGCTCACAGTTTTCTATTACAGTAAGAGCAGAGTCGTGTACACATATATAAATCCTGAGACTAGTCGCGGTCCCTCCTATGTAGTGGGCTGCGGAGCGCTCACTGCTCACAGTTTTCTATTACAGTAAGAGCAGAGTCGTGTACACATATATAAATCCTGAGACTAGTCGCGGTCCCTCCTATGTAGGGGCTGCGGAGCGCTCGCTGCTCACAGTTTTCTATTACAGTAAGAGCAGAGTCGTGTACACATATATAAATCCTGAGACTAGTCGCGGTCCCTCCTATGTAGAGGGCTGCGGAGCGCTCGCTGCTCACAGTTTTCTATTACAGTAAGAGCAGAGTCGTGTACACATATATAAATCCTGAGACTAGTCGCGGTCCCTCCTATGTAGGGGGCTGCGGAGCGCTCGCTGCTCACAGTTTTCTATTACAGTAAGAGCAGAGTCGTGTACACATATATAAATCCTGAGACTAGTCGCGGTCCCTCCTATGTAGGGGGCTGCGGAGCGCTCACTGCTCACAGTTTTCTATTACAGTAAGAGCAGAGTCGTGTACACATATATAAATCCTGAGACTAGTCGCGGTCCCTCCTATGTAGGGGGCTGCGGAGCGCTCACTGCTCACAGTTTTCTATTACAGTAAGAGCAGAGTCGTGTACACATATATAAATCCTGAGACTAGTCGCGGTCCCTCCTATGTAGAGGGCTGCGGAGCGCTCACTGCTCACAGTTTTCTATTACAGTAAGAGCAGAGTCGTGTACACATATATAAATCCTGAGACTAGTCGCGGTCCCTCCTATGTAGAGGGCTGCGGAGCGCTCACTGCTCACAGTTTTCTATTACAGTAAGAGCAGAGTCGTGTACACATATATAAATCCTGAGACTAGTCGCGGTCCCTCCTATGTAGGGGGCTGCGGAGCGCTCGCTGCTCACAGTTTTCTATTACAGTAAGAGCAGAGTCGTGTACACATATATAAATCCTGAGACTAGTCGCGGTCCCTCCTATGTAGGGGGCTGCGGAGCGCTCGCTGCTCACAGTTTTCTATTACAGTAAGAGCAGAGTCGTGTACACATATATAAATCCTGAGACTAGTCGCGGTCCCTCCTATGTAGTGGGCTGCGGAGCGCTCGCTGCTCACAGTTTTCTATTACAGTAAGAGCAGAGTCGTGTACACATATATAAATCCTGAGACTAGTCGCGGTCCCTCCTATGTAGAGGGCTGCGGAGCGCTCGCTGCTCACAGTTTTCTATTACAGTAAGAGCAGAGTCGTGTACACATATATAAATCCTGAGACTAGTCGCGGTCCCTCCTATGTAGGGGGCTGCGGAGCGCTCGCTGCTCACAGTTTTCTATTACAGTAAGAGCAGAGTCGTGTACACATATATAAATCCTGAGACTAGTCGCGGTCCCTCCTATGTAGGGGGCTGCGGAGCGCTCGCTGCTCACAGTTTTCTATTACAGTAAGAGCAGAGTCGTGTACACATATATAAATCCTGAGACTAGTCGCGGTCCCTCCTATGTAGGGGGCTGCGGAGCGCTCGCTGCTCACAGTTTTCTATTACAGTAAGAGCAGAGTCGTGTACACATATATAAATCCTGAGACTAGTCGCGGTCCCTCCTATGTAGGGGGCTGCGGAGCGCTCGCTGCTCACAGTTTTCTATTACAGTAAGAGCAGAGTCGTGTACACATATATAAATCCTGAGACTAGTCGCGGTCCCTCCTATGTAGGGGGCTGCGGAGCGCTCGCTGCTCACAGTTTTCTATTACAGTAAGAGCAGAGTCGTGTACACATATATAAATCCTGAGACTAGTCGCGGTCCCTCCTATGTAGGGGGCTGCGGAGCGCTCGCTGCTCACAGTTTTCTATTACAGTAAGAGCAGAGTCGTGTACACATATATAAATCCTGAGACTAGTCGCGGTCCCTCCTATGTAGGGGGCTGCGGAGCGCTCGCTGCTCACAGTTTTCTATTACAGTAAGAGCAGAGTCGTGTACACATATATAAATCCTGAGACTAGTCGCGGTCCCTCCTATGTAGGGGGCTGCGGAGCGCTCGCTGCTCACAGTTTTCTATTACAGTAAGAGCAGAGTCGTGTACACATATATAAATCCTGAGACTAGTCGCGGTCCCTCCTATGTAGGGGGCTGCGGAGCGCTCGCTGCTCACAGTTTTCTATTACAGTAAGAGCAGAGTCGTGTACACATATATAAATCCTGAGACTAGTCGCGGTCCCTCCTATGTAGGGGGCTGCGGAGCGCTCGCTGCTCACAGTTTTCTATTACAGTAAGAGCAGAGTCGTGTACACATATATAAATCCTGAGACTAGTCGCGGTCCCTCCTATGTAGGGGGCTGCGGAGCGCTCGCTGCTCACAGTTTTCTATTACAGTAAGAGCAGAGTCGTGTACACATATATAAATCCTGAGACTAGTCGCGGTCCCTCCTATGTAGGGGGCTGCGGAGCGCTCGCTGCTCACAGTTTTCTATTACAGTAAGAGCAGAGTCGTGTACACATATATAAATCCTGAGACTAGTCGCGGTCCCTCCTATGTAGGGGGCTGCGGAGCGCTCGCTGCTCACAGTTTTCTATTACAGTAAGAGCAGAGTCGTGTACACATATATAAATCCTGAGACTAGTCGCGGCCCCTCCTATGTAGGGGGCTGCGGAGCGCTCGCTGCTCACAGTTTTCTATTACAGTAAGAGCAGAGTCGTGTACACATATATAAATCCTGAGACTAGTCGCGGTCCCTCCTATGTAGGGGGCTGCGGAGCGCTCGCTGCTCACAGTTTTCTATTACAGTAAGAGCAGAGTCGTGTACACATATATAAATCCTGAGACTAGTCGCGGTCCCTCCTATGTAGGGGGCTGCGGAGCGCTCGCTGCTCACAGTTTTCTATTACAGTAAGAGCAGAGTCGTATGTCCCTCCTATGTAGAGGGCTGCGGAGCGCTCGCTGCTCACAGTTTTCTATTACAGTAAGAGCAGAGTCGTGTACACATATAAATCCTGAGACTAGTCGCAGTCCCTCCTATGTAGAGGGCTGCGGAGCGCTCACTGCTCACAGTTTTCTATTACAGTAAGAGCAGAGTCGTGTACACATATATAAATCCTGACACTAGTCGTGGTCCCTCCTATGTAGAGGGCTGCGGAGCGCTCACTGCTCACAGTTTTCTATTACAGTAAGAGCAGAGTCGTGTACACATATATAAATCCTGAGACTAGTCGCGGTCCCTCCTATGTAGAGGGCTGCGGAGCGCTCACTGCTCACAGTTTTCTATTACAGTAAGAGCAGAGTCGTGTACACATATATAAATCCTGAGACTAGTCGCGGTCCCTCCTATGTAGGGGGCTGCGGAGCGCTCGCTGCTCACAGTTTTCTATTACAGTAAGAGCAGAGTCGTGTACACATATATAAATACTGACACTAGTCGCGGTCCCTCCTATGTAGGGGGCTGCGGAGTGCTCGCTGCTCACAGTTTTCTATTACAGTAAGAGCAGAGTCGTGTACACATATATAAATCCTGAGACTAGTCGCGGTCCCTCCTATGTAGGGGGCTGCGGAGCGCTCGCTGCTCACAGTTTTCTATTACAGTAAGAGCAGAGTCGTGTACACATATATAAATCCTGACACTAGTCGTGGTCCCTCCTATGTAGGGGGCTGCGGAGCGCTCTCTGATCACAGTTTTCTATTACAGTAAGAGAAGAGTCGTGTACACATATATAAATCCTGAGACTAGTCGCGGTCCCTCCTATGTAGGGGGCTGCGGAGCGCTCACTGCTCACAGTTTTCTATTACAGTAAGAGCAGAGTCGTGTACACATATATAAATCCTGAGACTAGTCGCGGTCCCTCCTATGTAGAGGGCTGCGGAGCGCTCACTGCTCACAGTTTTCTATTACAGTAAGAGCAGAGTCGTGTACACATATATAAATCCTGAGACTAGTCGCGGCCCCTCCTATGTAGAGGGCTGCGGAGCGCTCGCTGCTCACAGTTTTCTATTACAGTAAGAGCAGAGTCGTGTACACATATATAAATCCTGAGACTAGTCGCGGTCCCTCCTATGTAGAGGGCTGCGGAGCGCTCGCTGATCACAGTTTTCTATTACAGTAAGAGCAGAGTCATGTACACATATATAAATCCTGAGACTAGTCGCGGTCCCTCCTATGTAGAGGGCTGCGGAGCGCTCGCTGCTCACAGTTTTCTATTACAGTAAGAGCAGAGTCGTGTACACATATATAAATCCTGAGACTAGTCGCGGTCCCTCCTATGTAGGGGGCTGCGGAGCGCTCGCTGCTCACAGTTTTCTATTACAGTAAGAGCAGAGTCGTGTACACGTATATAAATCCTGAGACTAGTCGCGGTCCCTCCTATGTAGGGGGCTGCGGAGCGCTCACTGCTCACAGTTTTCTATTACAGTAAGAGCAGAGTCGTGTACACATATATAAATCCTGAGACTAGTCGCGGTCCCTCCTATGTAGAGGGCTGCGGAGCGCTCACTGCTCACAGTTTTCTATTACAGTAAGAGCAGAGTCGTGTACACCTATATAAATCCTGAGACTAGTCGCGGTCCCTCCTATGTAGAGGGCTGCGGAGCGCTCACTGCTCACAGTTTTCTATTACAGTAAGAGCATAGTCGTGTACACATGTATAAATCCTGAGACTAGTCGCGGTCCCTCCTATGTAGGTGGCTGCGGAGCGCTCGCTGCTCACAGTTTTCTATTACAGTAAGAGCAGAGTCGTGTACACATATATAAATCCTGAGACTAGTCGCGGTCCCTCCTATGTAGAGGGCTGCGGAGCGCTCACTGCTCACAGTTTCCTATTACAGTTAGAGCAGAGTCGTGTACACATATATAAATCCTGAGACTAGTCGCGGTCCCTCCTATGTAGTGGGCTGCGGAGCGCTCGCTGCTCACAGTTTTCTATTACAGTAAGAGCAGAGTCGTGTACACATATATAAATCCTGAGACTAGTCGCGGTGCCTCCTATGTAGGGGGCTGCGGAGCGCTCACTGCTCACAGTTTTCTATTACAGTAAGAGCAGAGTCGTGTACACATATAAATCCTGAGACTAGTCGCGGTCCCTCCTATGTAGAGGGCTGCGGAGCGCTCGCTGCTCACAGTTTTCTATTACAGTAAGAGCAGAGTCGTGTACACATATATAAATCCTGAGACTAGTCGCGGTCCCTCCTATGTAGGGGGCTGCGGAGCGCTCACTGCTCACAGTTTTCTATTACAGTAAGAGCAGAGTCGTGTACACATATATAAATCCTGAGACTAGTCGCGGTCCCTCCTATGTAGGGGGCTGCGGAGCGCTCGCTGCTCACAGTTTTCTATTACAGTAAGAGCAGAGTCGTGTACACATGTATAAATCCTGAGACTAGTCGCGGCCCCTCCTATGTAGAGGGCTGCAGAGAGCTCGCTGCTCACAGTTTTCTATTACAGTAAGAGCAGAGTCGTGTACACATATATAAATCCTGAGACTAGTCGCGGTCCCTCCTATGTAGGGGGCTGCGGAGCGCTCGCTGCTCACAGTTTTCTATTACAGTAAGAGCAGAGTCGTGTACACATATATAAATCCTGAGACTAGTCGTGGTCCCTCCTATGTAGGGGGCTGCGGAGCGCTCACTGCTCACAGTTTTCTATTACAGTAAGAGCAGAGTCGTGTACACATATATAAATCCTGAGACTAGTCGCGGTCCCTCCTATGTAGGGGGCTGCGGAGCGCTCACTGCTCACAGTTTTCTATTACAGTAAGAGCAGAGTCGTGTACACATATATAAATCCTGACACTAGTCGTGGTCCCTCCTATGTAGGGGGCTGCGGAGCGCTCACTGCTCACAGTTTTCTATTACAGTAAGAGCAGAGTCTTGTACACATATATAAATCCTGAGACTAGTCGCCGTCCCTCCTATGTAGGGGGCTGCGGAGCGCTCACTGCTCACAGTTTTCTATTACAGTAAGGGCAGAGTCGTGTACACATATATAAATCCTGAGACTAGTCGCGGTCCCTCCTATGTACGGGGCTGCGGAGCGCTCGCTGCTCACAGTTTTCTATTACAGTAAGAGCAGAGTCGTGTACACATATATAAATCCTGAGACTAGTCGTGGTCCCTCCTATGTAGTGGGCTGCGGAGCGCTCGCTGCTCACAGTTTTCTATTACAGTAAGAGCAGAGTCGTGTACACATATATAAATCCTGAGACTAGTCGTGGTCCCTCCTATGTAGGGGGCTGCGGAGCGCTCACTGCTCACAGTTTTCTATTACAGTAAGAGCAGAGTCGTGTACATATATAAATCCTGAGACTAGTCGCGGTCCCTCCTATGTAGGGGGCTGCGGAGCGCTCACTGCTCACAGTTTTCTATTACAGTAAGAGCAGAGTCGTGTACACATATATAAATCCTGAGACTAGTCGCGGTCCCTCCTATGTAGGGGGCTGCGGAGCGCTCGCTGCTCACAGTTTTCTATTACAGTAAGAGCAGAGTCTTGTACACATATATAAATCCTGAGACTAGTCGCCGTCCCTCCTATGTAGGGGGCTGCGGAGCGCTCACTGCTCACAGTTTTCTATTACAGTAAGGGCAGAGTCGTGTACACATATAAATCCTGAGACTAGTCGCGGTCCCTCCTATGTAGGGGGCTGCGGAGCGCTCGCTGATCACAGTTTTCTATTACAGTAAGAGCAGAGTCGTGTACACATATATAAATCCTGAGACTAGTCGCCGTCCCTCCTATGTAGGGGGCAGCGGAGCGCTCGCTGCTCACAGTTTTCTATTACAGTAAGAGCAGAGTCGTGTACACATATATAAATCCTGAGACTAGTCGCGGTCCCTCCTATGTAGGGGGCTGCGGAGAGCTCACTGCTCACAGTTTTCTATTACAGTAAGGGCAGAGTCGTGTACACATATATAAATCCTGAGACTAGTCACGGTCCCTCCTATGTAGGAGGCTGCGGAGCGCTCGCTGATCACAGTTTTCTATTACAGTAAGAGCAGAGTCTTGTACACATATATAAATCCTGAGACTAGTCGCGGTCCCTCCTATGTAGGGGGCTGCGGAGCGCTCACTGCTCACAGTTTTCTATTACAGTAAGAGCAGAGTCGTGTACACATATATAAATCCTGAGACTAGTCGCGGTCCCTCCTATGTAGGGGGCTGCGGAGCGCTCGCTGCTCACAGTTTTCTATTACAGTAAGAGCAGAGTCGTGTACACATATATAAATCCTGAGACTAGTCGCGGTCCCTCCTATGTAGAGGGCTGCGGAGCGCTCGCTGCTCACAGTTTTCTATTACAGTAAGAGCAGAGTCGTGTACACATGTATAAATCCTGAGACTAGTCGCGGTCCCTCCTATGTAGGGGGCTGCGGAGCGCTCGCTGCTCACAGTTTTCTATTACAGTAAGAGCAGAGTCGTGTACACATATATAAATCCTGAGACTAGTCGCGGCCCCTCCTATGTAGGTGGCTGCGGAGCGCTCACTGCTCACAGTTTTCTATTACAGTAAGAGCAGAGTCGTGTACACATATATAAATCCTGAGACTAGTCGCGGTCCCTCCTATGTAGAGGGCTGCGGAGCGCTCACTGCTCACAGTTTCCTATTACAGTTAGAGCAGAGTCGTGTACACATATATAAATCCTGAGACTAGTCGCGGTCCCTCCTATGTAGTGGGCTGCGGAGCGCTCGCTGCTCACAGTTTTCTATTACAGTAAGTGCAGAGTCATGTACACATATATAAATCCTGAGACTAGTCGCGGTCCCTCCTATGTAGAGGGCTGCGGAGCGCTCGCTGATCACAGTTTTCTATTACAGTAAGAGCAGAGTCGTGTACACATATATAAATCCTGAGACTAGTCGCGGTCCCTCCTATGTAGGGGGCTGCGGAGCGCTCGCTGCTCACAGTTTTCTATTACAGTAAGAGCAGAGTCGTGTACACGTATATAAATCCTGAGACTAGTCGCGGTCCCTCCTATGTAGGGGGCTGCGGAGCGCTCACTGCTCACAGTTTTCTATTACAGTAAGAGCAGAGTCGTGTACACATATATAAATCCTGAGACTAGTCGCGGTCCCTCCTATGTAGTGGGCTGCGGAGCGCTCACTGCTCACAGTTTTCTATTACAGTAAGAGCAGAGTCGTGTACACATATATAAATCCTGAGACTAGTCGCGGTCCCTCCTATGTAGAGGGCTGCGGAGCGCTCGCTGCTCACAGTTTTCTATTACAGTAAGAGCAGAGTCGTGTACACATATATAAACCCTGAGACTAGTCGCGGTCCCTCCTATGTAGAGGGCTGCGGAGCGCTCACTGCTCACAGTTTTCTATTACAGTAAGAGCATAGTCGTGTACACATGTATAAATCCTGAGACTAGTCGCGGTCCCTCCTATGTAGGTGGCTGCGGAGCGCTCGCTGCTCACAGTTTTCTATTACAGTAAGAGCAGAGTCGTGTACACATATATAAATCCTGAGACTAGTCGCGGTCCCTCCTATGTAGAGGGCTGCGGAGCGCTCACTGCTCACAGTTTCCTATTACAGTTAGAGCAGAGTCGTGTACACATATATAAATCCTGAGACTAGTCGCGGTCCCTCCTATGTAGTGGGCTGCGGAGCGCTCGCTGCTCACAGTTTTCTATTACAGTAAGAGCAGAGTCGTGTACACATATATAAATCCTGAGACTAGTCGCGGTCCCTCCTATGTAGAGGGCTGCGGAGCGCTCGCTGCTCACAGTTTTCTATTACAGTAAGAGCAGAGTCGTGTACACATATAAATCCTGAGACTAGTCGCGGTCCCTCCTATGTAGAGGGCTGCGGAGCGCTCGCTGCTCACAGTTTTCTATTACAGTAAGAGCAGAGTCGTGTACACATATATAAATCCTGAGACTAGTCGCGGTCCCTCCTATGTAGGGGGCTGCGGAGCGCTCGCTGCTCACAGTTTTCTATTACAGTAAGAGCAGAGTCGTGTACACATATATAAATCCTGAGACTAGTCGCGGTCCCTCCTATGTAGGGGGCTGCGGAGCGCTCACTGCTCACAGTTTTCTATTACAGTAAGAGCAGAGTCGTGTACACATATATAAATCCTGAGACTAGTCGCGGCCCCTCCTATGTAGGGGGCTGCGGAGCGCTCGCTGCTCACAGTTTTCTATTACAGTAAGAGCAGAGTCGTGTACACATGTATAAATCCTGAGACTAGTCGCGGTCCCTCCTATGTAGGGGGCTGCGGAGCGCTCGCTGCTCACAGTTTTCTATTACAGTAAGAGCAGAGTCGTGTACACATATATAAATCCTGAGACTAGTCGCGGTCCCTCCTATGTAGGGGGCTGCGGAGCGCTCGCTGCTCACAGTTTTCTATTACAGTAAGAGCAGAGTCGTGTACACATATATAAATCCTGAGACTAGTCGTGGTCCCTCCTATGTAGGGGGCTGCGGAGCGCTCACTGCTCACAGTTTTCTATTACAGTAAGAGCAGAGTCGTGTACACATATATAAATCCTGAGACTAGTCGCGGTCCCTCCTATGTAGGGGGCTGCGGAGCGCTCACTGCTCACAGTTTTCTATTACAGTAAGAGCAGAGTCGTGTACACATATATAAATCCTGAGACTAGTCGCGGTCCCTCCTATGTAGGGGGCTGCGGAGCGCTCGCTGCTCACAGTTTTCTATTACAGTAAGAGCAGAGTCTTGTACACATATATAAATCCTGAGACTAGTCGCCGTCCCTCCTATGTAGGGGGCTGCGGAGCGCTCACTGCTCACAGTTTTCTATTACAGTAAGGGCAGAGTCGTGTACACATATATAAATCCTGAGACTAGTCGCGGTCCCTCCTATGTAGGGGGCTGCGGAGCGCTCGCTGCTCACAGTTTTCTATTACAGTAAGAGCAGAGTCGTGTACACATATATAAATCCTGAGACTAGTCGTGGTCCCTCCTATGTAGTGGGCTGCGGAGCGCTCGCTGCTCACAGTTTTCTATTACAGTAAGAGCAGAGTCGTGTACACATATATAAATCCTGAGACTAGTCGTGGTCCCTCCTATGTAGGGGGCTGCGGAGCGCTCGCTGCTCACAGTTTTCTATTACAGTAAGAGCAGAGTCGTGTACATATATAAATCCTGAGACTAGTCGCGGTCCCTCCTATGTAGGGGGCTGCGGAGCGCTCACTGCTCACAGTTTTCTATTACAGTAAGAGCAGAGTCGTGTACACATATATAAATCCTGAGACTAGTCGCGGTCCCTCCTATGTAGGGGGCTGCGGAGCGCTCGCTGCTCACAGTTTTCTATTACAGTAAGAGCAGAGTCTTGTACACATATATAAATCCTGAGACTAGTCGCCGTTCCTCCTATGTAGGGGGCTGCGGAGCGCTCACTGCTCACAGTTTTCTATTACAGTAAGGGCAGAGTCGTGTACACATATATAAATCCTGAGACTAGTCGCGGTCCCTCCTATGTAGGGGGCTGCGGAGCGCTCGCTGATCACAGTTTTCTATTACAGTAAGAGCAGAGTCGTGTACACATATATAAATCCTGAGACTAGTCGTGGTCCCTCCTATGTAGGGGGCTGCGGAGAGCTCACTGCTCACAGTTTTCTATTACAGTAAGGGCAGAGTCGTGTACACATATATAAATCCTGAGACTAGTCACGGTCCCTCCTATGTAGGGGGCTGCGGAGCGCTCGCTGATCACAGTTTTCTATTACAGTAAGAGCAGAGTCTTGTACACATATATAAATCCTGAGACTAGTCGCGGTCCCTCCTATGTAGGGGGCTGCGGAGCGCTCACTGCTCACAGTTTTCTATTACAGTAAGAGCAGAGTCGTGTACACATATATAAATCCTGAGACTAGTCGTGGTCCCTCCTATGTAGGGGGCTGCGGAGCGCTCGCTGCTCACAGTTTTCTATTACAGTAAGAGCAGAGTCGTGTACACATATATAAATCCTGAGACTAGTCGCGGTCCCTCCTATGTAGAGGGCTGCGGAGCGCTCGCTGCTCACAGTTTTCTATTACAGTAAGAGCAGAGTCGTGTACACATATATAAATCCTGAGACTAGTCGCGGTCCCTCCTATGTAGTGGGCTGCGGAGCGCTCGCTGCTCACAGTTTTCTATTACAGTAAGAGCAGAGTCGTGTACACATATATAAATCCTGAGACTAGTCGCGGTCCCTCCTATGTAGAGGGCTGCGGAGCGCTCACTGCTCACAGTTTCCTATTACAGTTAGAGCAGAGTCGTGTACACATATATAAATCCTGAGACTAGTCGCGGTCCCTCCTATGTAGTGGGCTGCGGAGCGCTCGCTGCTCACAGTTTTCTATTACAGTAAGAGCAGAGTCGTGTACACATATATAAATCCTGAGACTAGTCGCGGTCCCTCCTATGTAGAGGGCTGCGGAGCGCTCGCTGCTCACAGTTTTCTATTACAGTAAGAGCAGAGTCGTGTACACATATAAATCCTGAGACTAGTCGCGGTCCCTCCTATGTAGAGGGCTGCGGAGCGCTCGCTGCTCACAGTTTTCTATTACAGTAAGAGCAGAGTCGTGTACACATATATAAATCCTGAGACTAGTCGCGTTCCCTCCTATGTAGGGGGCTGCGGAGCGCTCGCTGCTCACAGTTTTCTATTACAGTAAGAGCAGAGTCGTGTACACATATATAAATCCTGAGACTAGTCGCGGTCCCTCCTATGTAGGGGGCTGCGGAGCGCTCACTGCTCACAGTTTTCTATTACAGTAAGAGCAGAGTCGTGTACACATATATAAATCCTGAGACTAGTCGCGTTCCCTCCTATGTAGGGGGCTGCGGAGCGCTCGCTGCTCACAGTTTTCTATTACAGTAAGAGCAGAGTCGTGTACACATGTATAAATCCTGAGACTAGTCGCGGTCCCTCCTATGTAGGGGGCTGCGGAGCGCTCGCTGCTCACAGTTTTCTATTACAGTAAGAGCAGAGTCGTGTACACATATATAAATCCTGAGACTAGTCGCGGTCCCTCCTATGTAGGGGGCTGCGGAGCGCTCGCTGCTCACAGTTTTCTATTACAGTAAGAGCAGAGTCGTGTACACATATATAAATCCTGAGACTAGTCGTGGTCCCTCCTATGTAGGGGGCTGCGGAGCGCTCGCTGCTCACAGTTTTCTATTACAGTAAGAGCAGAGTCGTGTACATATATAAATCCTGAGACTAGTCGCGGTCCCTCCTATGTAGGGGGCTGCGGAGCGCTCACTGCTCACAGTTTTCTATTACAGTAAGAGCAGAGTCGTGTACACATATATAAATCCTGAGACTAGTCGCGGTCCCTCCTATGTAGGGGGCTGCGGAGCGCTCACTGCTCACAGTTTTCTATTACAGTAAGAGCAGAGTCGTGTACACATGTATAAATCCTGAGACTAGTCGCGGTCCCTCCTATGTAGAGGGCTGCGGAGCGCTCACTGCTCACAGTTTTCTATTACAGTAAGAGCAGAGTCGTGTACACATATATAAATCCTGAGACTAGTCGCGGTCCCTCCTATGTAGAGGGCTGCGGAGCGCTCGCTGATCACAGTTTTCTATTACAGTAAGAGCAGAGTCATGTACACATATATAAATCCTGAGACTAGTCGCGGTCCCTCCTATGTAGAGGGCTGCGGAGCGCTCGCTGATCACAGTTTTCTATTACAGTAAGAGCAGAGTCGTGTACACATATATAAATCCTGAGACTAGTCGCGGTCCCTCCTATGTAGGGGGCTGCGGAGCGCTCACTGCTCACAGTTTTCTATTACAGTAAGAGCAGAGTCGTGTACACGTATATAAATCCTGAGACTAGTCGCGGTCCCTCCTATGTAGGGGGCTGCGGAGCGCTCACTGCTCACAGTTTTCTATTACAGTAAGAGCAGAGTCGTGTACACATATATAAATCCTGAGACTAGTCGTGGTCCCTCCTATGTAGTGGGCTGCGGAGCGCTCACTGCTCACAGTTTTCTATTACAGTAAGAGCAGAGTCGTGTACACATATATAAATCCTGAGACTAGTCGCGGTCCCTCCTATGTAGAGGGCTGCGGAGCGCTCACTGCTCACAGTTTTCTATTACAGTAAGAGCAGAGTCGTGTACACATATATAAATCCTGAGACTAGTCGCGGTCCCTCCTATGTAGAGGGCTGCGGAGCGCTCACTGCTCACAGTTTTCTATTACAGTAAGAGCATAGTCGTGTACACATGTATAAATCCTGAGACTAGTCGCGGTCCCTCCTATGTAGGTGGCTGCGGAGCGCGCGCTGCTCACAGTTTTCTATTACAGTAAGAGCAGAGTCGTGTACACATATATAAATCCTGAGACTAGTCGCGGTCCCTCCTATGTAGAGGGCTGCGGAGCGCTCACTGCTCACAGTTTCCTATTACAGTTAGAGCAGAGTCGTGTACACATATATAAATCCTGAGACTAGTCGCGGTCCCTCCTATGTAGTGGGCTGCGGAGCGCTCGCTGCTCACAGTTTTCTATTACAGTAAGAGCAGAGTCGTGTACACATATATAAATCCTGAGACTAGTCGCGGTCCCTCCTATGTAGGGGGCTGCGGAGCGCTCACTGCTCACAGTTTTCTATTACAGTAAGAGCAGAGTCGTGTACACATATATAAATCCTGAGACTAGTCGCGGTCCCTCCTATGTAGGGGGCTGCGGAGCGCTCGCTGCTCACAGTTTTCTATTACAGTAAGAGCAGAGTCGTGTACACATGTATAAATCCTGAGACTAGTCGCGGTCCCTCCTATGTACGGGGCTACGGAGCGCTCGCTGCTCACAGTTTTCTATTACAGTAAGAGCAGAGTCGTGTACACATATATAAATCCTGAGACTAGTCGCGGTCCCTCCTATGTAGGGGGCTGCGGAGCGCTCGCTGCTCACAGTTTTCTATTACAGTAAGAGCAGAGTCGTGTACACATATATAAATCCTGAGACTAGTCGTGGTCCCTCCTATGTAGGGGGCTGCGGAGCGCTCGCTGCTCACAGTTTTCTATTACAGTAAGAGCAGAGTCGTGTACATATATAAATCCTGAGACTAGTCGCGGTCCCTCCTATGTAGGGGGCTGCGGAGCGCTCACTGCTCACAGTTTTCTATTACAGTAAGAGCAGAGTCGTGTACACATATATAAATCCTGAGACTAGTCGCGGTCCCTCCTATGTAGGGGGCTGCGGAGCGCTCGCTGCTCACAGTTTTCTATTACAGTAAGAGCAGAGTCTTGTACACATATATAAATCCTGAGACTAGTCGCGGTCCCTCCTATGTAGGGGGCTGCGGAGCGCTCACTGCTCACAGTTTTCTATTACAGTAAGAGCAGAGTCGTGTACACATATATAAATCCTGAGACTTGTCGCGGTCCCTCCTATGTAGGGGGCTGCGGAGCGCTCGCTGCTCACAGTTTTCTATTACAGTAAGAGCAGAGTCGTGTACACATATATAAATCCTGAGACTAGTCGCGGTCCCTCCTATGTAGAGGGCTGCGGAGCGCTCGCTGCTCACAGTTTTCTATTACAGTAAGAGCAGAGTCGTGTACACATGTATAAATCCTGAGACTAGTCGCGGTCCCTCCTATGTAGGGGGCTGCGGAGCGCTCGCTGCTCACAGTTTTCTATTACAGTAAGAGCAGAGTCGTGTACACATATATAAATCCTGAGACTAGTCGCGGCCCCTCCTATGTAGGTGGCTGCGGAGCGCTCACTGCTCACAGTTTTCTATTACAGTAAGAGCAGAGTCGTGTACACATATATAAATCCTGAGACTAGTCGCGGTCCCTCCTATGTAGAGGGCTGCGGAGCGCTCACTGCTCACAGTTTCCTATTACAGTTAGAGCAGAGTCGTGTACACATATATAAATCCTGAGACTAGTCGCGGTCCCTCCTATGTAGTGGGCTGCGGAGCGCTCGCTGCTCACAGTTTTCTATTACAGTAAGAGCAGAGTCATGTACACATATATAAATCCTGAGACTAGTCGCGGTCCCTCCTATGTAGAGGGCTGCGGAGCGCTCGCTGATCACAGTTTTCTATTACAGTAAGAGCAGAGTCGTGTACACATATATAAATCCTGAGACTAGTCGCGGTCCCTCCTATGTAGGGGGCTGCGGAGCGCTCGCTGCTCACAGTTTTCTATTACAGTAAGAGCAGAGTCGTGTACACGTATATAAATCCTGAGACTAGTCGCGGTCCCTCCTATGTAGGGGGCTGCGGAGCGCTCACTGCTCACAGTTTTCTATTACAGTAAGAGCAGAGTCGTGTACACATATATAAATCCTGAGACTAGTCGCGGTCCCTCCTATGTAGTGGGCTGCGGAGCGCTCACTGCTCACAGTTTTCTATTACAGTAAGAGCAGAGTCGTGTACACATATATAAATCCTGAGACTAGTCGCGGTCCCTCCTATGTAGAGGGCTGCGGAGCGCTCACTGCTCACAGTTTTCTATTACAGTAAGAGCAGAGTCGTGTACACATATATAAATCCTGAGACTAGTCGCGGTCCCTCCTATGTAGAGGGCTGCGGAGCGCTCACTGCTCACAGTTTTCTATTACAGTAAGAGCATAGTCGTGTACACATGTATAAATCCTGAGACTAGTCGCGGTCCCTCCTATGTAGTTGGCTGCGGAGCGCTCGCTGCTCACAGTTTTCTATTACAGTAAGAGCAGAGTCGTGTACACATATATAAATCCTGAGACTAGTCGCGGTCCCTCCTATGTAGAGGGCTGCGGAGCGCTCACTGCTCACAGTTTCCTATTACAGTTAGAGCAGAGTCGTGTACACATATATAAATCCTGAGACTAGTCGCGGTCCCTCCTATGTAGTGGGCTGCGGAGCGCTCGCTGCTCACAGTTTTCTATTACAGTAAGAGCAGAGTCGTGTACACATATATAAATCCTGAGACTAGTCGCGGTCCCTCCTATGTAGGGGGCTGCGGAGCGCTCGCTGCTCACAGTTTTCTATTACAGTAAGAGCAGAGTCGTGTACACATATAAATCCTGAGACTAGTCGCGGTCCCTCCTATGTAGAGGGCTGCGGAGCGCTCGCTGCTCACAGTTTTCTATTACAGTAAGAGCAGAGTCGTGTACACATATATAAATCCTGAGACTAGTCGTGGTCCCTCCTATGTAGGGGGCTGCGGAGCGCTCGCTGCTCACAGTTTTCTATTACAGTAAGAGCAGAGTCGTGTACACATATATAAATCCTGAGACTAGTCGCGGTCCCTCCTATGTAGGGGGCTGCGGAGCGCTCACTGCTCACAGTTTTCTATTACAGTAAGAGCAGAGTCGTGTACACATGTATAAATCCTGAGACTAGTCGCGGTCCCTCCTATGTAGAGGGCTGCGGAGCGCTCGCTGCTCACAGTTTTCTATTACAGTAAGAGCAGAGTCGTGTACACATGTATAAATCCTGAGACTAGTCGCGGTCCCTCCTATGTAGGGGGCTGCGGAGCGCTCGCTGCTCACAGTTTTCTATTACAGTAAGAGCAGAGTCGTGTACACATATATAAATCCTGAGACTAGTCGCGGTCCCTCCTATGTAGGGGGCTGCGGAGCGCTCACTGCTCACAGTTTTCTATTACAGTAAGAGCAGAGTCGTGTACACATATATAAATCCTGAGACTAGTCGTGGTCCCTCCTATGTAGGGGGCTGCGGAGCGCTCACTGCTCACAGTTTTCTATTACAGTAAGAGCAGAGTCGTGTACACATATATAAATCCTGAGACTAGTCGCGGTCCCTCCTATGTAGGGGGCTGCGGAGCGCTCACTGCTCACAGTTTTCTATTACAGTAAGAGCAGAGTCGTGTACACATATATAAATCCTGAGACTAGTCGCGGTCCCTCCTATGTAGGGGGCTGCGGAGCGCTCGCTGCTCACAGTTTTCTATTACAGTAAGAGCAGAGTCTTGTACACATATATAAATCCTGAGACTAGTCGCCGTCCCTCCTATGTAGGGGGCTGCGGAGCGCTCACTGCTCACAGTTTTCTATTACAGTAAGGGCAGAGTCGTGTACACATATATAAATCCTGAGACTAGTCGCGGTCCCTCCTATGTACGGGGCTGCGGAGCGCTCGCTGCTCACAGTTTTCTATTACAGTAAGAGCAGAGTCGTGTACACATATATAAATCCTGAGACTAGTCGTGGTCCCTCCTATGTAGTGGGCTGCGGAGCGCTCGCTGCTCACAGTTTTCTATTACAGTAAGAGCAGAGTCGTGTACACATATATAAATCCTGAGACTAGTCGTGGTCCCTCCTATGTAGGGGGCTGCGGAGCGCTCGCTGCTCACAGTTTTCTATTACAGTAAGAGCAGAGTCGTGTACATATATAAATCCTGAGACTAGTCGCGGTCCCTCCTATGTAGGGGGCTGCGGAGCGCTCACTGCTCACAGTTTTCTATTACAGTAAGAGCAGAGTCGTGTACACATATATAAATCCTGAGACTAGTCGCGGTCCCTCCTATGTAGGGGGCTGCGGAGCGCTCGCTGCTCACAGTTTTCTATTACAGTAAGAGCAGAGTCTTGTACACATATATAAATCCTGAGACTAGTCGCCGTCCCTCCTATGTAGGGGGCTGCGGAGCGCTCGCTGATCACAGTTTTCTATTACAGTAAGAGCAGAGTCTTGTACACATATATAAATCCTGAGACTAGTCGCGGTCCCTCCTATGTAGGGGGCTGCGGAGCGCTCACTGCTCACAGTTTTCTATTACAGTAAGAGCAGAGTCGTGTACACATATATAAATCCTGAGACTAGTCGCGGTCCCTCCTATGTAGGGGGCTGCGGAGCGCTCGCTGCTCACAGTTTTCTATTACAGTAAGAGCAGAGTCGTGTACACATATATAAATCCTGAGACTAGTCGCGGTCCCTCCTATGTAGAGGGCTGCGGAGCGCTCGCTGCTCACAGTTTTCTATTACAGTAAGAGCAGAGTCGTGTACACATATATAAATCCTGAGACTAGTCGCGGCCCCTCCTATGTAGGTGGCTGCGGAGCGCTCGCTGCTCACAGTTTTCTATTACAGTAAGAGCAGAGTCGTGTACACATATATAAATCCTGAGACTAGTCGCGGTCCCTCCTATGTAGAGGGCTGCGGAGCGCTCACTGCTCACAGTTTCCTATTACAGTTAGAGCAGAGTCGTGTACACATATATAAATCCTGAGACTAGTCGCGGTCCCTCCTATGTAGTGGGCTGCGGAGCGCTCGCTGCTCACAGTTTTCTATTACAGTAAGAGCAGAGTCGTGTACACATATATAAATCCTGAGACTAGTCGCGGTCCCTCCTATGTAGAGGGCTGCGGAGCGCTCACTGCTCACAGTTTCCTATTACAGTTAGAGCAGAGTCGTGTACACATATATAAATCCTGAGACTAGTCGCGGTCCCTCCTATGTAGTGGGCTGCGGAGCGCTCGCTGCTCACAGTTTTCTATTACAGTAAGAGCAGAGTCGTGTACACATATATAAATCCTGAGACTAGTCGCGGTCCCTCCTATGTAGAGGGCTGCGGAGCGCTCGCTGCTCACAGTTTTCTATTACAGTAAGAGCAGAGTCGTGTACACATATAAATCCTGAGACTAGTCGCAGTCCCTCCTATGTAGAGGGCTGCGGAGCGCTCGCTGCTCACAGTTTTCTATTACAGTAAGAGCAGAGTCGTGTACACATATATAAATCCTGAGACTAGTCGCGGTCCCTCCTATGTAGGGGGCTGCGGAGCGCTCGCTGCTCACAGTTTTCTATTACAGTAAGAGCAGAGTCGTGTACACATATATAAATCCTGAGACTAGTCGCGGTCCCTCCTATGTAGGGGGCTGCGGAGCGCTCACTGCTCACAGTTTTCTATTACAGTAAGAGCAGAGTCGTGTACACATATATAAATCCTGAGACTAGTCGCGGTCCCTCCTATGTAGGGGGCTGCGGAGCGCTCGCTGCTCACAGTTTTCTATTACAGTAAGAGCAGAGTCGTGTACACATGTATAAATCCTGAGACTAGTCGCGGTCCCTCCTATGTAGGGGGCTGCGGAGCGCTCGCTGCTCACAGTTTTCTATTACAGTAAGAGCAGAGTCGTGTACACATATATAAATCCTGAGACTAGTCGCGGTCCCTCCTATGTAGGGGGCTGCGGAGCGCTCGCTGCTCACAGTTTTCTATTACAGTAAGAGCAGAGTCGTGTACACATATATAAATCCTGAGACTAGTCGTGGTCCCTCCTATGTAGGGGGCTGCGGAGCGCTCGCTGCTCACAGTTTTCTATTACAGTAAGAGCAGAGTCGTGTACATATATAAATCCTGAGACTAGTCGCGGTCCCTCCTATGTAGGGGGCTGCGGAGCGCTCACTGCTCACAGTTTTCTATTACAGTAAGAGCAGAGTCGTGTACACATGTATAAATCCTGAGACTAGTCGCGGTCCCTCCTATGTAGGGGGCTGCGGAGCGCTCACTGCTCACAGTTTTCTATTACAGTAAGAGCAGAGTCGTGTACACATGTATAAATCCTGAGACTAGTCGCGGTCCCTCCTATGTAGAGGGCTGCGGAGCGCTCACTGCTCACAGTTTTCTATTACAGTAAGAGCAGAGTCGTGTACACATATATAAATCCTGAGACTAGTCGCGGTCCCTCCTATGTAGAGGGCTGCGGAGCGCTCGCTGATCACAGTTTTCTATTACAGTAAGAGCAGAGTCATGTACACATATATAAATCCTGAGACTAGTCGCGGTCCCTCCTATGTAGAGGGCTGCGGAGCGCTCGCTGCTCACAGTTTTCTATTACAGTAAGAGCAGAGTCGTGTACACATATATAAATCCTGAGACTAGTCGCGGTCCCTCCTATGTAGGGGGCTGCGGAGCGCTCGCTGCTCACAGTTTTCTATTACAGTAAGAGCAGAGTCGTGTACACGTATATAAATCCTGAGACTAGTCGCGGTCCCTCCTATGTAGAGGGCTGCGGAGCGCTCACTGCTCACAGTTTTCTATTACAGTAAGAGCAGAGTCGTGTACACATATATAAATCCTGAGACTAGTCGCGGTCCCTCCTATGTAGTGGGCTGCGGAGCGCTCACTGCTCACAGTTTTCTATTACAGTAAGAGCAGAGTCGTGTACACATATATAAATCCTGAGACTAGTCGCGGTCCCTCCTATGTAGAGGGCTGCGGAGCGCTCACTGCTCACAGTTTTCTATTACAGTAAGAGCAGAGTCGTGTACACATATATAAATCCTGAGACTAGTCGCGGTCCCTCCTATGTAGAGGGCTGCGGAGCGCTCACTGCTCACAGTTTTCTATTACAGTAAGAGCATAGTCGTGTACACATGTATAAATCCTGAGACTAGTCGCGGTCCCTCATATGTAGAGGGCTGCGGAGCGCTCACTGCTCACAGTTTTCTATTACAGTAAGAGCAGAGTCATGTACACATATATAAATCCTGAGACTAGTCGTGGTCCCTCCTATGTAGAGGGCTGCGGAGCGCTCACTGCTCACAGTTTCCTATTACAGTTAGAGCAGAGTCGTGTACACATATATAAATCCTGAGACTAGTCGCGGTCCCTCCTATGTAGTGGGCTGCGGAGCGCTCGCTGCTCACAGTTTTCTATTACAGTAAGAGCAGAGTCGTGTACACATATATAAATCCTGAGACTAGTCGCGGTCCCTCCTATGTAGGGGGCTGCGGAGCGCTCGCTGCTCACAGTTTTCTATTACAGTAAGAGCAGAGTCGTGTACACATATATAAATCCTGAGACTAGTCGTGGTCCCTCCTATGTAGGGGGCTGCGGAGCGCTCGCTGCTCACAGTTTTCTATTACAGTAAGAGCAGAGTCGTGTACATATATAAATCCTGAGACTAGTCGCGGTCCCTCCTATGTAGGGGGCTGCGGAGTGCTCACTGCTCACAGTTTTCTATTACAGTAAGAGCAGAGTCATGTACACATATATAAATCCTGAGACTAGTCGCGGTCCCTCCTATGTAGGTGGCTGCGGAGCGCTCGCTGCTCACAGTTTTCTTTTACAGTAAGAGCAGAGTCGTGTACACATATATAAATCCTGAGACTAGTCGCGGTCCCTCCTATGTAGGGGGCTGCGGAGCGCTCGCTGCTCACAGTTTTCTATTACAGTAAGAGCAGAGTCTTGTACACATATATAAATCCTGAGACTAGTTGCCGTCCCTCCTATGTAGGGGGCTGCAGAGCGCTCACTGCTCACAGTTTTCTATTACAGTAAGGGCAGAGTCGTGTACACATATATAAATCCTGAGACTAGTCGCGGTCCCTCCTATGTACGGGGCTGCGGAGCGCTCGCTGCTCACAGTTTTCTATTACAGTAAGAGCAGAGTCGTGTACACATATATAAATCCTGAGACTAGTCGTGGTCCCTCCTATGTAGTGGGCTGCGGAGCGCTCGCTGCTCACAGTTTTCTATTACAGTAAGAGCAGAGTCGTGTACACATATATAAATCCTGAGACTAGTCGTGGTCCCTCCTATGTAGGGGGCTGCGGAGCGCTCGCTGCTCACAGTTTTCTATTACAGTAAGAGCAGAGTCGTGTACATATATAAATCCTGAGACTAGTCGCGGTCCCTCCTATGTAGGGGGCTGCGGAGCGCTCACTGCTCACAGTTTTCTATTACAGTAAGAGCAGAGTCGTGTACACATATATAAATCCTGAGACTAGTCGCGGTCCCTCCTATGTAGGGGGCTGCGGAGCGCTCGCTGCTCACAGTTTTCTATTACAGTAAGAGCAGAGTCTTGTACACATATATAAATCCTGAGACTAGTCGCCGTCCCTCCTATGTAGGGGGCTGCGGAGCGCTCACTGCTCACAGTTTTCTATTACAGTAAGGGCAGAGTCGTGTACACATATATAAATCCTGAGACTAGTCGCGGTCCCTCCTATGTACGGGGCTGCGGAGCGCTCACTGCTCACAGTTTTCTATTACAGTAAGAGCAGAGTCGTGTACACATATATAAATCCTGAGACTAGTCGCGGTCCCTCCTATGTAGGGGGCTGCGGAGCGCTCGCTGCTCACAGTTTTCTATTACAGTAAGAGCAGAGTCGTGTACACATATATAAATCCTGAGACTAGTCGCGGTCCCTCCTATGTAGAGGGCTGCGGAGCGCTCGCTGCTCACAGTTTTCTATTACAGTAAGAGCAGAGTCGTGTACACATATATAAATCCTGAGACTAGTCGCGGCCCCTCCTATGTAGGTGGCTGCGGAGCGCTCGCTGCTCACAGTTTTCTATTACAGTAAGAGCAGAGTCGTGTACACATATATAAATCCTGAGACTAGTCGCGGTCCCTCCTATGTAGAGGGCTGCGGAGCGCTCACTGCTCACAGTTTCCTATTACAGTTAGAGCAGAGTCGTGTACACATATATAAATCCTGAGACTAGTCGCGGTCCCTCCTATGTAGTGGGCTGCGGAGCGCTCGCTGCTCACAGTTTTCTATTACAGTAAGAGCAGAGTCGTGTACACATATATAAATCCTGAGACTAGTCGCGGTCCCTCCTATGTAGAGGGCTGCGGAGCGCTCACTGCTCACAGTTTCCTATTACAGTTAGAGCAGAGTCGTGTACACATATATAAATCCTGAGACTAGTCGCGGTCCCTCCTATGTAGTGGGCTGCGGAGCGCTCGCTGCTCACAGTTTTCTATTACAGTAAGAGCAGAGTCGTGTACACATATATAAATCCTGAGACTTGTCGCGGTCCCTCCTATGTAGAGGGCTGCGGAGCGCTCGCTGCTCACAGTTTTCTATTACAGTAAGAGCAGAGTCGTGTACACATATAAATCCTGAGACTAGTCGCGGTCCCTCCTATGTAGAGGGCTGCGGAGCGCTCGCTGCTCACAGTTTTCTATTACAGTAAGAGCAGAGTCGTGTACACATATATAAATCCTGAGACTAGTCGCGGTCCCTCCTATGTAGGGGGCTGCGGAGCGCTCGCTGCTCACAGTTTTCTATTACAGTAAGAGCAGAGTCGTGTACACATATATAAATCCTGAGACTAGTCGCGGTCCCTCCTATGTAGGGGGCTGCGGAGCGCTCGCTGCTCACAGTTTTCTATTACAGTTAGAGCAGAGTCGTGTACACATATATAAATCCTGAGACTAGTCGCGGTCTCTCCTATGTAGGGGGCTGCGGAGCGCTCGCTGCTCACAGTTTTCTATTACAGTAAGAGCAGAGTCGTGTACACATATATAAATCCTGAGACTAGTCGCGGCCCCTCCTATGTAGAGGGCTGCGGAGCGCTAGCTGCTCACAGTTTTCCTTTACAGTAAGAGCAGAGTCGTGTACACATATATAAATCCTGACACTAGTCACAGTCCCTCCTATGTAGGGGGCTGCGGAGCGCTCACTGCTCACAGTTTTCTATTACAGTAAGAGCAGAGTCGTGTACACATATATAAATCCTGAGACTAGTCGCGGTCCCTCCTATGTAGAGGGCTGCGGAGCGCTCGCTGCTCACAGTTTTCTATTACAGTAAGAGCAGAGTCGTGTACACATATCTAAATCCTGAGACTAGTCGCGGTCCCTCCTATGTAGGGGGCTGCGGAGCGCTCACTGCTCACAGTTTTCTATTACAGTAAGAGCAGAGTCGTGTACACGTATATAAATCCTGAGACTAGTTGCGGTCCCTCCTATGTAGAGGGCTGCGGAGCGCTCACTGCTCACAGTTTTCTATTACAGTAAGAGCAGAGTCGTGTACACATATATAAATCCTGAGACTAGTCGCGGTCCCTCCTATGTAGAGGGCTGTGGAGCGCTCGCTGCTCACAGTTTTCTATTACAGTAAGAGCAGAGTCGTGTACACATATATAAATCCTGACACTAGTCGCGGTCCCTCCTATGTAGGGGGCTGCGGAGCGCTCGCTGCTCACAGTTTTCTATTACAGTAAGAGCAGAGTCGTGTACACATATATAAATCCTGAGACTAGTCGTGGTCCCTCCTATGTAGGGGGCTGCGGAGCACTCACTGCTCACAGTTTTCTATTACAGTAAGAGCAGAGTTGTGTACACATATATAAATCCTGAGACTAGTCGCGGTCCCTCCTATGTAGGGGGCTGCGGAGCGCTCGCTGATCACAGTTTTCTATTACAGTAAGAGCAGAGTCGTGTACACATATATAAATCCTGAGACTAGTCGCGGTCCCTCCTATGTAGGGGGCTGCGGAGCGCTCGCTGCTCACAGTTTTCTATTACAGTAAGAGCAGAGTCGTGTACACATATATAAATCCTGAGACTAGTCGTGGTCCCTCCTATGTACGGGGCTGCGGAGCGCTCGCTGCTCACAGTTTTCTATTACAGTAAGAGCAGAGTCGTGTACACATATATAAATCCTGAGACTAGTCGCGGTCCCTCCTATGTAGGGGGCTGCGGAGCACTCGCTGCTCACAGTTTTCTATTACAGTAAGAGCAGAGTCGTGTACACATATATAAATCCTGAGACTAGTCGTGGTCCCTCCTAATGAAAATTAGTATTAGTATATTTGTCATGTTTTAATAGCTATGGGATGGTAGCAGGCCGTGCTCTATTCTGGTGAGCTTCCCACTATTTAGCTTTTGTGCACATATATTATTCTGGTGACTTTCTGTCTGGATGAAGGAGATTGACGTCTGAGGTCACCTTTCTGCGTTCATTAGATTTTAAAGGCTTATGTCCTAGCATCCCATGTAGAGGAGGGTGAGAGATCTGGCAGGTGGAGATCCCATATAGAGAAGGACTGGACATCGGACAGGCGAAGAACCCATGTAGAGTAGGACTGGATATTGGACAGGAGAAAATCCCATGTAGGTAAGGACTGGAGATCGGACAGGAGAAGATCCCATCTAGAGAAAGATGAGAGATCGGAAAAGAGAAGATCCCATGTAGAGAAGGATGAGAGAATGGACAGGAGAAGATCCCATGTAGAGAAGGATGAGAGATCGGACAGGAGAAGATCCCATGTAGAGAAGTATGAGGGATCGGATAGGAGAAGATCCCATGTAGAGAAGGATGAGAGATCAGACAGGAGAAGATGCCATGTAGGGAAGGATGGGAGATCAGACAGGAGAAGATGCCATGTAGGGAAGGATGAGAGATCGGACAGGATAAGATCCCATGTAGAGAAGGATGAGAGATCGGACAGGAGAAGGTTGGAGAAGATCACATATAGAGAAGGATGAGAGAACGGACAGGAGAAGGTTGGAGAAGATCCCATGCAGAAAAAGATGAGAATTCGGACAAGAGAAGATCCCATGTAGAGAAGGATGAGAGATCGGACAGGAGAAGATCCCATGTAGGGAAGGACTGGAGATCGGACAGGAGAAGATCCCATGTAGAGAAGGACTGGAGATCGGACAGGAGAAGATCCCATGTAGAGAAGGACTGGAGATCGGACAGGAGAAGATCCCATGTAGAGAAGGATGAGAGATCGGACAGGAGAAGATCCCATGTAGAGAAGGATGAGGGATTGGACAGGAGAAGATCCCATGTAGAGAAGGATGAGAGATCGGACAGGAGAAGATCCCATGTAGAGAAGGATGAGAGTTTGGACAAGAGAAGATCCCATGTAGAGAAGGATGAGCGTTCGGACAGGAGAAGGTCAGAGAAGATTCCATGTACAGAAGGATGACAGATTGGACAGGAGAAGGTCAGCGCAGAGAAGATCGCATGTAGAGAAGGATGACAGATCGAACAGGAGACGGTTGGAGAAGATCCCATGTAGAGAAAGATGAGAGATCGGACAGGAGATCCCAAACTCTCTAATCCTGTGATTGCTTTTTTAATATCTTTAATGCATTTGGTCTTGATAAAAAGTGACTTCCGTTTTGGTTCTGATTTTTACCTGCACCTACACTCACTTCGATGGGCTCCTCTGCAGCCCCAGGTTTGTCTGACATTTTCGTGCCCCATTTTGAGACCTCCCATATACTCCACGTGTCTGTCACATGTGTATGTGGTTGAGGTTTGTGGACGAGGTCTTCATGTTGTGGAAAGGTCCAGGAGAACAATGAACGGACTTTGTTCTGTATCTCAGTAACAATGGGACTTGATGAATTGTATGATGAGAGAACACAATGAGTGGATCTGATACCTACTGCATTGTGTACGAAGGCGATGGAAATATCTGATTAATGAGAGAAAGTTATCAGAAAGTCATGTTAGGAGCCAGACGAATCTGTGGTAATGATGAAAGAGCACAAGAAGGATGTGGCACCAAGAAGAAGAAATCATCATCAGTAGGTTCTGATAGGAAGGAGGTATCACACATCGGGGAAGAGAAGGTGCCCTGGGTACAAGGACTGAAGGAAAGAAACAATACCATGTTCTACCTGCCAGTCACACTCCGCGTAGGTGAAGCGCTGGCACATTCTGACACAAGGTTTGGCCCCTTTTTAAGGATACGCCGTGCTCTGTGTATAGGAACGGGGAATCGATGGCCAATAGGTCGATTAGAGCAGATAAAATACCGAAAAAAAAGATGCCTAAACAAGCATTTTGGAAAACGCAGAAATGAGGAACAGATCCATGTCTGAACTTCCAGCACTGGGATGCAATTATCACATCCCCTAGGTGGACCAAGCGCTGAGATTAGGGGTTCTTAACATGTGATAAGAAGAATGTTATCTGCCTGTGGTAAGGACGCGACATCGAGACCTATTCAGATTAGACTGAAGCTTCTAGCTGTCAAGGCTTCTGCCCTAAAAAAAACTAGAAACTTAGACTAGAAAACTAGGGAGAACTCCGGGGACTGCAGTGCCAAGACATTTCTATGAGGAGCAACACTGTGTGTGAATGGAGGTGGGCGACACTGGGAGAGGTGCTCTGTGACCATTAAAGTCCAAGAAGGGTGTCGTTATTACAACGTGAAGTCTGTGGGATAGTGAAGCTACACTCAGCCTGAAAGGGTTAACTGAATGTTGTAACCTCAGTGTTTTCCTGTAGGATACATTGTATTGTTCTGCCTGTTTACACAGCTGAGAGGGGACAGACCCCCGAAACGTAACGACTTACACAGCTGAGGGGAGGGGGTTGACCCCCGAAACGTAACGACTTACACAGCTAAGGGGGACAGACCCACAAAATGTAGGGACTTACACAGCTAAGAGGGGGCGGATCCCTGAAACGTAACAACTTACACAGCTGAGGGGGACAGACCCCCGAACGTAGTGACTTACACAGCTGAGGGGGAACGGACCCCTGAAATGTGGTTGGGTTTACCAAGGACAGAAGCTGTCAGACTAACCTGATTTCTTTTTGTGAGGAGGTAAGTAGAAGCCTGTACAGAGGGGCGGCTGTGGATATAGTGAGGTGAGTAGAAGCCTGGACAGAGGGGCGGCTGTGGATATAGTGAGGTAAGTAGAAGCCTGGACAGAGGGGCAGCTGTGGATATAGTGAGGTAAGTAGAAGCCTGGACAGATGGGCGGCTGTGGATGTAGTGAGGTGAGTAGAAGCCTGGACAGAGGGGCGGCTGTGGATGTAGTGAGGTGAGTAGAAGCCTGGACAAAGGGGCGGCTGTGGATGTAGTGAGGTAAGTAGAAGCCTGGACAGATGGGCGGCTGTGGATGTAGTGAGGTGAGTAGAAGCCTGGACAGAGGGGCGGCTGTGGATGTAGTGAGGTGAGTAGAAGCCTGGACAGAGGAGCGGCTGTGGATGTAGTGAGGTAAGTAGAAGCCTGGACAGAGGGGCGGCTGTGGATATAGTGAGGTGAGTAGTAGCCTGGACAGGGGAGGCTGTGGATGTAGTGAGGTAAGTAGAAGCCTGGACAGATGGGCGGCTGTGGATGTAGTGAGGTGAGTAGAAGCCTGGACAGAGGGGCGGCTGTGGATGTAGTGAGGTGAGTAGAAGCCTGGACAAAGGGGCGGCTGTGGATGTAGTGAGGTAAGTAGAAGCCTGGACAGATGGGCGGCTGTGGATGTAGTGAGGTGAGTAGAAGCCTGGAGAGAGGGGCGGCTGTGGATGTAGTGAGGTGAGTAGTAGCCTGGACAGAGGGGCGGCTGTGGATGTAGTGAGGTGTGTAGAAGCCTGGACAGAGGAGCGGCTGTGGATGTAGTGAGGTGAGTAGAAGCCTTGGCAGCAGCTGCCTGACACTGGTTTTTGCAGCTTAGTTTGCTGTTTATTAAAATTCCTAGATCCTTTTCCATGTCAGTGTTACCGAGTGTTTTACCATTTAGTATGTACGGGTGACTTGCATTATTCCTTCCCATGTGCATAACCTTACATTTGTCACCCTCATCTGCCACTTATCTGCTCAAGCCTCCAATCTATCCAGATCCCTCTGTAGTAGTATACTGTCCTCTGTAGTATATATACAGTATACTGTCCTCTGTAGTGTATATACAGTATACTGTCCTCTGTAGTATATATACAGTATACTGTCCTCTGTAGTAGATATACAGTATACTGTCCTCTGTAGTATATATACAGTATACTGTCCTCTTCAGTGTTAATTACTTTACACAGTTTAGTGTCATCTGCAAAAATTGATACTTTACTATGCAAGCCTTCTACAAGATCATTAATAAATATATTGAAGAGAATAGGGCCCAATACTGACCCCTGAGGTACTCCACTAGTGACAGTGACCCCTCCAGTACTAACCCCTGAGGTACCCCACTAGTGACAGTGACCCCTCCAGTACTGACCCCTGTGGTACCCCATTAGTGACAGTGACCCCTCCAGTACTGACCCCTGAGGTACCCCACTAGTGACCCCTCCAGTACTAACCCCTGAGGTACCCCACTAGTGACAGTGACCCCTCCAGTACTGACCCCTGTGGTACCCCATTAGTGACAGTGACCCCTCCAGTACTGACCCCTGAGGTACCCCACTAGTGACAGTGACCTCTCCAGTACTGACCCCTGTGGTACTCCACTAGTGACAGTGACCCCTCCAGTACTGACCCCTGAGGTACCCCACTAGTAACAGTGACCCAATCTGAGTGTGTACCGTTAATAACCACCCTCTGTTTTCTATCCCTCAGCCAGTTACCCACATACAGACGTTTTCTCCCAGTCCGAGCATTCTCATTTTATATACTAACCTTTTATGTGGTACAGTGTCAAATGCTTTGGAGAAGTCCAGATATACGACATCCATTGATTCGCCGCTGTCAAATCTAGAACTTAGCTCCTCATAGAAACTGATTAAATTAGTTTGACATGACCGATCCCTCTTGAAGCCATGCTGATATGGCGGTATTTGCTTATTTCCGTTGAGATTCTCTAAGATAGCATCTCTCAGAAAACCTTCAAACAGTTTACCCACAACAGATGTTAAACTTACCGGCCTACAGTTTCCGGGCTCTGTTTTTGGACCCTTTTTGAATATTGGCACCACATTTGCCATGCGCCAATCCTGTGGGACATTCCCTGTCAGTATAGAGTCCGCAAATATCAGAAATAAGGGTCTGGCTATGACATTACTTAATTCCCTTAGGATACGGCGGTGTATGCCATCTGGTCCCGGTGATTTGTCTATTTTAATCTTTTTAAGACGCCGCTGTACTTCTTCCTCGGTCAGACAGGACACTTTTAATGGGGAATTTATTTTTACATTCTGCATGTCATCTGACAGTTTATTTTCCTCCGTAAATACATTGGAGAAAAAAATATTTAACAGCTTTGCTTTCTCCCCGTCGCTCTCTGCGACTCCCCCCTCATCACTCTGTAGAGGGCCGACACCTTCAGATTTATACTTTTTAACATTTATATAATTGAAGAACATTTTAGGGTTAGTTTTACTCTCTTTGGCAATTAATCTCTCGGTCTCTAGTTTGGCCGCTTTTATTTGTTTTTTACATGTTCTATTTTTTTCCTTGTAGATGGTAGAATAAATAACAGCACAATGTCAATCAGCTGCTTCTAAGGCCACCAGGATATTGTCATGTATTATACGAGGCATGGACTCGCGGGGCAGGGATGTAATATTACCACAAAGCGTTGGTGCGGCCTCATCTGGAATATGCAGTTCAGTTCTGGGCACCAGTCCATAGAAAGGACGCCCTGGAGCTGGGGAGAGTACAGAGGAGAGCGACTAAACTGATGAGGGGCCTGGAGGGTCTTAGTTATGAGGACATTTTAAAAAATGAATTTATTTATTGTTGAGAAGAGACATCTAAGGGGGGACACGATTAACCTGTACAAATATATAAATGGGCCATACAAAAAATACGGTAAAAGCTGTTCCATGCAAAATGCCCTGAACAGACAAGGGGGCGCTGCCTCCGACTGGAGAAGGAAAAGTTCAGTCTCCAGAAGCGTCAAAGCTTCTTTACTGTAAGAACTGTGAATCTGTGGGATAGACTCCTCAGGACAGGGTCACAGCAAGAACAGGGGACAGTTTCAAAAAGAGTTTAGACGAATTCTTAAAAGTAAATGACATTAATGCTTATGAAAACGTGTAGAAATCTGAGTCTCATTTCCTTCTGGGATTCGCGTCCCCACCGATCCCTGGTTGAACTTGATGGACGTTTGTCTTTTTTCAACCGTATTAACTATGTAACTATAGCGACTTACACAGCTGAGAGGGTGCGGCCCCAGAAATGTACAGTACAACTTCCTGTGTATGGACTCTGCACAGTACCACTCCTCTGTATGTATGTATGGACTCTGCCCATTCTCACTCCTTTGTATGTATGGACTCTGCCCAGTCTCACTCCTCTGTATGTATGGTCTCTGCCCAATCCCTCTGCTCTGTATGTATGGACTCTGCACAGTCTCACTCCTCTGTATGTATGGTCTCTGCCCAATCCCTCTGCTCTGTATGTATGGACTCTGCACAGTACCACTCCTCTGTATGTATGGTCTCTGCCCAATCCCTCTGCTCTGTATGTATGGTCTCTGCCCAGTCTCACTCCTCTGTATGTATGGACTCTGCACAGTACCACTCCTCTGTATGTATGGTCTCTGCCCAATCCCTCTGCTCTGTATGTATGGTCTCTGCCCAGTCTCACTCCTCTGTATGTATGGACTCTGCACAGTACCACTCCTCTGTATGTATGGTCTCTGCCCAGTCTCACTCCTCTGTATGTATGGACTCTGCACAGTACCACCACTCCTCTGTGTATTACGTTTCGGGGAGGAGTCGATGACTCAGCAGGAAGTGATTTGATGAGAAGTTGTTGGAAGGAGAAAGATCTCTGTAACTCAAAGAAAAGAGAGCGCAGGAGAGAAGAAGACACATCCAGCGTGTGCCTGAGTAGACATCCAGAGAGTGCAGGTTAGAAAACCTCAGGAGAGCACTGACTGCCTGAGAGAGACATCCAAAGAGCTGACTGCCTGAGAGAGACACCCAAAGAGCTGACTGCCTGAGAGAGACATCCAAAGAGCTCTGACTGCCTGAGAGAGACATCCAAAGAGCTCTGACTGCCTGAGAGAGACATCCAAAGAGCTCTGACTGCCTGAGAGAGACATCCAAAGAGCTCTGACTGCCTGAGAGAGACATCCAAAGAGCTCTGACTGCATGAGAGAGACATCCAGAGAGCTCAGAAATCTTGAGGGACCTACCGGAGAGCTCTGAATGCTTGAGAAACATACCAGAGATCTCTGTGTGCCTAAGATTAGTACAAGGGACCACTGACTGCTTAAGAGACATACAGGAGACCGCTGACTGCCTGAAAGAGACATACCGGAAAGCTCTGAGAGACATACTGGAGCGCTCTTTCTGCCTGAGATTAGTACAAGAGACCACTGACTGTCTGAGAGACACAGAAGAGTTCCGTGTTAGAGACATACAGGAGACTACTGACTGCCCGAGACAGACATACAGGAAGGTGTAGGGGAGACAGCAGTGACAGTCTTCGCCCATAGTTTCCAGATGAGTCACGGTACCATCACCTGCAGCTTGTGTGGCACCCGCCTGACACTGTGCTGCCCCCTGCTGTACACTGGTCATAGCCCAGGGGGCTGGTGTTATAGTGGGGCCCCTATACTACTGTGTAATGATGACCCTTATGTTGTGTGGCCCCTCTATTCAGCAGAGATCCTGATATGTGACCCTCTGTCTCCACAGAGCTACTGCAGGATGTCACCGCATGTGACAAGTCTCACCAGCCTGTGCCTGCAGAACATCGCAGAGAACATGGAGAGCGTCTGGATGACGGACTACACCGACAAGTACATGGAAAAGTACAACTTCATGTACATTGAGGGGCCCTTCAACCAGCTGGGTGAGTATCCCCCTTAGATGCATGGGTTACATACACTAGGTTAGATACATGTCTGTGAATTGGGTGGGATCCTTCTCATTCTCCTTCCTCCCCAGCCGGGCCCCTGGTGCAGGAGCTGATCCGAATCCTCGGAGACTCCCATAAGTTGACTAAGGCCGGACTCCATCTGCTGCTCCATCCTCACCTGACAGAGCTGAGCCTCCGCTCGTGTGCTGGACTGGTCAATAAAGCCATGGTGCAGCTGGTGACCATGCGCTGTAAGGTGGGTGTTCTACCCGCGACCTCCCGTCCTCCTCCTCCCTACACAGGTACTGACGTTTCTCCTTTGTCCGTCCACAGTTCCTGACGTCTCTGGACCTGCACTCCTGTAACCGTGTCCCTGCCGCCTCCCTGGCCTCGCTGGTGGAGCGTTTGCCTCGTCTCCAGAAGCTCTGCCTTTCAGACACCCAGAGCGATTCCCTCGTCCTGGTCGCCATTGGTACGTTTTGTCAGAGGCTGCGTGAGCTGGACGTCTCCCGATGTAAGAAAATCTCCCCGTCCTCCCTGCTTTCCTTGGTTTATAATGTCAGAAGTGGCCAGTTCTGCTGCCAGCCTCTGCGAGTGCTGCTCCTGCAGGACGTAATGCCGCAGGGTGACCCAGAGCAGTGGGTCTACGCCTTATGCTTTATATTACTGGCCCTTCCCAGCATCGAGCAGCTCACCAACCCTTATCTGGCCGATGCCATGAGCCTTCTATATCAAAGGAACTTCAGCACAGCAGGGTTCCCTCCTAAAGACTTTCCCTCTTTGGCTGAGGTCGCCAGAAGCAGGCCCAGGAGGGAGAGAAATGGAGCGGTCAGGATGGAGGACGTGAGGACTGCCGCTCAGGACACCATGCTATGCCTGAAGAAGCTCGAAGACCTTGAGGAGGAGAATGTGTCTACACTGGGATCTCTGTGCCTAGGCCTGCAGGAGGTCACCATTTCTCTCGGAAATCAGACTGAACGTTCTTGGAGTCTTCTCCAATGGCCAAACCTCACCCACCTGACCCTGCACTGTCCAGAACATCCCCAGAGGAAGCTGGAGGAGATCCTGAGCAGCATCCATCCCATCAGTCAAAGCCTGCGCCTCCTATCTCTGCAGAATCTGCTCTGGTGTCACGAGGACTCCTTGTCCACCCTGTTGACCTTGTGTCCAAACCTTCAGAGCTTTCAGAGTCACGTTACTGTGGTCCACCGTACTGTCTTACACAATGCTCCTGAGCTTCGTCCCTGGCCAGGCACCCCTCTGCCGTTACCTCACCTGCACACCTTCAGCCTGCTCCTAGAGGGAGAAGATGCCTTGCCGCCCATCTTTCAGCATAAACTTGGGGGTCTCTTGGTATCTCTCCTGAAGGGGAGTCCTAAACTGGAGTCTCTGTCACTCTATAGGATCCCTGCTCTCCTTGATGCGGTGTTTGAGGTAGTTTATGGGTCACAAGAGTCTGAGCCTCTGCGGAGACTTCGGGAGGTGTCACTATGCAGCTGCAACATCACCCAGTGGGGGGCGTCCCTAATACTGAGGGCCAAGAACGACCTAAAGACTCTGGACTTGTCTCATTGCAAGGACGTGACATGCAGAGACTTCCACCATCTGCAGGAGAGGGTGCAAAGGGACAAGCGGAGCGTTAACATCACATGGCAGTGACAGCGGGCCCTGGGGGCCCAGAACAGCAGCCTTGTGGCTCTTATGTATGTACGGCGGTCTGCTCTCAGGAAGAGATAGGTGACATCATAATGATGGGGTGCGGTGACATCATAATGATGGGGTGCGGTGACATCATAATGATGGGGTGCAGTGACATAATGATGGGGTGCAGTGACATAATGGTGGGGTGCAGTGACATCATAATGATGGGGTGCAGTGACATCATAATGATGGGGTGCAGTGACATAATCATGGGGTGCAGTGACATAATCATGGGGTGCGGTGACATCATAATGATGGGGTGCAGTGACATCATAATGATGGGGTGCAGTGACATCATAATGATGGGGTGCAGTGACATTATAATGATGGGGTGCAGTTACATAATGATGGGGTGCAGTGACATCATAATGATGGGGTGCAGTTACATAATGATGGGGTGCAGTGACAATGATGATGGGGTGCAGTGACATCATAATGATGGGGTGCAGTGACATAATCATGGGGTGCAGTGACATAATGGTGGGGTGCAGTGACATCATAATGATGGGGTGCAGTGACATCATAATGATGGGGTGCAGTTACATAATGATGGGGTGCAGTGACAATGATGATGGGGTGCAGTGACATCATAATGATGGGGTGCAGTGACATAATCATGGGGTGCAGTGACATAATGGTGGGGTGCAGTGACATCATAATGATGGGGTGCAGTGACATCATAATGGGGTGCAGTGACATCATAATGATGGGGTGCAGTTACATAATGATGGGGTGCAGTGACAATGATGATGGGGTGCAGTGACATCATAATGATGGGGTGCAGTGACATAATGATTGGGTGCAGTGACATAATCATGGGGTGCAGTGACATAATGGTGGGGTGCAGTGACATAATGGTGGGGTGCAGTGACATCATAATGATGGGGTGCAGTGACATCATAATGATGGGGTGCAGTGACATCATAATGATGGGGTGCAGTGACATCATAATGATGGGGTGCAGTGACATCATAATGATGGGGTGCAGTGACATCATAAGTGTAAACTACCTGTTTAACACAGACAATAAAGCGCTCCACATTACACCAGTGCTCGGTAGTAAATGTGACCACAATGTCACCGGGGGTCCTGAACGACCAGACACAAGGGGTCCTGAGCTATCAGACACAGGGGGTCCTAAACCATCAGACGCTAGGGTTCTGAGCCATCAGACACTGGGGGTCCTGAACCATCAGGCGCTGGGGGTCCTGAACCATGAGACGCTGGGGGTCCTGAACCATCAGACACAGGGGGTCCTGAACCATCAGGCACTGGGGGTCTTGAACCATCAGACGCTGGGGGTCCTGAACCATCAGACGCTGGGGGTCCTGAACCATCAGACTCTGGGGGTCCTGAACCATCAGACGCTGGGGGTCCTGAACCATCAGGCGCTGGGGGTCCTGAACCATCAGACTCTGGGGGTCCTGAACCATCAGACACTGCGGGTCATGAACCATCAGACACTGGGGGTCCTGAACCATCAGACACTGGGGGTCCTGAACCATCAGACACTGGGGGTCATGAACCATCAGCAGCGGCAGTGTTCGTGTATCCGGCCGGCGGTGTCAGCGTCTCCAAGGCAGCATTTCGTCACTTCCGGTCAGCTGTTCCTTCTGCAGTTCGGCGTCCTGTCCTCCTCGTGGTGCGGGTAAGTGGCTGCTGCTTTAGCGCAGCATCGGCACGCTAGTCCGGTCGGTGGGGTCGGTCCCTTTAAGGTATGAAAGGGACATCCCCACATGGGAACGGCAGTCCGGCAGCACGCCCCGCTCCCACGTGACTTGCACGCAGGTAGCAGGAGTCAGCGGGACTCCGTTCGTATATTTGCGAGGGCAACTCGCATTAGGCTCTATCTTTCTGCATTGGGGGAGGCTTTTAAGGGAGTAAGGACGGGGGGGGGGGGGGAATGGCAATGTGAAGTGTAATATTTGAGGGCGGATGTTCAATCTGCCTGATCAATCACAGCCTAGCTGTTTTTAACTTTTCTGACAAGACCAATTTGGTAAAAATCACCATGACTGTTATATGGGGGGCAAAGTCCGGCACGGGCCGCCGTGCTGTTAGTTAGGTAGGGGGATAATGCCGTGCAGTGTTTTGTGGTAGGATATTGGGGGATAGCGCTCCTAGACATGTGCAAGAAGGTGCGCTCCAGACCCTTCACATTGCTTGGCATTTTATCCCATGGTCTTGGTTTAGTTGGGCAGGATTTCTCATTTGGCTGTCATTCACGCACTCCTTACCATTAACAAACGCTGCTGCACAGGTAGCCGCCATTATGCATGGGCCGGCTGACTTCGGCGACACCCCACGTGGATGCCCGGCATGTCCTATAGCTACATATATATGCATGTGTGGATAGAGCTCATGGACGCCTGGGGTGGCCACTCGCTAGGCAGGTGTTGGTAAATCTGACATTCGTTCCTTGTTGCTCAGCTTAGGGTCACGTGAACTCAGGCGCAAGCGGTTGTCACTACTTAAATAAAAAAATAAAAAACTTATTCTGATTACTTCATGTGGACAGGTCTATTCCGCGGTTGTTACCTGTTTCTTCTTATATCAGCGTCGTGTCCCGTTTCTGGTAAGGTCCTCTCTCCTAGACATTACACGTTTCTCTGCTTTTCGCACACCGCATTTCCGTCATGCCTCAGCTGTCAGGTTGTCACCAGGGTCGGCTACTCTTTCTTTGCATGATGGTTTCTGCAGTGTCGGTGGTGGTATCTGTGTTCCACGGGGTAGTCAGCAGCTCTCTAAATTTATGTGTTCCATAAATTTGCTTGTTTTAACAGTCTGATCATGTCACACGTCTCGGATGTCGTGGATCCGTCTGGGGAAGATTTTGGTTCAAGGGCATCCGATTCTGGGAGTATTCCTTCTCTGCGCAATTGGACTGTGCCTAAACGCATGTCAGAGTTAACTAAGAGAGGCATTCCCTTCCCAGCTGCAGCCCGCAAGGCCGAGTTGTATCGGTTACTGGTGTCCACCCCCGCAGAACCAAGCCACCAAGATGTTTCTATGTCCACGGTGCAGACCTCCTTGACGCAGCTTCACGTCATGCTCAATAGTCCCACGTCCTCCATGTCTAGCGTACAATCTAGATTGGAGTCAGTGGAGTCAAGGGTCTGTGGCTTGGCTTCACCTGCTGCACTGTTACCGGTTGTGACTACCCCAGTGGTTAGTACTGCAGGTAACTTTGTTTCAGTGCCCAATGTCACGCCAGCCCATTTTATCCCGGCCAACATTAAAAAGGACATTCTCGATGGGAGGGATGTGAACCTAGCTTCTCTGCTGATCGCCACTTGTGACCTGTCGAACAATAGGGTCATCGCTTGCGGCGATGTCTCTGTCGTCCTGAAGGGTCGCGACCTCAGGCTTAGTAGGAAACTAACCATACCAGAATTTGTACTTGCTTTTAGTTTGTACCGAGACATCATTTGTTCTGTGCGACCGGATAGGAGGGAAGAATTGGACCTTTACTTGTTCAGGGTCATGGAGCTTGGATACAAATATGGGGGCTTCGGCTTCTACGACTACCATTGCTCCTTTTCCGCGAAGGCTGCAGCGGCCCTCAGCCAATTCCAGTTCACCACTAACTGGTCCAACATCGACACAGAGATCTTTTGCAGGCATTTTGCTGGACTGAAAGCTCCGGCATGTTCTTCTTGCCAGTCCATATACCACACTAGCGAATGGTGTCACAATGCAGCTAGTACACCAAGGTCCAATCCTTCTGCTCCTATCCCAGGTCCATCGGTTGGTGCTCAGCAGCAGGCAACCATGGACAAACTTGGCCGTCCCATTAAGTACCTGGGCAGGTCACAAATATGCAACAATTACAATTATTCTGCATGCAATTATAGTCAATGCCGCCTGTTGCACATTTGTGTTAACTGTTTCTGGGCTCACCCGAAGGTCGCTTGCTCATTAAAATCTGACAAACATTACTTGAGCGTTGTGAATGTGGATCTCCTGAAGTTCTACCTGCAGGGGCACGAGGATACTTTCTTTTGTGATTTCCTAGTGTCTGGGTTTACCACGGGGTTTCACACAGGCCTAGTGGCATTACCTGAAGATACTCACGAGTGTAGAAACTTGCAATCCGCTTCACTGAACCCTGCTTCCATAGATAGGCTCTTACAGTTGGAATTAGTGAAGGGGTACATCATCGGGCCCTTTACAACCTCCCCTTTCGAGCGGTGGAGGGTCAGCCCCATAGGGGTCGTGACAGGTAAGTTCAACAACAAAGAGAGACTGATATTCGATTTGTCGGCTCCTCATGGCGCACACGCGCCTAGTCTTAATTCTCTCATACCGGCAGAGGAGGTCAGTATGGTGTACGCCTCCATTGATCAGGCTATCGCACTGATCTTAGCGACAGGTCCCGGGGCCGTTTTATCTAAAGCAGACATATCAGATGCGTTTAAGTTAATCCCGATCAGGCCAGAGCTTTGGCAATGGCATGGGATCAAGTGGAATTCGTATTATTATTTTGCCACAAAATTGACTTTTGGGTCCCGTAGCAGCCCTTGGATTTTCGATCAACTGGCGAAAGCCCTACATTGGATCCTCGAAAATAGGTTTGAGTGCGAACATGTGATACATTACCTGGATGACTTCCTGCTAATGGAGTCTCCTCAGGGCCCGCGAGGCAATCTCCAAAGTCTCCTAGCATGCTTCGCGCAATTAGGGATTCCCGTTTCTCTGAAAAAGGTTGATGGTCCTGCCACTGTCATTACCTTTTTGGGCATTGTCTTGGATACAGGAAGCATGTCCGCCAGGTTACCTGTAGACAAGTTGGTCAGGGTCCGGGATATTATTCACACATTCGCTGTGGGCAGGGTCACTACGAAGGCACATCTTCAATCATTATTGGGCATGATTAATTTTGCCATGCGCGTTATCCCTCAAGGTAGGTCTTTTGTAGCAAGGTTACTACCTCTCCTGTCAGAGGCCCCCTGTCAGGACAGTCCGGTGTTTCTGGACAATCAGGCGCTAGCAGATTTAGTGATGTGGGACCATTTTTTAAGTCACTGGAATGGCGTGTCCATGTTTATTCCAGCAGTCTCAGATAACTCCCCCATCTTATTTTCCAGTGGGGCGGTGAACACAAGTTACGCTGCAATTTTTGGCCCCCATTGGCTAAACGGGAACTGGCCAAGGGAGTTGCTCGAGGCCACGGGAGTTCGTCAATCAGCGGAGGCGGGGCACTTGTATCCCATGGTGGCAGCGGCTTACGTTTGGGGTAGCCTTTGGACAGGCCGTACCGTGGTCTTTACTTCTGGCAGTTCCTCCGTCATTACCATCCTTGAGAGTGGCAAAACTAAGTCACAACCGGCCATGGCCTTCCTTAGGCGTCTGGTGCAGCACCATTTCCTGGTCCACGGCTCCCTCATACATGATGATCAGACGGTAGCAGTTGACGCCCTAGCTAAGCATGATTTCTCTCTGTTTTCCCAGGTCTTTCCCGAAGCCGACTCATCAAGGACCCTATCTCCTCATCCCGCCTCGCTAATTCTCCACTAAACAAGTACCTAGCCGTTGCCCATGGGCTGTTTTCCCGGTCTCTTGTGGCCAATACCACCAAAGCGTACAACACCGGCTGGCGGCTGTACTGTACATTCCTACAAGAACTCGCGCCAGGCGCTTTCGGTCATATCGACCGCATACTGTCCTTTATCGGATACTGTCATGTGCACAGGCACCTATCGTATGGCACCGTGAGGACTTACCTGTCAGGGGTGCAACATCATTTATCCCTTTCCCATCCTAATTTAACATTGTTGTTTTCCAGTCATGTAGTCAAGGCCACGTTGAAAGGTCTACAGAATAGTGCCCCCGGTGTTAACTCCCGTAGACAGCCCATTTCCGGCCAGATATTCAGAGACATGTCCGATTTGCTAGATTTAAGGCCCTTCGGGGCTCTACAAAGCCTGGTAATCAAAGCGGCCATCTATTTGGCCTTTTATGGTTTCATGAGGCCAGGAGAGTTCTCCTTGTCATCACCCTGTAGGCCATTCCTAGCTCGTTGGCAGTTGGCCCCCAGCTCAGAAGGTTTCATCCTCTCTCTACCCGTGACCAAGACTTCCCAGTCAGGGCCCTCTACCCGCATAAAATTCTTCCCTACAGCGCACAAATGGTGTCCAGTCCACGTACTTCAGCAGTTGTCTGGGGCTTTGGGCGCTCTCGGCCCTAAAACTCCCCTGTTACCCTGCGGGACAGTAGCATTCTCCACCTCGCAGTTCGTCTCACATGTACGTATCCTGGCAGGTAATTTAGGCTTGGACCCACTCTCCGTGTCAGGTCATTCCTTTAGGATTGGGGCGGCATCTGCCGCGTCTAAGAATCAAGTGCCGGCTCACATTATTCGCAAATTGGGCCGGTGGCGCTCCTCCTGCTTTAATCGATATGTTCCCAACCCCACGGGGGAGATTGCATGCGCCTTTCAGACATTGGTGTTGTAATGTTTAATAAAGTGTCTTGCTTTCCTTGCTGGGTTTTTGGCCTCTTTCAGGTATACTCCCGACGGTAACGGTTATGGCACAACTCAGACCGTTGACATCTTTTATGAGTTAGGTAGGTTAGGTTCTGTCACATATAGCCCCGATCACAAATCTGTTATGTAGAGTGTAAGCTCTTGTGTCTGGTCTTCTCTATGATGTTCCTCATATATCTGTTATGTAGAGTGTAAGCTCTTATGTCTGGTCTTCTCTATCATGTCCTCATGTATATATATGTTATGTAGAGTGTAAGCTCTTGTGTCTGGTCTTCTCTATCATGTCCTCATGTATAAATCTGTTATGTAGAGTGTAAGCTCTTGTGTCTGGTCTTCTCTATGATGTTCCTCATATATCTGTTATGTAGAGTGTTAGCTCTTGTGTCTGGTCTTCTCTATGATGTTCCTCATGTATCTGTCATGTAGAGTGTAAGCTTTTGTGTCTGGTCTTCTCTATCATGTCCTCATGTATCTGTCATGTAGAGTGTAAGCTCTTGTGTCAGGTCTTCTCTAAGACGTTCCTCATGTATCTGTCATGTAGAGTGTAAGCTCTTGTGTCAGGTCTTCTCTAAGACGTTTCTCATGTATCTGTCATGTAGAGTGTAAGCTCTTGTGTCAGGTCTTCTCTATCATGTCCTCATGTATCTGTCATGTAGAGTGTAAGCTCTTGTGTCAGGTCTTCTCTATCATGTCCGCATGTATCTCTCATGTAGAGTGTAAGCTTTTGTGTCTGGTCTTCTCTAAGACGTTCCTCATGTATCTGTCATGTAGAGTGTAATCTCTTGTGTCAGGTCTTCTCCATGATGTCCTCATGTGTATATATGTAATGTAGACTGTAAGCTCTTGTGTCTGGTCTTCTCTAAGACGTTCCTCATGTATCTGTCATGTAGAGTGTAATCTCTTGTGTCAGGTCTTCTCTATGATGTCCTCATGTATATATCTGTTATGTAGAGTGTAAGCTCTTGTGTCAGGTCTTCTCTATGATGTCCCTGTTTTGTAGATTGTAAGCTCTTGTGGCTCAGGACCTCCTTTCTATGAGATGACTACACCTGCGAGCTCTTTATAAATCACATACATTTTATTACGTCTTCATTGGTCCTTGATTTCATGACATTTTCTCGGGGCCACATCCTGCAGTTCTGACACATTTTTGGATATCTGTCTTCTAAGAAGCTCATGGTTCCTCCAGCCTCTGGCCAGTCTGTAGGTCTCCATGTTGTCCTCCTGCAATCACTTCACCCCCTGCTTCTGCCAGACTCCAGTCACTTCCCCTGGTGACTATTCAGATTAGTCGCCGACTCGCAGGCTTCCCAGAGCTTCCTGTTGACGGCCGGATCTCGAGTCTTCTTGGAGGGCGGTACGATGGTGCAGTCACTGTCTATGAACTTCCCGGTCAGCCCCTCGGCCTCCTCTGATACAGAGCTGTAAATGGCGCTGGCCGCCCCCTCCTCCGCATTCTGAGAAAAAGACGAGAAGATGGAGGAAGAGATGAGGCATTAGAAAGGAAATAGAGGAGATGTCACATAAGGAGAAAGGGATGAAGTCAAAGCAGGGGAACAGGAAGGAAATGGGGAAATGAAAGGTTGAAGAGGAAGGAAGCAGTAAGAACATTGAGGGGGCAGGAGGGGCAATGGAGTAAGAGGAGATGGAATATAAGGAAGTAGGAACTGGAAGGGAAGGAAAGGGAATGAAATGTGTAAGAGAAGAAGGAAGAGGAAGGAAGCAGTAAGAACATTGAGGGGGCAGGAGGGGCAATGCGGAAGAGATGATGGACGGATTGGTGAGGAGCAGCTAACGATGGGGACAATAGATATGGAAGGGAGTGACAGGCAGGAGACACTGGGAAGGAAGAATGGAAATGATTGCGGAAGAAGGGATAAGGGCGACAGGAGGGGTCGTGGACTGAGGACACGGGTGCAAAAAACTGGACAGGAGATTGGAGTGTGGGGGAGGGGGGGGTAACAGGTCATGTGACTGCGTTCTGACCTTAAAGAAGAAAAAGCCGATGATATTGAAGATGAATCGGAGCAGGAAGGGGTAGTTCCTCATGGCGTCCGTCATGACGATCCCAGGGTTCACGCTGTTCACGGTCACTCCTGAGGTTATACAATACAAGCTGTACTGACGCCCTTTACACACCCCGTGTGGGGGACGAGGGCGGACATTATAATAATCTGTGAGATGTCTGGACATAACCAGGCCACGGTGCAATGATGTCACTAGAGGCAGCTCTCCCTGCCCGCCTGCCATGCTCCTACCTGTCCCTTGCAGCCGGAAGGCCATGCTCCTACCTGTCCCTTGCAGTCGGGTGACCATGCTTTTACCTGTCCTTTGCAGCCGGAAGGCCATGCCTCTACCCAACCCTTGCAGCCGGGTGGCCACGCTCCTACCTGTCCCTTATAGCCAGGTGACCATGCTCCTACCTGTCCCTTGCAGCCAGGTGGCCATGCCTCTACCCAACCCGTTCAGCTGGAAGGCCATGCTCCTACCTGTCCCTTATAGCCAGGTGACCATGCTCCTACCTGTCCCTTGTAGCCTAAAGGCTATGCTCCTACCTGTCCCTTGCAGCCGGAAGGCCATGCTCCTACCTGTCCCTTGCAGCTGGGTGGCCAGGTCCTTGGCCCAGATGGCGTTCATGAGCTTGGTGCTGTTGTACGAGTCGTTGTACCTGTTCTTCTCCAGGTTCTTTCCCCACAAGTTGCTGGTGTCAATGTTTCCTTGTCCGTGCATGAAAGAGGACACAACCACAATGCGGCTGGGCGCCGTCCGCTTCAGGAGGTCTGACGGGTGAGAAGAACAGCCTCACATGAACACGAATGTACCCAACAGCCTAAACAACGAGACTAATACTGGGATTGCAAATAATATTGGAGATATGGCACTCAATATCTGGAAATTTTTTTTTGCTCAAAACAAGTCACTTTATTGGTGCAATAAAATATTTAAAATGTCATACAAAGTACGTAATTTGTGCAGAATTTAAATAACATAATAATAAAAAGTCACAATCGACAATATAAAAAATCACTTATAGTGTATATAAACACACATCAGACAGCAAATGGGTTATTGTCTATAATCTGATTGAATAGGTCCAGAAGGTTAAATTCTCAACACTAGAGCACTGAATGTGTTATTGCTCAATAGTTTTCAATGAGAAATGTCACCATTGATTCGGTATATATCACCGATTATCATTATTATAGTACAGTCGCAGGATTTTCTGATTTAATAATAGGAGTTATTCCGAATATATATATATCACAGTTCATGGAACTTATCGGATTAAAGTTCAGAAGATGTTAGCTCTAGGTGGCGTCCCACCTTTTGTTTCAAGCTATTTAAATCCCTTACCTCCACTTCTCAATGCGGTTTTTTCAATCACCGTTTCCTCAGCGTCCCAAATGTTCGATTTCTCCTTACTTGTAAATCAGAATGTCTCACTCTGAGGAGTTTTTGAACTTGATGTAGGACGAGTTTATCATTTAGGAGGTTGTTGGTAAGGGAGGTGTAGCTGTAGATCTCCTTGCGTACGCCAAAAATGGTGGTAATGTGGGGTCCAGGTTCCTCCCAGACGCGTTTCGAAGTCCCAAGGGGTGCTGACTTCTTCCTCACTGAGGAAGAAGTCAGCACCCCTTGGGACTTCGAAACGCGTCTGGGAGGAACCTGGACCCCACATTACCACCATTTTTGGCGTACGCAAGGAGATCTACAGCTACACCTCCCTTACCAACAACCTCCTAAATGATAAACTCGTCCTACATCAAGTTCAAAAACTCCTCAGAGTGAGACATTCTGATTTACAAGTAAGGAGAAATCGAACATTTGGGACGCTGAGGAAACGGTGATTGAAAAAACCGCATTGAGAAGTGGAGGTAAGGGATTTAAATAGCTTGAAACAAAAGGTGGGACGCCACCTAGAGCTAACATCTTCTGAACTTTAATCCGATAAGTTCCATGAACTGTGATATATATATATTCGGAATAACTCCTATTATTAAATCAGAAAATCCTGCGACTGTACTATAATAATGATAATCGGTGATATATACCGAATCAATGGTGACATTTCTCATTGAAAACTATTGAGCAATAACACATTCAGTGCTCTAGTGTTGAGAATTTAACCTTCTGGACCTATTCAATCAGATTATAGACAATAACCCATTTGCTGTCTGATGTGTGTTTATATACACTATAAGTGATTTTTTATATTGTCGATTGTGACTTTTTATTATTATGTTATTTAAATTCTGCACAAATTACGTACTTTGTATGACATTTTAAATATTTTATTGCACCAATAAAGTGACTTGTTTTGAGCAAAAAAAAATTTCCAGATATTGAGTGCCATATCTCCAATATTATTTGAAATTCTTTACTTTCTGGTGTTTGGAGTTTACACCTAGATATTGAGCACCTCTCCACCCTACGGAGCAGTAGAGCCACTCCATTTTTGTTAAATAATACTGGGATTGATTGGTCATGTCTGGTCTGTATGGACAGGACAATACAGGGATCAATTGGTTAAAAGAGTTACAGGGATCAATTGGTTAAAAGAGTTACAGGGATCAATTGGTTGTGTCTGCCCTGAATGGATAGGATCATACAGGGATTGATTGGTCGTGTCTGCTCTGTATCGGTGGTACTTATCCAGCAGCAGGTTTTCCACTGGCAGGTAGTACTTACCCAGCAGCAGGTGGGTGAGCAGGAAAGGGCCCAGGTGGTTTGTGGTGAATGTGATCTCTAGTCCCTCAGGAGTGATGGCGTACGGCAGTCCTGCAATTCACAACGTACAATGTATATCAGCCTGTAGTACCTGAGCACCATGTACGTCGGCCTGTAGTACCTGAGCACCATGTATATAAGCCTGTAGTCCCCGAGTGCCATGTACGTCGGCCTGTAGTACCTAAGTGCCATGTACGCCAGCCTGTAGTCCCCGAGTGCCATATACGCCAGCCTGTAATACATGAGCGCCATGTATATAAGCCTGTAGTACCTGAGAGCCATGTACGTCGGCCTGTAGTACCTGAGCACCATGTATGCCAGCCTGTAGTACTTGAACACCATGTATATAAGCCTGTAGTCCCCGAGTGCCATGTACGTCGGCCTGTAGTACCTAAGTGCCATGTACGCCAGCCTGTAGTCCCCGAGTGCCATATAGGCCAGCCTGTAATACCTGAGCGCCATGTATATAAGCCTGTAGTACCTGAGCGCCATGTATATAAACCTGTAGTACCTGAGCAACATGTACACCGGCCTGTAGTACCTGAGCGCCATGTACGTCGGCCTGTAGTACCTAAGCACTAGTACGTCGGCCTGTAGTACCTGAGCGCCATGTACGCCAGCCTCTAGTCCCCGAGTGCCATGTACATCGACCTGTAGTACCTGAGCACCATGTACGTCGGCCTGTAGTACCTGAGCGCCATGTACATTAGCCTGTAGTACCTGAGAGCCATGTACATTAGCCTGTAGTACCTGAGCGCCAATTACGTTGGCCTTTAGTACCTGAGCGCCATGTATGCCAGCCTGTAGTACTTGAGCACCATGTATATAAGCCTGTAGTCCCCGAGTGCCATGTACGTCGGCCTGTAGTACCTAAGTGCCATGTACGCCAGCCTGTAGTCCCCGAGTGCCATATACGCCAGCCTGTAATACATGAGCGCCATGTATATCAGCCTGTAGTACCTGAGCACCATGTATATAAGCCTGTAGTACCTGAGCACCATGTACGTCGGCCTGTAGTACCTGAGCTCCATGTACGTCGGCCTGTAGTACCTGAGCACTAGTACGTCGGCCTGTAGTACCTGAGTGCCATGTACGCCAGCCTGTAGTCCCCGAGTGCCATATAGGCCAGCCTGTAATACCTGAGCGCCATGTATATAAGCCTGTAGTACCTGAGCGCCATGTATATAAACCTGTAGTACCTGAGCAACATGTACACCGGCCTGTAGTACCTGAGCGCCATGTACGTCGGCCTGTAGTACCTGAGCACTAGTACGTCGGCCTGTAGTACCTGAGCGCCATGTACGCCAGCCTCAAGTCCCCGAGTGCCATGTACATCGACCTGTAGTACCTGAGCACCATGTACGTCGGCCTGTAGTACCTGAGCGCCATGTACATTAGCCTGTAGTACCTGAGAGCCATGTACATTAGCCTGTAGTACCTGAGCGCCAATTACGTTGGCCTTTAGTACCTGAGCGCCATGTATGCCAGCCTGTAGTACTTGAACACCATGTATATAAGCCTGTAGTCCCCGAGTGCCATGTACGTCGGCCTGTAGTACCTAAGTGCCATGTACGCCAGCCTGTAGTCCCCGAGTGCCATATAGGCCAGCCTGTAATACCTGAGCGCCATGTATATAAGCCTGTAGTACCTGAGCACCATGTATATAAGCCTGTAGTACCTGAGCACCATGTACGTCGGCCTGTAGTACCTGAGCTCCATGTACGTCGGCCTGTAGTACCTGAGCACTAGTACGTCGGCCTGTAGTACCTGAGTGCCATGTACGCCAGCCTGTAGTCCCCGAGTGCCATATAGGCCAGCCTGTAATACCTGAGCGCCATGTATATAAGCCTGTAGTACCTGAGCGCCATGTATATAAACCTGTAGTACCTGAGCAACATGTACACCGGCCTGTAGTACCTGAGCGCCATGTACGTCGGCCTGTAGTACCTGAGCACTAGTACGTCGGCCTGTAGTACCTGAGCGCCATGTACGCCAGCCTCAAGTCCCCGAGTGCCATGTACATCGACCTGTAGTACCTGAGCACCATGTACGTCGGCCTGTAGTACCTGAGCGCCATGTACATTAGCCTGTAGTACCTGAGCGCCATGTATATCAGCTTGTAGTACCTGAGCGCCATGTACATTAGCCTGTAGTACCTGAGAGCCATGTACATTAGCCTGTAGTACCTGAGCGCCATTTACGTTGGCCTTTAGTACCCGAGCGCCATGTACGCCAACCTGTAGTACCTGAGCACCATGAATATCAGCCTGTAGTACCTGAGAGCCATGTACATTAGCCTGTAGTATCTGAGCGCCGTGTACGTCGGCCTGTAGTATCTGAGCGCCATGTATATAAGCCTGTAGTACCTGAGAGCCATGTACGTCGGCCTGTAGTACCTGAGAGCCATGTATATCAGTGTGTAGTACCTGAACACGATGTATATCAGGCCTCATGCACACGACCGTATTTTTTTGCGGTCCGCAAAACGGGGTTCCCGTGATCCGTGACCGTTTTTTCGTCCGTGGGTCTTCCTTGATTTTTGGAGGATCCACGGACATGAAAAAAAAGTCGTTTTGGTGTCCGCCTGGTCGTGCGGAGCCAAACGGATCCGTCCTGAATTACAATGCAAGTCAATGGGGACGGATCCGTTTGACGTTGACACAATATGGTGCCATTTCAAACGGATCCGTCCCCCATTGACTTTCAATGTAAAGTCAGGAGTTAATATACCATAGGATGGGAGTTTTCTCCAATCCGATGGTATATTTTAACTTGAAGCGTCCCCATCACCATGGGAACGCCTCTATGTTAGAATATACTGTCGGATATGAGTTAGATCGTGAAACCTCATTTCCGACAGTATATTCTAACACAGAGGCGTTCCCATGGTGATGGGGACGCTTCTAGTTAGAATATACTACAAACTGTGTACATGACTGCCCCCTGCTGCCTAGCAGCATCCGATCTCTTACAGGGGGCCGTGATCAGCACAATTAACCCCTCAGGTGCCGCACCTGAAGGGGTTAATTGTACTATCATATCCCCCTGTAAGAGATCAGGGCTGCCAGGCAGCAGGGGGCAGACCCCCCCCCCTCCCCAGTTTGAATATCATTGGTGGCCAGTGCGGCCCCCCCCCCCTTCCTCCCTCTATTGTAATAAATCGTTGGTGGCACAGTGTGCGCCCCCCCCCTTCCTCCCTCTATTGTAATAAATCGTTGGTGGCACAGTGTGCGCCCCCCCCCCTTCCTCCCTCTATTGTAATAAATCGTTGGTGGCACGATGTGCGCCCCCCATCGGCCCCCCCTCCCTCTATAGCATTAACAACATTGGTGGCCAGTGTGCGGCCTCCCATAACCCCCCCCCCCCCCCGATCATTGGTGGCAGCGGGTTACTAGCAATAGTACAATAGTAGAAGATTCATACTTACCTGTGAGCTGCGATGTTCGTGTCCGGCCGGGAGCTCCTCCTACTGGTAAGTGACAGTTCATTTAGCAATGCGCCGCACAGACCTGTCACTTACCAGTAGGTGGAGCTCCCGGCCGGACACGAACATCGCAGCAGCAGGTAAGTATGAATCTTCTACTAATGTACTATTGCTAAGTAACCATGGCAACCAGGACTGTAGTAGCGTCCCGGTTGCCATGGTTACCGATCGGAGCCCCAGCGATTAAACTGGGACTCCGATCGGAACTCCGCTGCCACCAATGATGGGGAGGGGAGATGGGAGGCCGCACACTGGCCACCAATGTTGTTAATGCTATAGAGGGAGGGGGGGCCGATGGGGGGCGCACACTGTGCCACCAACGAATTATTACAATAGAGGGAGGGAGGGGGGGGGGCGCACACTGTGCCACCAACGAATTATTACAATAGAGGGAGGGAGGGAGGGGGGGGCACTGGCCGCACTGGCCATCAATGATATTCAAACTGGGGAGGGGGGGGGGGGAGGGTCTGCCCCCTGCTGCCTGGCAGCCCTGATCTCTTACAGGGGGATATGATAGTACAATTAACCCTTTCAGGTGCCGCACCTGAAGGGGTTAATTGTGCTGATCACGGCCCCCTGTAAGAGATCGGGTGCTGCCAGGCAGCAGGGGGCAGTCTTGTACACAGTTTGTAGTGTATTCTAACTAGAAGCGTCCCCATCACCATGGGAACGCTTCTGTGTTAGAATATACTGTCGGTTCTGAGTTTTCACGAAGTGAAAACTCAGCTTTGAAAAAGCTTTATGCAGACGGATCTTCGGATCCGTCTGTATAAAAACTAACCTACGGCCACGGATCACGGACACGGATGCCAATCTTGTGTGCATCCGTGTTCTTTCACGGACCCATTGACTTGAATGGGTCCGTGAACCGTTGGCCGTGAAAAAAATAGGACAGGTCATATTTTTTTCACGGCCAGGAAACACGGCTCACGGATGCGGCTGCCAAACGGTGCATTTTCCGATTTTTCCACGGACCCATTGAAAGTCAATGGGTCCGCGAAAAAAAAACAGAAAACGGCACAACGGCCACGGGTGCACACAACGGTCGTGTGCATGAGGCCTCAGCCTGTAGTACCTGAGCGCCATGTGTATGTACAGTACAGACCAAAAGTTTGGACACACCTTCTCATTCAAAGAGTTTTCTTTATTTTCATGACTTCAAGAGACTGCCAAGAGTGTGCAAAGCAGTAATCAAAGCAAAAGGTGGCTACTTTGAAGAACCTAGAATATGACATATTGTCAGTTGTTTCACACTTGTTTGTTATGTATATAATTCCACATGTGTTAATTCATAGTTTTGATGCCTTCATAGTCATGAAAATAAAGAAAACTCTTTGAATGAGAAGGTGTGTCCAAACTTTTGGTCTGTACTGTACGTCAGCCTGTAGTACCTGAGCGCCATGTATATCAGTCTATAGTACCTGAGCATGATGTATATCAGCCTGTAGTACCTGAGCGCCATGTGTATCAGCCTCTAGTACCTGAGCACGATGTATGTAGGCCTGTAGTACCCAAGTGCCATGTACGTAGGCCTGTAGTACCTGAGCGCCATGTACGTTGGCCTGTAGTACTGGAGCACGATGTATGTAGGCCTGTAGTACCCAAGTGCCATGTACGTAGGCCTGTAGTACCTGAGCACCATGTATGTCGGCCTGTAGTACCTGAGCACCATGTATGTCAGCCTGCAATACCTGAGGCCCCAGCATTGTTGACCAGGATGTCCAGTCTCTTCTCCTCCTTCAGGATCTGCTCAGCGAAGCTTCGGACGGACGCCATGCTGCTGGTGTCCAGGATGCTGAGGATGACATTCCTGTTGCTGGTCTCCCTCTTGATCTCATCCACGGCTTTCTGTCCTCGATCACGGCTACGACACGCCAGGATCACGCGGGCATTCCTCCGGGCAAAGTCCAAGGCCACCTGCTTCCCGATACCTGGCAGACAAGAAGGTACGCTGAGAACCACAGGCCATCATTCGGATAAAATACGATCTCTTCTTTCCCTCATACTAAAGTAAGAGGCTGTCATGTCCCTTTGGGGTCACTTATCTTCTAGAAGACCACACAACCCGACCTACCTCATCCTGGTTCAGGATCCACCATGAAAACAATGGAATTTAACCTAAGAGCGGCCAGACCTGACTCCACCCCGATGGCTCTGACTCCACACTGATGGCTGTGACTCCACTCTAATTGCTCTAACTCAACCCTTATGGTCATGACTCCACCCCGATGGCCCTGACTCCGCCCTGATGCTATGACTCCTCCCCAATGGTTTTGACCCCACCCTGATGCTATGACTCCTCCCCAATTACATTGTTTGCCTAGAAAGGTCCTTAGCATCCTCCCTTGTGGACTGGGGACAACAGTCCTGGACTGCTGACTTTAGACCAAAGCAACAACTCATCGGCTTCTTCCATCTTTAAGGACATTATAAAGAGGTCCTCGTCCCAGGTGACCACCGTCAGCAGATATGGGTACAGTTTCCTTACTCTCAGCAGTAGAGATGTAGCGTCACATTGTGGGGGCCACTAGAGGGGGTCCTGAGTGTAAGACATCCATAGGATAAGTCAGCCCCTTCTATGGAGGACAAAGCCTGTAACAGACTATCCGTCGTGGGAGCCAAACCACCGGTCATTGTCACCACACGTGATGTCATTGGTTGGTGCAGACACTCACATCAGACCCAGTGACTGGACAGTAGATGGCAGTAGACCCACCCTGTGCTGCGGCCGGGGGTAAATGACCCTGTGTCTTCTTTGAGGCTGGAGATACTATTTGCCTCTTATCTTATCACCCGACCTTCATCTTCTCGGTGGACCTTCTAGACCTCTTCCTCCCAGCCTATCTAATCTCCCGTGTGACGGCCTCGCCCTGCGGGGTCAGTGAACTCACAGGGTCACACGTGATAAAACACGTCACCTGATGATCATACATGAGAGAAACCAGGCCAGACAATGACAATATATACACCACATAGAGAAATCCATCGCTTCAAGGGGCCACTTACAGTGACTGGCAAAAGTATTCACCACCTTAGGGGGTGGATAGCTTTGCAAGGCACTCTACTTTTAAACTGGCCACATTATAAACAGGCTGCGGATGAAGAACTAAGAACGTAGGGGCCCAAGCATCACCAACTCATGACTGATGTGTCCACCAGGCAGCTCCTGTATAATATGAAGTCCACTCCTACACTGGAGTAACGCTTAGTGCGCTGCCATAATTAATGGAGAAAGCGTATGAAGTGCAGAACGCTGATGTCATCGCTCGCTTTCATATAACTGGCACTGCTCCTGTTCATCTCAATTAGAAGCTGATGTCATGAACAGGAACAGTGAGCCATGGATTAATACAAAGTGTAGTCAGTAGTCCAGTCATCTAGCAGGACCACACTCTGGTCATCGGGCAGTACGGTAGTCCACTCATCTAGCAGGACCACACTCTGGTCATCGGGCAGTACGGTAGTCCACTCATCTAGCAGGACCACACTCTGGTCATCGGGCAGTACGGTAGTCCACTCAGCTAGCAGGACCACACTCTGATCATCGGGCAGTACGGTAGTCCACTCATCTAGCAGGACCACACTCTGATCATCGGGCAGTACGGTAGTCCACTCATCTAGCAGGACCACACTCTGGTCATCGGGCAGTACGGTAGGACCACACTCTGGTCATCGGGCAGTACGGTAGGACCACACTCTGGTCATCGGGCAGTACGCAGTATCCATAGTAATCATTACACCGGATTATCACCACTAACCTCATATCTATAGTGATTATTACACTGGATTATCACCTGTAACCTCTTCTATCTATAGTGATCATTACACTGGATTATCACCTGTAACCTCTTCTATCTATAGTGATCATTACACCGGATTATCATTGGTAATATCTTCTATCTATAGTGATCATTACACCGGATTATCACCGGTTACCTCATATCTATAGTGATCATTACACCAGATTATCACTGGTAACATCTTCTATCTATAGTGATCATTACACCAGATTATTACTGGTAACCTCATATCTATAGTGATCATTACACCGGATTATCACTGGTAACATTTTATCTATAGTGATCATTACACCGGATTATCACCTGTAACCTCTTCTATCTATAGTGATCATTACACTGGATTATTACTGGAAACATATTCTATCTATAGTGATCATTACACTGGATTATCACCGGTAACCTCTTCTATCTATAGTGATCATTACACCGGATTATCACTGGTAACCTCATATCTATAGTGATCATTACACCGGATTATCACTGGAAACATCTTCTATCTATAGTGATCATTACACCGGATTATCACCGGTAACCTCTTCTATCTATAGTGATCATTACACCGGATTATCACTGGAAACATATTCTATCTATAATGATCATTATACCGGATTATCACTGGAAACATATTCTATCTATAATGATCATTATACCGGATTATCAACAGTAACCTCTTCTATCTATAGTGATCATTACACCAGATTATCACCGGTAACATCTTCTATCTATAGTGATCATTACACCGGATTATCACCGGTAACATCTTCTATCTATAGTGATCATTACACCGGATTATCACCGGTAACCTCTTCTATCTATAGTGATCATTACACCGGATTATCACCAGTAACCTCTTCTATCTATAGTGATCATTACACCAGATTATCACCGGTAACATCTTCTATATATAGTGATCATTACACCGGATTATCACCAGTATCCTCCCTTCTGTTCACCAGTGCTCTCTTACTCACCAGTGTTTGCTCCGGTCACTATGGCAGTTTTCCCCGTCAGGTCGGCGCGGCATTTTCGAGCCTCCCAGCTTCCCTTCCTCTGCAGTCGAAGGACCACGGCCAGGACCACAGAGCAGAAGAACCAGACAGGATGACTGAGGAAGGAAGGGAGCTCCATGACGGCTAGAAGCTGAGTGCAGGAAATAGTGCATTGCACGCTTTTTTCTGTGCTTACCTCTGCCTGCCCCACCGCAGGGTCCTAAAGCCTGCATCCTGTTAGTGGCCCTGGACTGTCGGTTATATATTAACAGATTGTGAGCTCTGCAGGCTGGGGAGAAGGTGAGAGATACGCGACTACGTGAATGAGTATGGACAGCGCCGTCTCATTCTAAATTGTAAGCTTTACTATGTCCCTTACCACGGCGCAGTGATGGCAAGTTGGAGGGACCTCAAGCAGGGGAGTAACTACCATAGCAGATACCATGCGATTGCTATGGGGCCCAGGGCAGGAGGGGGCCCAGTTTTAGTTGGGATTATCTCCTCTTCTACTGGCAGTGAAAACTTGGTCAGGACTCTACTTTATAAAGGAACAACTTTTAGCAAATGAGGCAGTGGAAAAATGGCCCAAAGGTCATTGAAAGGGGTTTAGACAGAAACCCTTCTGTCCTGTGTGGGGGGCCTGGTTTGTTCCTTGCTATGGTGCCCTTCTCTATGTACGCCACTGACCACAAGTACAGATCTTAAGACAAACCTTCCAAAGGAAGTCTCCTCCAAAGATCTCTCAAGCAGGCTATGATGAGAGATAAGCATGTCTGGTGAAGACAAAGAGGCTGCTCTATAAATTTGCTCACTTGAGTCTGAAGAGATGTGTGCTCTCAAGAAGTGAGGAGGATCTACTCCACTTGTTGAACATCACTCCAAAATTAGCTGTTTGATTTACTTAGAGATGGAGGCCCTAGAGGTTTTGAGTCCTTTATTAGGGCCAGAGGAGGAGACCAGAAGGTTCTATAACTTGCGGAACGTAGAGTTCCTGTCCAGATAGATCTGTAAATACCTGGGTAGAGAAGAACACAGAATGTTCTCTGGACCAAAACATGTTGAACAATGACCACAAGCCCCAGAAGAATTTTGTCCGGAAGAAACACAGTATAAGGGTCTCATGTCCCATGTGGTTGTAATTCACTAACTGTCCTGGCCGAAGTTAAAGGAAGGAAACCTTCCAAGAGAGTAGCATAAGAAAGGCTTCCCGAAGAGCCCCAAAGGGAGGCTGACACAACCAAAGGAAAATCCCAGGATTAGCACTCTGGGCCTGAGTCTTCACAAGATGATCCTGAGCGTATCTCATGCCAAAAGAGGCAGACAAAGGGTGGCAATCTGGACTTTTGAGATAGATGGACCAAGACCCTTGTCAAACCCTTTTGTCTGAACTCTAGGACTGAAATCATGAGTGGATGGTTAGAAGTCATCCTTCTGTCTAGACACCATTTAGGAATGGAATAGATTCTGTTAGTGGAGGATCTTCTGGAATGACCTAGGGTCTGAATTAGGGTCTCAGAAAGCCCTTGAGATCTCAGGAGGTACCTGTCCACCTATAGACTGTTAACTTCAGAGTATTTATATTTGATAAGTCACCTATCTTTGAGGAGACAGTCTGGAGGACAGGCGAGGATCGGCCTCAATGTCAACAGGTTCTGTTTGGAGGACGGGCGAGGATCGGCCTCGACGTCTACAGGTTGTGTCTGGAGAACGGGCGAGGATCAGCCTCAATGTCTACAGGTCTTGTCTGGAGGACGGGCGAGGATCGGCCTCGATGTCTACAGGCTCAGTCTGGAGGATGGACGAGGATCAGCCTCGATGACTACAGGTTCTGTCTGGAGGATGGGCAAGGATCAGCTTCGATGACTACAGGTTCTGTCTGGAGGACGGGCGAGGATCGGCTTTGATGTCTATAGGTTCTGTCTGGAGGACAGGTGAGAATTGGCCTCGATGTCTACAGGTTCTGTCTGGAAGATGGGCGAGGATTAACCTCGATGTCTACAGGTTCTGTCTGGAGAATGGGTGAGGATCGCCCTCGATGTCTACAGGTTCTGTCTGGAGGATCGGCGAGGATCAGCCTCGATGTCTACAGGTTCTGTCTGGAGAACGGGCGAGGATCGGCCTCGATGTCTACAGGTTCTGTCTGGAGGATGGGTGAGGATCGGCCTCGATGTCTACAGGTTCTGTCTGGAGGATGGGTGAGGATCAGCCTCCATGTCTACAGGTTCTGTCTGGAGAACGCTTGTGATGACTATTTCTATTTCCAACATTCTCCATGATTGCTTCATGTGTTGTGCCTTTTCATAGGTAAATACATTCATATCCAATTCATTATTGTCAAGATGGATGTTCATTGCCTTTAAGAGCCATGCTCGACTATAGTTGCAATTTTGTATGTCTTGAGTAGGCCAAATTAAGGTCACACAAAGGTTTCTGCTTTATAGTGTTATTCTACTCATGAATGTACCAGTCTGAGAAGAGGCCTCCTTGTCTACTTTTAAATTTATGACGGGAGGTAAAGATGAGCTCTATGCAGCTGGTGATAATTACCTATACAATTAGGCATTTATTAATGAAGCAAAATATATAATATGTATTGTGAGACAGTGACAGGTCTCACCCAGGTTAGAGGCAAGGAAGGGGTGGATAGTGCGGTCCACACCCCTGTTCCACCTCAGGTGAGAGAAGCTGGAGGTAATCAGCCTGGCATAAGGCACCTCCCAGAGTGTCAGAAAGGGGGTAGTGTGTTACCTGTGGACAGAGGCCTGGAGGCTCTGTCTGTGTGGTCTCAGCTGGGCTAGGCTGAGGGACAGCCTGGAGTTGGGGGACGCAGCGACGCCTAGGAGGGTTGCAGGGCCATAGTCAGGCAGACTACTGAGCCCCAATCCCCCACAAGAAATACTGGTCTGGAGACAGTGGGCGTACTGTGCTCTGTACAGCCAGGAGGCTGTGGGACATTGGCTGACAAAAGCCGCATGAGTTCACAGGGTGTGAACTGGGACCTAGGTGAGTCAGGAAACTTTATGTTTAGTTAGAGCCTGGACGGGCGAGTGTTTATTATTTTATGTGGATGTCACATGTGTTAGGTGAAGCTGCGACTTCATGATGACCTGTATTGGTTGGAGTGTGCACAATAAATACACTGTTTGGACCTGAAACCTGGTGTCCTAAAGGCGTATTTGTGTGAATCACCCCCGGAGAAGAGCTAAACCCCTACAATTGGTGGAGGATGCGGGCAGGTGTCCCTGCTGATAAGTAAAAGTGCTGGAAGCCTGCTAGTTTGCAGAGCAGAGACTGCTGGTGTTAAACTGGACTTTTTTTTTTCTGTGGTGCAAACAGTGCAGGATTTAAAGGGCCAGAAGCCGAGTACAAGAGACTGAGCAGTGGAAATGGCTGCAAAATGGTATAACCCGTGGGAGAAATCCTGCGAATTAATGATCGGCGGAATCCCGCTGCGGGTCAGTCTAGACTCCCGCCAGCAAGTGTCTCGGGTCCTGCCTAATATTCTGGACTTTGTAACAAGGGGGCCAGAGACAAAAACTACGGTGTCACTGACCTTTGTGACGGACTATGGCTCTGTGCAATGGGAGCTGTTAAAATGTGGAATTTGTACTGGGCAAGGACTTTCCATTGTTTGGGCAGTTGTGGAGCGGAGTTCCTGATAAAAGGCAAAGATATGCCGTTGCCAAGGGCAACCGTCGGGAAGACAAAGAGGTGGAGAGCGATGTGGTTCTCAGGAGTGCATATCTTCCCTGCGACTGTGTCCGGAGTCCTGGAGAGGAAGTGCGGAGGTGCAGTAAAGCTGTTGCTAGGAGCAACCACAACCTTGATAAGTCTGCGGGAGAGAATGTCACTGCTTTACCAGAATGGTTGATTACAAAGGGTAAGACTGTTCCTGTTACTAACCATGTGGCAGACCCAGTGACAGTGAGCCGGGGGGAGGGGATACCTGCTGGGCCGGTAGGTAATAAGTCTGTGTCTGGACAGTGAGCCGGCGGCAGGGGATACCTGCTGGGCCGGTAGGTAATAAGTCTGTGTCTAGTGACAGTGAGCCGGGGGCAGGGGATACCTGCTGGGCCGATGGGTAATAAGTCTGTGTCTGGACAGTGAGCCGGGGGCAGGGGATACCTGCTGGGCCGGTAGGTAATAAGTCTGTGTCTGGTGACAGTGAGCCGGCGGCAGGGGATACCTGCTGGGCCGATGGGTAATAAGTCTGTGTCTGGACAGTGAGCCGGGGGCAGGGGATACCTGCTGGGCCGGTAGGTAATAAGTCTGTGTCTGGTGACAGTGAGCCGGCGGCAGGGGATACCTGCTGGGCCGGTAGGTGATAAGTCTGTGTCTGGTGACAGTGAGCCGGCGGCAGGGGATACCTGCTGGGCCGGTAGGTAATAAGTCTGTGTCTAGTGACAGTGAGCCGGGGGCAGGGGATACCTGCTGGGCCGGTAGGTAATAAGTCTGTGTCTGGTGACAGTGAGCCGGCGGAGGGGATACCTGCTGGGCCGGTAGGTGATAAGTCTGTGTCTGGACAGGCGGATCAGCCTGCTGTGATCGCTCCCTCGCAGAAATCTACAGGGGAGAAGGTTTCTGTGTTACCTCAGTTGCCCATGACCAAAGCTAGTTTTGGGATGACAAGGATCCGGGATCCCATGCTAGCCCGGGTAAGAGATAGCACAATATTCAAACCTGAGACTGGTAAAATATTAAAGGTGCTGGACAGTCGTGCGGATAAGGACTATCCGCTGATTTTCACTGAGCGTCAGACTCCAATGAGAACAGGGACTGATGAACTTGATGTTACAGATACGCTCATCCATGAGGGAGTGTTGGGCCGTGATATCGGTTTGTTGCTGTGGGGTAAGGTAGACACTTCTGCAGATAGTGACGAAACTCCTGCAGAACCTGTACCTGTCCCTTTAAGTGAGGATCTAAGGGAGCTGCACTTTGACCTGCATGGGGAAAGAATATTGACCATTGGAAACAATGGTGCTGGTCAAGTGCAAAGTGATGGTGACAAAAGTGCGGAAATGCATAAGGAAAATATGATGTCATATGAAATATGTGGTGACAGTGATATAACTTTTCCGTTGCAGGTTGTGGTCAGGGGAGAAGCGCCCCCTGGTGGTAAAAATGTAAATGATGATGAAACTTTATTTTCTGCATCTGCTATGTTTCATGAAGCGCGATATGACGTAATCGAAAGATTTGAAGACCTGCATATAAGTAGTGTGGAGCAAAGCCCAGCTCCAGCTCAGTGTTTGAAGGTGCAGGAGAAAATGATAGGGCTAGAGGGTGTACTGCACGTACCAGAGGTGGAAATGCAGTCTCCACAATGTTGGTTGGGTACTAAGGAAGTGTCCCAGGTGGGGATTAGCTCATCGGTGCCCCTAGAGCGGTATAGGTGACGTATGTGCTGTGACCAATAGCAACCCAGAGAGTGAAGCTACCATGTCAAGGTCCTGTGAAACAAGGTGGTTACTAGTAGCGACCAGACGGGTCAGGTGACGTCAGCCTAGTGTCTGAAGCCCATATCCAGACAGTTGTAGGTGACCTTACACAACAGTACAGCTGCAAACAGGAGGATGATCTCTCTCTCTCCTCACGCTCCCTAGAAACGTTAGAGACGGGACTAGCTGTCTTCACAGAGCAACTGAAGAAGGCTTCAGAAAGGGCAAAGAAAGAGAGCCAGAAAGAGAATGGTGATACTCCTACATCTGCTGCAGCAGAGCCGAGCAAGGAGCAGCTGGAACCGGAGGCCCAAAAGCGTGGCACTTCCCACAAGCTTGTGCAAAAAGCTGAAAAGAAACTGCTGAAAAACATGGAGTTGGTGGTTCAGCGCCTGGAGAAACAGGGTGTGACATACAAAAAGGTGGAGAAAACCAAGAACAAACTTCAGCGAGGATTGGATGATCTGATGGTGGACCTGGACCACCAGAAGCAAGTTATGTCTAATCCAGCGAAGAAACAGAAGAAGTGTGACTGGCTCCTAGCTGAAGAGAAATACATCTCGGCTCGATATGGTGAAAAACGTGACCAAACAGAGACTGATGCTTGGGAAAAGGAGACCAAGGCCCTCTCCTTGGCTAAAGCCCTGGAAGAAGCGCTTGAGGAGCATGCTGAATTGGAGAGGCTGAACAATCAACTCAGAGCAGAGAATGAAAATCTCATGAGGTTAAAAGATGAGTTGGCGAAATCTAAGTGTGCTCTCAAACAGCAGGTGGAAGGTGAGAAACCTGAAGAGGAGAGTTCTCTGGAAGATGTCAAGAAGCCAGAGCCTGTTAAAAATGGGACTGGAGAGGGTGGCACTGTGGTGATGGCTGTGGCAGAGAAGATGGAAGATGCTTCTGCTAAACCAGATGATGGGGCTGATGTGGATGCCGAAGACCACAGACCCGTGGTAGCGTGTAGCCTAGGCCTGGAAGACGTCCCCTCTGCATACAAGGCCTTCCAAATAGCCAGCAGCCTGCTGGGGAAGAAGTACGAGGAGGTGAACGATCAGTTTTCGGATCCGGGCTATTACAATGGGCTGTATCTCCTGACTCCTCCACAAAATGAGAACAGGGTCCTGGGTGAGCCTCTGGAGAAAATGACAGAAGACGAGGAGTCTGCTGAAGACCCTGGTGCCTCCTGCCTCGATGAGAAAGAGGGGGAGGGGTTAACAGGGCAAGTTTATGGTGCCATGTCCGAGAAGGATGAGAAGGCAGTCAAAGAGACTGGAGACTTCAAGAAGACTGAAAAAGTTAAGGCCGATATGTTGGTTGACATGAAGTCCCCAGGTTCTACAGAGACCAAAGTTAAGCCAAAGGGAGCCGCGGCCGAAGTGGAAAAAGCCGCTAAAGAAGCAGAGGTCTATAAAACTGTCATAGTAGCTGGAGTAACTACTGTTGGAAAGAAGGAAGAAGTGACCCAGATGCACGTAAAAGAAGCGAGTAGGGGCAAGCATGCTCTGCTGAAGGAGCCCTGCAAAGCAAAGGAGAAAGTGTCGGGATATGACTATGACTGGGAACAGTTCAGGCAAGAGCTGCAGCAGTCCAAGAAAGGACGTGAGGCGCATGTACAGGAGCCAGAGGATCTAAAAAGAGAGAGAGAGATCAAAATATACGACAGCGCATCATTATCACACGGGAAAGAGTAAGAAAAGAATATCTGGCCATGAGATGGGCACATGAGGCCTTTAGGCAGTTTCGGTTAGGCAAGAGGTTGGTTTTGGTGATAAACCAAGCTCTGCTGGCGTGGGTCTGGCAGAACAAAGGGAAGGTACGTGTCACCGAGGTTCCTGGCCTCGGTGAAATAAGAACCGGTAATTTTCTGTGTCAGCGGCAGCTAGTGCTCGCTGACACTGTTACTTAGTGTGTCTGTAAAGCCAATCTGGGCCGGTTCTTATTGGGAGCAACCAAAGAGCAGGGTGGGTGGCTGTTCCCCACGTCCAGGCCAGGTCGATACCCTCTCACCAGCCTCCCGTGGTTATGTAGGTGTTCACCCTCACGGGCTTGAACAAAGGGGGGGGGATATGTGAGACAGTGACAGGTCTCACTCAGGTTAGAGGCAAGGAAGGGGTGGATAGTGTGGTCCACACCCCTGTTCCACCACAGGTGAGAGAAGCTGGAGGTAATCAGCCTGGCATAAGGCACCTCCCAGAGTGTCAGAAAGGGGTAGTGTGGTACCTGTGGACAGAGGCCTGGAGGCTCTGTCTGTGTGGTCTCAGCTGGGCAAGGCTGAGGGACCACAAGGCTGGGAGATAGCCTGGAGTTGGGGGACGCAGCGACGCCTAGGAGGGTCTGAGCCCCAATCCCCCACAAGAAATACTGGTCTGGAGACAGTGGGCGTACTGTGCTCTGTACAGCCAGGAGGCTGTGGGACATTGGCTGACAAAAGCCGCTTGTGTTCACAGGGTGTGAACTGGGACCTAGGTGAGTCAGGAAACTTTATGTTTAGTTAGAGCCCAGCCGGGCAGGTGTTTATTATTTTATGTGGATGTCACATGTGTTAGGTGAAGCTGCGACTTCATGATAACCTGTATTGGTTGGAGTGTGCACAATAAATACACTGTTTGGACCTGAAACCTGGTGTCCTAAAGGCGTATCTGTGAGAATGACCCCCGGTGAAGAGCTAACCCCCCACAGTATGTATTCATTTAATGAGCCTTAGTTAGTCCTTAGCATAAGACAATCAGTAGGACATATATATATATATATATATTTGTTTATATTATATTGTTATATGTTACGAAGACAACATGTATCCAGTATATTATATATATATTTCTCATTAGAAGAGTGTCTGTGAAGATGTGTATTTTGTAACAATTAATCACATCTTTGGTATGACAGGAGGTACTGATATCTCTGTGAGAAAACAAAGCCATTTACGATCCATAAATAAACAGTGTGAGAGACATTAAGTGAGACGCCTAGAGGTCTGTCTCTAATTACTACAAGTGTCAGAATTAATCCCTATGGCTTTGAATTAAAGCTTCTAAGGTCAAAATGTATATTCAGACTTACATAAGTTAACCCTTTATACTATGATGCAGATAGCTTATACAGCAGTGCCACCTAGGTATCAGTAGGTGACATTACAACAGTAGCAGATGTGCATTCTGGGTAAGGTTATGATGTCACATTTTATCAATGGTCACGCCCATCCGACAATGATTGGAAAGTTCCAAACTAGGAAGATGTGTCTGACTGATAAGTTTGTGATCATAAACCATACACAGGAGGTAGAAGGGGGAGAAGGAGAAAAGAAAAGAGAGAAAAGAGAAAGGAGAAAGAGAAGTTGAGGTCTATCAAGATGAAAGCCATGGTGAGATGTGCTATGATGGACCACCCAGCTTTCCTAGGAGCAGAAGTGAGATTCCTACTAGGACTTGGTAAGAGACACAGAAAATGATATTTCATTTTATTAAGACTAATTGGATAGTGTGGGTGAAATTATACCATCTAGATCGGCGAATAAATAAATAATTAAATTAATTGATCATCTCCATATTGAGATGTAGTCTTAGGATATTGTGAGGCTTCATTCTACCTGCAGAAGAATCTAGACTCATAATCTAGCAAAGCATTAAATAATTGCATATATATATATTGATATTGATAGAACATTCTTCGCCAAGCTAAGTGATGGATTCCCACAGGAAGGACTTTTTCAAATCCTTCCCATTTAAGATATGGTCTAGCAAAATCCTAGATCCCTGTTATTTGTCTTAATAGTCTTACCAAAGTCATATATGTGTAAATAGTCCAGGATGGGGCGGAAGGATACAGTTGTCTCTTCTAAGTTATATCCTTGAATGGATTTGCCCATCTTGAAGTCATGTGATGTGTAGTTGGTTGGGGGGGGGGGGGGGGCAGAAGGTATTTATCATTCTATATTGATGTCTAGGATTAGACAGGCCCATCCTGATATCATGAGGTTTTCTCTGAACAGAAGTAATGTATACGACTTATGTTCCTATTTGATATCCTAACCTGATAATAGCTTGGTTATAATGTGACGAGTTATTTCCACTCACCTGTATTGTTAAGCTTGTAATGCTTTATATTAACGCTATATATATTAATTTGCATGTATCATTGTGTTTATTACTTATATATGTTTATAACCTTGTAACCAATAAATCTGCATATTTTTATAATACCTGTGTATTATTGTATAATGCAGAACTACATTTTATCATTAACGTCATCTCACGTCAAAAAGAACTTATTTATCTGAGGAAATAGTCGGACTCAGATGTGAATTGTATCAATTAGGTCGTCTACAATTCACCAGGTCATGATCTTAAGAATTTATGACAAATTTTATAAATTTTATTTTTTATGGTTAATTATTTTTATGACCATAATTAATAATTCTTAATTGAATTATTACCCCCGACACATGTGTCTTCTCTCAGTTCATGATTAACCCCTTCCTGCCCAGGACTACATTTCTGAAGGTGACGTGTGTCACTTTATGTGGTAATGACTCTGGACGCAATTCTGAGAGTGTTTTCTCAGACACATTGTACTTCATGTTAGCAGTAAATTCAGATCGATATGTTTATAAGAAAAAAAAATCCCAAATTTGAATATCTCTGCTTTTATGACAGATATAAAATAATCATTACTTTACCTTCCAGGAAAATCTGCTTTATGTCACCATCCAGTGATCTCTCTGGGTGTGAGTGGAGTATACTTGTAAGACAAGGTGTAACCGCAGAATGATGAGTGCAGCTCTGGATGTGACTGGAGTACAAGACAAGGTGTAACCACAGAATGAAGAGTGCAGCTCTGGATGTGACTGGAGTACAAGACAAGGTGTAACCACAGAATGAAGAGTGCAGCTCTGGATGTGACTGGAGTACAAGAAAATATAATGTTTCCATTTTTCTTATAAAATTAGAGAAAGCAAAACCGCATACAAAGGCTGCACATCCTGATATTAAAATCTATCATTTATTTAGAAACACAAAACCAAAGATTAAAACCACTGTGTTAGGACCGACAGTACGTCCAACACACATACCTATAGTCACCAAGTCCTAAACAGGGATATAAGCCGCCAAAGGAGTACAACATTCATGATATACAATATATATGACATCAAAATAGTGCAAAGCTAGGCGGACATGGTGTAGAGGTATCACGCCCCGCGCGTGTCGCCGGGTCCACCAGCTTCCTCAGGGGTCTCTGAGACAAAGCAATTGTGTCCACAGTCTATATATACAAACAAGTTAAAGGAAATAAGGATCGCCTGTTTGAGAGTAAATTGAGGGAGGCGAGGAGGTGTGGTGATGGTAAATTGGCGTCCCCGGTACAGAGTCCACATCGCCGCACTATAAAGCAAGATGGCGCTACCCTAGATAGGACAGCGTATTTAGAACAGATGGCGTCCAACTGGGAGTATGTACACAATGCGTCCCATGCACCGGAAATATATCTAAATTGCCCTACATGTTAATATGCGCATGTGCTAAACAACAATGATGCGTTCCACCATGCGCTCCAAATACAGAAGGCGCACTCAAGATTGCTTTCACCCATAATAGACAATATACACTGCTCAAAAAAATAAAGGGAACACTTAAACAACACAATGTAACTCCAAGTCAATCGCACTTCTGTGACATCAAACTGTCCACTTAGGAAGCAACACTGAGTGACAATCAATTTCACATGCTGTTGTGCAAATGGGATAGACAACAGGTGGAAATTATAGGCAATTAGCAAGACACCCCCAATAAAGGAGTGGTTCTGCAGGTGGTGACCACAGACCACTTCTCAGTTCCTATGCTTCCTGGCTGATGTTTTGGTCACTTTTGAATGCTGGCGGTGCTTTCACTCTAGTGGTAGCATGAGACGGAGTCTACAACCCACACAAGTGGCTCAGGTAGTGCAGCTTATCCAGGATGGCACATCAATGCGAGCTGTGGCAAGAAGGTTTGCTGTGTCTGTCAGCGTAGTGTCCAGAGCATGGAGGCGCTACCAGGAGACAGGCCAGTACATCAGGAGACGTGGAGGAGGCCGTAGGAGGGCAACAACCCAGCAGCAGGACCGCTACCTCCGCCTTTGTGCAAGGAGGAACAGGAGGAGCACTGCCAGAGTCCTGCAAAATGACCTCCAGCAGGCCACAAATGTGCATGTGTCTGCTCAAACGGTCAGAAACAGACTCCATCAGGGTGATATGAGGGCCCGACGTCCACAGGTGGGGGTTGTGCTTACAGCCCAACACCGTGCAGGACGTTTGGCATTTGCCAGAGAACACCAAGATTGGCAAATTCGCCACTGGTGCCCTGTGCTCTTCACAGATGAAAGCAGGTTCACACTGAGCACATGTGACAGACGTGACAGAGTCTGGAGACGCCGTGGAGAACGTTCTGCTGCCTGCAACATCCTCCAGCATGACCGGTTTGGCATTGGGTCAGTAATGGTGTGGGGTGGCATTTCTTTGGAGGGCCGCACAGCCCTCCATGTGCTCGCCAGAGGTAGCCTGACTGCCATTAGGTACCGAGATGAGATCCTCAGACCCCTTGTGAGACCAGATGCTGGTGCGGTTGGCCCTGGGTTCCTCCTAATGCAAGACAATGCTAGACCTCATGTGGCTGGAGTGTGTCAGCAGTTCCTGCAAGACGAAGGCATTGATGCTATGGACTGGCCCGCCCGTTCCCCAGACCTGAATCCAATTGAGCACATCTGGGACATCATGTCTCGCTCTATCCACCAAGGTCACGTTGCACCACAGACTGTCCAGGAGTTGGCAGATGCTTTAGTCCAGGTCTGGGAGGAGATCCCTCAGGAGACCGTCCGCCACCTCATCAGGAGCATGAACAGGCGTTGTAGGGAGGTCATACAGGCACGTGGAGGCCACACACACTACTGAGCCTCATTTTGACTTGTTTTAAGGACATTACATCAAAGTTGGATCCGCCTGTAGTGGGTTTTTCCACTTTAATTTTGAGTGTGACTCCAAATCCAGACCTCCATGGGTTAAAAAATTTGATTTCCATTTTTTTATTTTTGTGTGATTTTGTTTTCAGCACATTCAACTATGTAAAGAACAAAGTATTTCAGAAGAATATTTAATTAATACAATAAAATACATAAAATAAATTAAACAATGGTAGTAGTTTTGTAATATTCAAATCAACTTATTGCAGACAAAGTATCCTGGATGTTCTCAATAGTGGATGGGTCTGCAATGACACACAATAGATGCTTAACTGCAGATCCTAACAAGAGGGTGTTGTCTTGCAAATAAAACGCACTCTAGGTCACTACAGTCCATATGTATACAAGTCACAAAATATTCAGAAGGACTGTTTGAATTCCAGGAGGTTGCATCAAACTCCGGTTATATTCATATGCAAGAAAAACGCACTGAGAGACTCTACATGCAGAAAAGCGCATACAGTGATTTCCTATGCAGGCACTATATTCCTATCTCTGTATATCTACAGTTTCTGCAATCCATGCATTCCAAGGTTGTTATAGGAGTTTTTCATAAGAATTTTCTGCATGCATTTATATTTGTATTTTTCTCAAGAATTCTATTCAAGAGGATCCTCAAAGAAGTTATTCCACACAAAGTCCCGATTGCAATATTCACATATGAACGCTATATTGTTGTTTCGTTATAAATGTAAGTTTGTAACGATAACCCACATTTGTGGGCTTACCTGGCCTTTTTATTCAGCTGTTTTTTTCTGGGTGATTGTCGCTTCCGACTTTAGGCCGGCGTCCCGGTCTTTGCTGTGTCAGCGGCTTAGTATTCCCCAGTGATGACTTTCAGCTGGTTGCAGGCAGGTAAATATAGAGCGTCTTGTTTGAATCCTAGATATCCTCTGGTTTTTAACAGTGCACTGTTATTTCGGGGTTCAAATCCTTCAGGGGTGAAACTCTCTTGGCGAGAGTTTCACCCCTGAAGGATTTGAACCCCGAAATAACAGTGCACTGTTAAAAACCAGAGGATATCTAGGATTCAAACAAGACGCTCTATATTTACCTGCCTGCAACCAGCTGAAAGTCATCACTGGGGAATACTAAGCCGCTGACACAGCAAAGACCGGGACGCCGGCCTAAAGTCGGAAGCGACAATCACCCAGAAAAAAACAGCTGAATAAAAAGGCCAGGTAAGCCCACAAATGTGGGTTATCGTTACAAACTTACATTTATAACGAAACAACAATATAGCGTTCATATGTGAATATTGCAATCGGGACTTTGTGTGGAATAACTTCTTTGAGGATCCTCTTGAATAGAATTCTTGAGAAAAATACAAATATAAATGCATGCAGAAAATTCTTATGAAAAACTCCTATAACAACCTTGGAATGCATGGATTGCAGAAACTGTAGATATACAGAGATAGGAATATAGTGCCTGCATAGGAAATCACTGTATGCGCTTTTCTGCATGTAGAGTCTCTCAGTGCGTTTTTCTTGCATATGAATATAACCGGAGTTTGATGCAACCTCCTGGAATTCAAACAGTCCTTCTGAATATTTTGTGACTTGTATACATATGGACTGTAGTGACCTAGAGTGCGTTTTATTTGCAAGACAACACCCTGTTGTTAGGATCTGCAGTTAAGCATCTATTGTGTGTCATTGCAGACCCATCCACTATTGAGAACATCCAGGATACTTTGTCTGCAATAAGTTGATTTGAATATTACAAAACTACTACCATTGTTTAATTTATTTTATGTATTTTATTGTATTTTATCATATTTTATCAAACGTAGTTATAATAAATTGTTTCAACTCCGTGGGGCTCCGCATGTTTTGAGTGTGCCAATCCTACATTGACAGTTATACAATTTGAAGGGTGAATTCATCAGATTGTGCACCTCTTATGGTTGTGGGACTAGTGAGCTATTTCCAATATATTTACTAATATTTAATTAACTCAGATCTAGGATGTGTTATTTTTGTGTTCCCTTTATTTTTTTGAGCAGTGTATAAAGATATATTAGCATACATATGCAAAAAGTGACGATGGTACGTGCCACAAAGCGCCCTATATGCAGACAATGCAACCAAAGTTGTTTCCGTCCATTACAAAAAATATAGAAAATTTGGTAATAATTATCATGTTGGTCAATAATTAAAATAGAATAATAAATACCTTCATATACAAAAATTATTAATATAAATACAAAAATACTATATATATTGTAGGGGTTTAGCTCCTCTCCGGGGGTGATTCACACAAATATCGTCGCCAGACACCAAGTTTCTGGTCCAAACATCACTTTATTTGGCTCCTCAGCAATCCAAACATAAAAAAGTACAAAATAAACACCTGCCCGGCTGGGCTCTAACTAAACATATAATATCCTGACTCACCTAAAGTCACAGTTCACACCCTGTGAACACATGCGGCTTTGTCAGCCAATGTCCCCCAGCCTCCTGGCTGTACAGAGCACAGTACGCCCACTGTCTCCAGTCCAGTATTTCTTGTGGGGGATTGGGGCTCAGACCCTCCCAGGCATCGCTGCGTCCCCCAACTCCAGGCTATCTCCCAGCCTTGAGGTCCCTCAGCCTTGCCCAGCTGAGACCACACAGAGCCTCCAGGCCTCTGTCCACAGGTAACACATTACCCCCTTTCTGACACTCTGGGAGGTGCCTTATGCCAGGCTGATTACCTCCAGCTTCTCTCACCTGTAGTGGAACAGGGGTGTGGACCGCACTATCCACCCCTTCCTTGCCTCTAACCTGAGTGAGACCTGTCACTGTCTCACATATCCCCCCCCCTTTGTTTAAGCCCGTGAGGGTGAACACCTGCATAACCACGGGAGGCTGGTGAGAGGGTATCGACCTGGCCTGGACGTGGGGAACAGCCACCCACCCTGCTCTTTGGCTGCTCCCAATAAGAACCGGCCCAGATTGGCTTTACAGCCACACTAAGTAACCCAGTGTCAGCGAGCACTAGCTGCCGCTGACACAGAAAATTACCGGTTCTTATTTCACCGAGGCCAGGAACCTCGGTGACACGTACCTTCCCTTTGTTCTGCCAGACCCACGCCAGCAGAGCTTGGTTCATCACCAAAACCAACATCTTGCCTAACAGAAACTGCCTAAAGGCCTCATGTGCCCATCTCATGGCCAGATACTCTTTTCTTACTCTTTCCTGAGAGATGATGATGCGCTGTCGTATATTTTGATCTCTCTCTCTCTTTTTAGATCCTCTGGCTCCTGTACATGCGCCTCACGTCCTTTCTTGGACTGCTGCAGCTCTTGCCTGAACTGTTCCGAGTCATGTTCATATCCCGACACTTTCTCCTTTGCTTTGCAGGGCTCCTTCAGCAGAGCATGCTTGCCCCTACTCGCTTCTTTTACGTGCATCTGGGTCACTTCTTCCTTCTTTCCAGCAGTAGTTACTCCAGCTACTATGACAGTTTTAGAGACCTCTGCTTCTTTAGCGGCTTTTTCCACTTCGGCCGCGGCTCCCTTTGGCTTAACTTTGGTCTCTGTAGAACCTGGGGACTTCATGTCAACCAGCATATCGGCCTTAACTTTTTCAGTCTTTGTCTTCTTGAAGTCTCCAGTCTCTTTGACCACCTTCTCATCCTTCTCGGACATGGCACCATAAACTTGCCCTGTTAACCCCTCCCCCTCTTTCTCATCGAGGCAGGAGGCACCAGGGTCTTCAGCAGACTCCTCGTCTTCTGTCATTTTCTCCAGAGGCTCACCCAGGACCCTGTTCTCATTTTGTGGAGGATTCAGGAGATACAGCCCATTGTAATAGCCCGGATCCGAAAACTGATCGTTCACCTCCTCGTACTTCTTCCCCAGCAGGCTGCTGGCTATTTGGAAGGCCTTGTATGCAGAGGGGACGTCTTCCAGGCCTAGGCCACACACTACCACGGGTCTGTGGTCTTCGGCATCCACATCAGCCCCATCATCTTGTTTAGCAGAAGCATCTTCCATCTTCTCTGCCACAGCCAGCACCACAGTGCCACCCTCTCCAGTCCCATTTTTAACAGGCTCTGGCTTCTTGACATCTTCCAGAGAACTCTCCTCTTCAGGTTTCTCACCTTCCACCTGCTGTTTGAGAGCACACTTAGATTTCTCCAACTCATCTTTTAAGCGCATGAGATTTTCATTCTCTGCTCTGAGTTGCTTGTTCAGCCTCTCCAATTCAGCATGCTCCTCAAGCGCTTCTTCCAGGGCTTTAGCCAAGGAGAGGGCCTTGGTCTCCTTTTCCCAAGCATCAGTCTCTGTTTGGTCACGTTTTTCACCATATCGAGCCGAGATGTATTTCTCTTCAGCTAGGAGCCAGTCACACTTCTCCTGTTTCTTCGCTGGATTAGACATAACTTGCTTCTGGTGGTCCAGGTCCACCATCAGATCATCCAATCCTCGCTGAAGTTTGTTCTTGGTTTTCTCCACCTTTTTGTATGTCACACCCTGTTTCTCCAGGCGCTGAACCACCAACTCCATGTTTTTCAGCAGTTTCTTTTCAGCTTTTTGCACAAGCTTGTGGGAAGTGCCCCGCTTTTTGGGCCTCCGGTTCCAGCTGCTCCTTGCTCGGCTCTGCTGCAGCAGATGTAGGAGTATCACCATTCTCTTTCTGGCTCTCCTTCTTTGCCCTTTCTGAAGCCTTCTTCAGTTGCTCTGTGAAGACAGCTAGTCCCGTCTCTAACGTTTCTAGGGAGCGTGAGGAGAGAGAGAGATCATCCTCCGGTTTGCAGCTGTACTGTCGTGTCAGGTCACCTACAACTGTCTGGATATGGGCTTCAGACACTAGGCTGATGTCACCCGACTTAATTCTCATCTCGTCAGTTATAACTGTCTGGTCGCTACTAGTAACCACCTTTGTTTCACAGGACCTTGACATGGTAGCTTCACTCTCTGGGTTGCTATCGGTCACAGCACATACGTCACCTATACCGCTCGTGTCATTATTAGTCCTGACCTCTAGGGGCACCGATGAGCTAATCCCCACCTGGGACACTTCCTTAGTAACCAACCAACATTGTGGAGACTGCATTTCCCCCTCTGGTACGTGCGGTACACCCTCTAACCCTATCATATTTCCCTGCACCTTCAAACACTGAGCTGGAGCTGGGCTTTGCTCCACACTACTTATAGGCATGTCTTCAAACCTGTTGATTACGTCATATCGCGCTTCATGAAACATAGATGCAGAAAATAAAGTTTTATCATCATTTACATTTTTACCACCAGGGGGCGCTTCTCCCCTGACCACAACCTGCAACGGAAAAGTTATATCACTGTCACCACATATTTCATATGACATCATATTTTCCTTATGCATTTCTGCACTCTTGTCACCATCACTTTGCACTTGACCAGCACCATTGTTTCCAATGGTCAATATTCTTTCCCCATGCAGGTCAAAGTGCAGCTCCCTTAAAGGGACAGGTACAGGTTCTGCAGGAGTTTTGTCACTATCTGCAGAAGTGTCTACCTTACCCCACAGCAACACCCCGATATCACAGCCCAACACTCCCTCATGCATGAGCGTATCTGTAACATCAAGTTCATCAGTCTCTGTTCTCATTGGAGTCTGACGCTCAGTGAAAATCAGTGGATAGTCCTTATCCGCACGACTGTCCAGCACCTTTATTATTTTACCAGTCTCAGGTTTGAATATTGTGCTGCCTCTTACCCGGGCTAGCATGGGATCCCGGATCCTTGTCATCCCAAAACTAGCTTTGGTCATGGGCAACTGAGGTAACACAGAAACCTTCTCCCCTGTAGATTTCTGCGAGGGAGCGATCACAGCAGGCTGATCCGCCTGTCCAGACACAGACTTATTACCTACCGGCCCAGCAGGTATCCCCTGCCGCCGGCTCACTGTCCAGACACAGACTTATCACCTACCGGCCCAGCAGGTATCCCCTGCCCCCGGCTCACTGTCACCAGACACAGACTTATCACCTACCGGCCCAGCAGGTATCCCCTGCCGCCGGCTCACTGTCACTAGACACAGACTTATTACCTACCGGCCCAGCAGGTATCCCCTGCCGCCGGCTCACTGTCACTAGACACAGACTTATTACCTACCGGCCCAGCAGGTATCCCCTGCCCCCGGCTCACTGTCACCAGACACAGACTTATTACCTACCGGCCCAGCAGGTATCCCCTGCCCCCGGCTCACTGTCCAGACACAGACTTATCACCTACCGGCCCAGCAGGTATCCCCTGCCCCCGGCTCACTGTCACTAGACACAGACTGATCACCTACCGGCCCAGCAGGTATCCCCTGCCGCCGGCTCCCTGTCCAGACACAGACTTATCACCTACCGGCCCAGCAGGTATCTCCTGCCGCCGGCTCACTGTCCAGACACAGACTTATTACCTACCGGCCCAGCAGGTATCCCCTGCCGCCGGCTCACTGTCCAGACACAGACTTATTACCTACCGGCCCAGCAGGCATCCCCTGCCCCCGGCTCACTGTCCAGACACAGACTTATTACCTACCGGCCCAGCAGGTATCCCCTGCCGCCGGCTCACTGTCACCAGACACAGACTTATTACCTACCGGCCCAGCAGGTATCCCCTGCCGCCGGCTCACTGTCACTAGACACAGACTTATTACCTACCGGCCCAGCAGGTATCCCCTGCCCCCGGCTCACTGTCACCAGACACAGACTTATTACCTACCGGCCCAGCAGGTATCCCCTGCCCCCGGCTCACTGTCACTAGACACAGACTTATTACCTACCGGCCCAGCAGGTATCCCCTGCCGCCGGCTCACTGTCCAGACACAGACTTATTACCTACCGGCCCAGCAGGTATCCCCTGCCCCCGGCTCACTGTCACTAGACACAGACTTATTACCTACCGGCCCAGCAGGTATCCCCTGCCCCCGGCTCACTGTCACTAGACACAGACTTATTACCTACCGGCCCAGCAGGTATCCCCTGCCGCCGGCTCCCTGTCACCGGACACAGACTTATTACCTTCCGGCCCAGCAGGTATCCCCTGCCGCCGGCTCACTGTCACTAGAGACAGACTTATTACCTACCGGCCCAGCAGGTATCCCCTGCCGCCGGCTCACTGTCACCAGACACAGACTTATTACCTACCGGCCCAGCAGGTATCCCCTGCCGCCGGCTCACTGTCCAGACACAGACTTATTACCTACCGGCCCAGCAGGTATCCCCTGCCCCCGGCTCACTGTCCAGACACAGACTTATTACCTACCGGCCCAGCAGGTATCCCCTGCCGCCGGCTCACTGTCACTAGACACAGACTTATTACCTACCGGCCCAGCAGGTATCCCCTGCCGCCGGCTCCCTGTCACCGGACACAGACTTATTACCTTCCGGCCCAGCAGGTATCCCCTGCCGCCGGCTCACTGTCACTAGAGACAGACTTATTACCTACCGGCCCAGCAGGTATCCCCTGCCGCCGGCTCACTGTCACCAGACACAGACTTATTACCTACCGGCCCAGCAGGTATCCCCTGCCCCCGGCTCCCTGTCACCAGACACAGACTTATTACCTACCGGCCCAGCAGGTATCCCCTGCCGCCGGCTCACTGTCCAGACACAGACTTATTACCTACCGGCCCAGCAGGTATCCCCTGCCTCCGGCTCCCTGTCACTAGACACAGACTTATTACCTACCGGCCCAGCAGGTATCCCCTCCGCCGGCTCACTGTCACTAGACACAGACTTATCACCTACCGGCCCAGCAGGTATCCCCTGCCGCCGGCTCACTGTCACCAGACACAGACTTATTACCTACCGGCCCAGCAGGTATCCCCTGCCGCCGGCTCACTGTCCAGACACAGACTTATTACCTACCGGCCCAGCAGGTATCCCCTCCCCCCGGCTCACTGTCACTGGGTCTGCCACATAGTTAATAACAGGAACAGTCTTACCCTTTGTAATCCACCATTCTGGTAAAGCAGTGACATTCTCTCCCGCGGACTCATCAAGGTTGTGGTTGCTCCTAGCAACAGCTTTACTGCCCCTCCGCACTTCCTCTCCAGGACTCTGGACACAGTCGCAGGGAAGATACGCACTCCTGAGAACCGCGCCGCTCTCCACCTCTTTGTCTTCCCGACCGTTGCCCTTGGCAACGGCACATATCTTTGCCTTTTATCAGGAACTCCGCTCCACAACTGCCCAAACAATGGAAAGTCCTTGCCCAGTACAAATTCCACTTCCAGTGTCTCACATTTTAACAGCTCCCATTGCACCGAGCCATAGTCCGTCACAAAGGTCAGTGACACTGTAGTTTTTGTCTCTGGCCCCCTTGTTACAAAGTCCAGAATATTAGGCAGGACCCGAGACACTTGCTGGCGGGAGTCTAGAATGACCCCCAGCGGGATTCCGCCGATCACTAACTCGCAGGATTTCTCCCACGGGCTATACCATTTTGCAGCCATTTCCACTGCTCAGTCTCTTGTACTGGGCTTCTGGCCCTTTAAATCCTGCACTGTTTGCACCACAGAAAAAAAAAGTCCAGTTTAACACCAGCAGTCTCTGCTCTGCAAACTAGCAGGCTTCCAGCACTTTTACTTATCAGCAGGGACACCTGCCCGCATCCTCCACCAATTGTAGGGGTTTAGCTCTTCTCCGGGGGTGATTCACTCAAATATCGTCGCCAGACACCAAGTTTCTGGTCCAAACATCACTTTATTTGGCTCCTCAGCAATCCAAACATAAATGGTACAAAATAAACACCTGCCCGGCTGGGCTCTAACTAAACATATAATATCCTGACTCACCTAAAGTCACAGTTCACACCCTGTGAACACATGCGGCTTTGTCAGCCAATGTCCCCCAGCCTCCTGGCTGTACAGAGCACAGTACGCCCACTGTCTCCAGTCCAGTATTTCTTGTGGGGGATTGGGGCTCAGACCCTCCCAGGCGTCGCTGCGTCCCCCAACTCCAGGCTATCTCCCAGCCTTGTGGTCCCTCAGCCTTGCCCGGCTGAGACCACACAGACAGAGCCTCCAGGCCTCTGTCCACAGGTAACACCCCCCCCCCTTTCTGACACTCTGGGAGGTGCCTTATGCCAGGCTGATTACCTCCAGCTTATCTCACCTGTGGTGGAACAGGGGTGTGGACCACACTATCCACCCCTTCCTTGCCTCTAACCTGAGTGAGACCTGTCACTGTCTCACAATATATATATCAACATAATAGTAGTGAACCAAAATATCACTAATATCAGCCATGTCCGCAGTCCGCTCTCCCCTGTGTAACTTCGATGTCAGCCAGTGGCAGCTCATACGTGACACCTGCCATTTCCTCAGGCCCTTTGAGGAGGCCACGTTATTTGTCAGTCGCCAGGACTACGGGAAGAACAATGTAATTCCACTGCTTCATGTCCTGGAACAGATGGTGGTAACAATGGCTGGTCAGGGGACTGGAGACGTGGCGTCTAGATGTCACGGCCACATGAGCCCTGTGGGGGCTGAACTGGAAGAGGAGGAGGAGGACATTGGAGAGCAGGCAATGTGTAGAGAAATGGGTGTTTTTTATACTCAGGTGACAGGAGAGGAGGAGCAGGAGCAGCCAGAGGAGCTACAGGGCGATGAGGAAGACGAGGCACATGACCCAGACACACCGTGGCAGTATGCAGTGGAGATGGAGGCAGGGAGTCCCTCCAAGTCACTTGCACAAATGGCCCGATACATGCTCACTTGCTTGCGTAGTGACAGATGAATTGTCACCATTCGGCAGAGGGATGAATTCTGGCTCTCCACCTTGATGGACCCTCGCTACCGGTCCAAAATGAGGGGGCCGTTTTTACATCCGCTAAGAGGGAGGACAAACTGAACATCCTATGTAGTGAGTTGGCCGCTGCCTATCTGCGCCATCGTCCATCCTCTCACAGGTCTGGCCCTCTGTGTTCACGTTCCTCTGCCATGGCTTCTGTGGCAGGGGGGGGGGGGGTAGGAGCAGTTCCAGCTTCATCAGCTCAACTTCAGTCGCTGATGAGCAGCTTTCTTTACCCGCCAAGTGAAGAAACTACTCACCAGCAGCAGCAGCCAGACCTGAAGCAGGACCTGAACCAGCACGTGATGGCATACTTGGACAGTACCCTGCCACCCCACATTGAAGATCCGCTGCACTACTGGGCAGCCAAACTGTATTTGTGGCCTCAACTGGCCGAGTTTGCCCTGGAAAAGCTGTCCTGCCCGGCCAGTAGTGTGGCATTAGAGCGAGTGTTTAGTGCGGCGGGGGCCATAGTCACCCCAAGGAGAACTCGCCTGTCCACCCAAAATGTGGAGAGACTGACCTTTGTCAAAATGAATCAGGCGTGGATCAGCCATGATTTCCACCCACCAATGCATCGGACTAGATCATCCATGGTGCCACACCAACACTTTGACAAAAGAGACCGGTTTCTTCTGGCTACCTGCTTCAGCTACTATTCTGATGCTGCCACCCGCTTGATGCCACACATCTGATGCCAAGTGCTCCTTCTTTCACCCACCATCTTCAGCTGGTACTGATATTGCCACCCCCTCCCCCCACTCTGTCACCGTGTCACTCTGTGCTTTCCTGATGCTGCTGCCACCTCCTCACTATGTCACCTTGACACTCTGTAGTCTCCTGATGCTGCTGCCACCTCCACACTATGTCACCTTGTCACTCTGTGCTCTCCTGATGCTGCTGCCACCTCCACACTATGTCACCTTGCCACTCTGTGGTCTCCTGATGCTGCTGTCACCTCCACACGATGTCACCTTGCCACTCTGTGGTCTCCTGATGCTGCTGTCACCTCCACACTATGTCACCTTGCCACTCTGTGGTCTCCTGATGCTTCTGCCACCTCCACACTGTCAGTGTGCCACTCTGTGGTCTCCTGATGCTTCTGCCACCTCCACACTGTCAGTGTGCCACTCTGTGGCCTTCTCCTGATGCTGCTGCTGCCACCACCTCTACACTCTTTCATTGTTCCACTCTGTGGCCTTCTGATGCTGCCGCCACCTGTACACTCTGTCATTGTGCCACTCTGTGGACTTCTCATGCTGTTCCCACCCTCCCTACTTCATGACTGGGCCACTATTTTGACTTTCGGCCTGACTGACATCATCATTTATTTGACCCTTCTTCTGATCGGTCAGAAGGAAGGAAAAATGAGACGCACACAGGATCCTGTCTGTGTAGCAGCTGTAAGGCCTGTATGGTCCCATCAGAATTGGCTTATGATTTGCCAGACAAAAGCAGGAGTGGGTACAAAACACAGAAGACATGCAAATATCCCATTCACATGTCATCTCTGTTTTAGATCCACTCCTGTTTTTTTGGGCTTTAGCAATACTGATGTATTACTGACCTAATACTGACCGAGTGAAGGCAGATGCTCCACAGACAGGATCCGTTTTTTGTAGGTTATTGTTCTGATGGATCAGAGGAAGGGCAAAATAATCAGTGACGTCACCACAAACTTACTGCTGACCCCCTCTCCACTCTGTCGGGGGCTCTACTTGTATAAGGGGTTAATAGAACAGGTTCTGTAGACATCTATGTGGAATCAGCTGACGGCGGTGTAACAGGAGTGCGCTTCTTCTTGGCGCTAACATCGACCTGTAAGGCTGAGTTCACACTGGAGTTATTTGGTCAGTTTTGGCCCCGTGACGGCCCAAATAAGTGAAGTGCGCAGTGATTCTAAGAGCGACGCCTGTCATCTGCATGTCATACGGACTCACAGTATTATTACTACCACAGCAGACTCCCTATGTGTGTTACTGCAAGGCACAGTGCTCTACACCGCTATACAGGCACAGTACTCTACACCACTATACAGGCACAGTGTTCTACACCGCTATACAGACACAGTGTTCTACACCGCTATACAGGCACAGTGCTCTACACCGCTATACAGGCACAGTGTTCTACACCGCTATACAGTCACAGTGTTCTACACCGCTATACAGGACCAGTGTTCTACACCGCTATACAGGCACAGTGTTCTACACCGCTATACAGGCACAGTGTTCTACACCGCTATACAGGCACAGTGTTCTACACCGCTATACAGGCACAGTGTTCTACACCGCTATACAGGCACAGTGTTCTACACCGCTATACAGGCACAGTGTTCTACACCGCTATACAGGCACAGTGTTCTACACCGCTATACAGGCACAGTGTTCTACACCGCTATACAGGCACAGTGTTCTACACCGCTATACAGGCACAGTGTTCTACACCGCTATACAGGCACAGTGTTCTACACCCCTATACAGGCACAGTGTTCTACACCGCTATACAGGCACAGTGTTCTACACCGCTATACAGGCACAGTGCTCTACACCGCTATACAGGCACAGTGTTCTACACCGCTATACAGGCACAATGTTCTACACCGCTATACAGGCACAGTGTTCTACACCGCTATACAGGCACAGTGTTCTACACCGCTATACAGGCACAGTGTTCTACACCGCTATACAGGCACAGTGTTCTACACCGCTATACAGGCACAGTGTTCTACACCCCTATACAGGCACAGTGTTCTACACCGCTATACAGGCACAGTGTTCTACACCGCTATACAGGCACAGTGTTCTACACCGCTATACAGGCACAGTGTTCTACACCACTATACAGGCACAGTGTTCTACACCGCTATACAGGCACAGTGTTCTACACCGCTATACAGGCACAGTGTTCTACACCGCTATACAGGTACAGTATTCTACACCGATATACAGACACAGTGTTCTACACCGCTATACAGGCACAGTGTTCTACACCGCTATACAGGCACAGTGTTCTACACCGCTATACAGGCACAGTGTTCTACACCGCTATACAGGCACAGTGTTCTACACCGCTATACAGGCACAGTGTTCTACACCGCTATACAGGCACAGTGTTCTACACCGCTATACAGGCACAGTGTTCTACACCGCTATACAGGCACAGTGTTCTACACCGCTATACAGGCACAGTGTTCTACACCGCTATACAGGCACAGTGTTCTACACCGCTATACAGGCACAGTGTTCTACACCACTATACAGGCACAGTGTTCTACACCTCTATACAGGCACAGTGTTTTACACCACTATACAGGCACAGTGTTCTACACCGCTATACAGGCACAGTGTTCTACACCCCTATACAGGCACAGTGTTCTACACCCCTATACAGGCACAGTGCTCTACACCACTATACAGGCACAGTGTTCTACACCGCTATACAGGCACAGTGCTCTACACCACTATACAGGCACAGTGTTCTACACCTCTATACAGGCACAGTGTTTTACACCACTATACAGGCACAGTCAGGGCTGGGACAAGGCCATTTGGTGCCCAGGGCGAAGATGGCAAACTGCGCCCCCCCCCCCCCCCCCCCCCCCGTTTTTAAGAAAGAATCAATGTTGTTTCAAAACAAGAATATACTTAAAGCAATAGAACAAAGGACTGTGGGACTTTGAAAGTCACAGACACTATAAAGTTCCCCCCCATCATCATGTGCCAGTATAAAGTCCCCCCCATCATCATGTGCCAGTTTTGTAATAAGCCCCCCCAATGTGCCAGTAACACTATTGTAAAAAAAAACAAAAAAAAAACACTTATACTTACCTCAGTCTCAGCGATGCGATGCAGCCTCTTCCTGTGTCCCACGCTGTAATGTAAGGCTCAGGCGGCACGATGACGTCATTGCGCCGGCCTCTGATAGGCTGCCGGCCTAGTGCCTGCAGCCAGGGGCGTACATAAAAATCACTGGGCCCCATAGCAGGAATCTAAATTGGGCCCCCATTCCCCTTTTATAGCCCCTCCCTTTGTTCCATGAACTATTCTTGCTGCTGCGTTTTATAATTTATGCCATCAGGGCCGGAATGGGATTACAAAACAGCCCTGGCACACAAAAGAGGTATAATAGATGCAGATGTATATTATATACAGCAGTGTACAGTTATGTGAGGTACGCGGTATAATAGATGCAGTGTGTACAGGTATATAGTATATTGCCTAGTGTTCTGATATGTGAGGTACAGGGTATAATAGATGCAGTGTGTACAGGTATATAGTATATACAGCAGTGTACTGATATGTGAGGTACGGGGTATAATAGATGCAGTGTATACAGATATATAGTATATACAGCAGTGTACTGATATGTGAGGTACGGGGTATAATATATGCAGTGTATACAGTATATACAGTAGTGTAATATGTGAGGTACGAGGTATAATAGATGCAGTGTGTACAGATATATAGTATATACAGCAGTGTACTGATATGTGAGGTATAATAGATGCAGTGTGTACAGGTATATAGTAAATACAGCAGTGTATTGACACCTCGTACCTCACATATCAGTACACTGCTGTATATACTATATATCTGTACACACTGCATCTATTATACCTCGTACCTCACATATATAGTATATACAGAAGTGTACTGATATCTGTACACACAGCATCTATTATACCTCATACCTCACATATCAGTGCACTGCGGTATATACTATATATCTGTACATATTGCATGTATAATACTGTGTAATATATGCAGTGTGTGTGCATGTATGTGTGTGTATATATATATATATATATATATATATACAGAGCAGTGTATTGATGTGACACATAGAAGGTATAATACTGTAGATGCAGTGTTTATAGAAATATGTGGTCAGTTATGCATTATAGTCACTGTGAGGTACATGAGGTAGTGGTAACTGTCTGAAGTAGTATACATGAGTGAGCAATGAGTAAAAACAGGGCATGGAGGGGGGGGGGGGGTAAATGATGAAAAGTGGAGGACCTCCTCTTACCTCTCCATTCCAGTCTGTATGGATCAATACAGAGCTGCTTGTGAACTTTTAATACTTGCTGTTAGGGGTTGAAGGACCTGTGATGATGTCATCACAGGTCCTGGCAGATGTACCTTTGAAACCTAGGAACTACACCATTTTTGGTGCAGTTCCTTTGCTAGATTCTGCAGGACCTGTGATGTTGAAGATGATGTCATCACAGGTCCTGGCAGATGCACTGTTCTAACCTGGGAACTACACTTTACACTGTGCAGTTCCCTTACAGGACCTGTGATGACATCATCAAAGGTCCTTTAGCTTTAGAAAGGTAAACAGGAGTAATTAGGGGGCGGGGCCTCTCCTCCACTTCGGTGCCTGCCTGCAGCCTATCAGAGGAAAGGGAAGGGACACGCCTCTCCCTCCCCTGCACCTCCGCTGGCACAGACAGTTTACAATGGAGATGAGCGCAATGGAAGCGCTCATCTCCCTGTGCCCGGCGGCCGCTGCTCACTTGGGGGGGGGGTCATTTTAGTTGGGGGGGCACAGCATGATGTAGGGGGGGCCGTGGCCCCCTCTGGCCCCCCCCTGGCGACGCCACTGCTGCTGGCACTTCACCTGCGCCCCCCTCCTGTCCGCAAATGGTAGCGCCCAGGGCACCCGCTCCTTCGGCCCCTGCCTTGTACCGGCCCTGGGCACAGTGTTCTACACCGCTATACAGGCACAGTGCTCTACACCACTATACAGGCACAGTGCTCTACACCGCTATACAGGCACAGTGTTCTACACCCCTATACAGGCACAGTGTTCTACACCGCTATACAGGCACAGTGTTCTACACCACTATACAGGCACAGTGCTCTACACCACTATACAGGCACAGTGCTCTACACCACTATACAGGCACAGTGTTCTACACCAATATATACAGGCACAGTGTTCTACACCACTATAAAGGCACAGTGTTCTACACCAATATATACAGGCACAGTGTTCTACACCACTATAAAGGCACAGTGTTCTACACCACTATACAGGCACAGTGTTCTACACCACTATACAGGCACAGTGTTCTACACCACTATACAGGCACAGTGTTCTACACCACTATACAGGCACAGTGCTCTACACCACTATACAGGCACAGTGTTCTACACCGCTATACAGGCACAGTGCTCTACACCACTATACAGGCACAGTGTTCTACACCACTATACAGGCACAGTGTTCTACACCACTATACAGGCACAGTGCTCTACACCACTATACAGGCACAGTGTTCTACACCAATATATACAGGCACAGTGTTCTACACCACTATAAAGGCTCTCCTCGGCCTGGAAATAGCCGTTTTTTAACGCGATTCGCTGAAAATAAATTCAGATCGAAATTCAGAACGAAATTCGGCAAACCAGGCAAATTTTATTTTTTTTAAATTCGCTCATCTCTACAAATATTCTACATTATAATTAAAAGGATTGTCCTACCGTAATAACATCTCGCCTATCTACAGGATCGGTGCTAAATATCAGATTGCTGGGGTCTGACTGCTGGAACACCCACTGATTATGAAAAAGGGGTCCTGAGACATTCTGTTACATTACCGCCAATCTATGTACAGAAGGGTCTTAAGACCACGTTCCCTTGATCATGGGGGTCCCAGCAGTCAGACCCCCACCAATCAGACACTTATCACCTGTCGTGTCATAGCTGTTGGACCTTTTCACGTTCCCTATTCTTAAAGGTTTTCTTTGGGTGTAAAAAAATAAAAATAAAAATAAAATTAAAAATCTGGCCCAAAACATGTGTCAAACTAAAATAGAAATGCTTACCTGTTAAAGGGCCGGTGCCCATTTTTCTAGTTCTCCTCTAACCACAGGATCGGGGATAACTATGTGATCCATGGGGGTCTGAACGCTGGAGCGCCCACTGATCCCCGTTCTTGACTGAGGGGCAGGTGGAGCATATGCCCTGCCTCTCCATCCATTCTCTATGGGGTCGCCGGAGATGGCGAAGTACAGCGCTGCCTATTTCCAGTGGTCCCAAAGAGAATGAATGGAGCAGCAGGGCATATGTGTGGCTTGTCACACCATAAATAGGGGGAACAGGACCCGTTCGTGGGATCAGTGGGGGTCACAGAATCGGACATCACTAATCATCTAGTTATGCCCTATGGTGTGGAGAGGATAACTTGAACACCTGGACAACCCCTTTAAATCCTCCACGACCAGTATCTCTTAAAATGGCAGCATTGATGCCTGTAAATATGGAATATCATCACTGCCGCCATGTAAACCATTCGTGTCAATACTGGAGAGTGACGCACTGGGCAGATTTTTTCGGGCATAAGTCCAACCCCCTTTAGAGGTCATAACCTTTAATAAAGCCCAAGCAAAGGCGCTAGAGGAGCAACGTGAGCAAAGGGCACAAACGGAGGGCCATAACTGAAACAGAGGCATTAGGGTCTCCTGAGGCAGGGTAATAGTGGGGATCCTGTAGCAGGGGTAACTGGAGAAGAGGCAATATTAGCGGTGCATTTAGATTGGGGGCCTTGGGGGGCATCTGGAGTCGGGGCACTTATGGGGTGCACCTAAAGCAGAGGCATTGGGGGGACCTAGTGCTTCCTATGGAGGACAGCTGACAGAAAGCGGGACATACCTCCCCCATACTAGTAGGACAGCCACTAAAATCCAGAACTGTCCCGCCGGATCCTGGACGGTTGGGAGGTATGCTGCTCCCTCTGCCCCTGTTTCCCCCTGACCTTTTCACCCTTTGTCCCTGCTCCCCCCTGACCCCTGCTTCCTCTGTCCCTGTTTCCCCTGACTTTGTCCCTGTTTCCCCCTGGCCCCTGCTCCCCCCCTGACCCCCCGACCCTGCTCCCCCCCTGACACCCCGACCCTGCTCCCTTGGTCCCTCTTACAGGAACATTATGGAACGCACGCTCTGTCTGTAACAAACTGTCCTACATTCATGACCTTTTCATCTCTCACACTTTCCTTTCTGGGTCTCACAGAAACATGGCTGACACCCTCTGACACCTCCTCTCCTGCTGCACTCTCTTATATAGCTATAGCCCAACTCCACTGCCACCCTCCATTACGCTCACTTAATTTGAAGTACACTCTACTCGCATCTACTCTCCCTCCAGCCTTCAAGTAGCCATCATTTACCGCCCACCAGGCCCAGCCACCATCTTTCTTGACCACTTTAACACCTGGCTCCTGCATTTTCTTTCTGCTGACATCCCCACTATCATCATGGGTGACTTCAACATCCCTATTGACACCTGCCACTCGGCCGCCTCCAAACTCTGATCGCTCTCTTCCTCCTTCGGCCTCTCACAGTGGTCTTCAGCTCCCACCCACAGAGATGGTCATGCTCTGGATCTTATCTTTACCCCTCTCTGCTCCCTATCTAACCTTTGTGACTCACCTCTCCCCCTATCCGACCACAACCTACTCACCTTCTCCTCACTGCTCACTTCTGCTGCTCCCCCGGTCCACACACCAGCACACCCCCGCAGCAACCTTAAACATCTCGACTTTCGCTTATTTTCTGACTCTTTTCTCCCACTCTCTACAATTTTTTCCCTCCAAGACCCAGATGCTGCCACCACCCTATATAACACCACAATAGGTACAGCTATGGACACTGTTGCCCCCCTCACACACAACAAAACCTGAAAAACTAACAGACAACCCTGGCACACCAACCTGACCAAAAAACTCAGACAAGCTTCCAGGGCTGCTGAGCGGCGATGGAAGAAATCCCACCCTAAGGATCACTTCACCACATACCAACAATCCCTCCTCACTGGCTGCTGCAGAAAAGGTGACTCCACATCGCTCATATCTTCCCTGTCCCACAACCCTAAACAGCTATGTAACACTTTTATCTCTCTCCTCCGTCCCCCAGCGCCCCCACCCTCTCCTCTCATCTCAGCCGAGGACTTTGCCTCATACTTCATACAAATGATCGTCAACATCAGAGAAAGCTTCAGCGCAAAGTCCCCACAGACCCTCTACACAACTGCTCGGTCCTCTTCTCCCAAAACCCACTTATCCACCATTACAGAAGAAAAACTCTCCACTCTACTCTCCATATCACATCTCGCCACCTGTGCACTTGACCCAATCCCATCCTACCTCATCCCTAACTTCACCACAGTGTTTATCCCAGCCAGGGGCAGACATACCGCCTGTGCAGCCGATTCAGCTGCACAGGGGTCCAGCGTGGGAGATGACCCACTCAAATTTGCAGATGGCGACTTTACCACCGTCGCCACGCTGCAGCTGAATACTGCGGCGAGGGAACGGGAGCCCATAGTTCCGCGTCCACCGCCGATCCCCGTCATAGGCTTCAGGTCTAGTAAGCATCAGGCCTATCTGGTAGTAAAATTCCTGGGCAGGCGGACGTGATGACATCATTGTGTGCACCTGTGCCAGGACGCAGTGATGTGTACGTGCCTGCCTCACCATCCCGTCCTGTACCAGCAGCAAATAAGCACCGGGACACAGATGAGTATTACAATTTATTTTATTTTTTGTGTGTGGGTACATTACTGGCCGGAAGGGAGGCATTGGAATACATATTACTGAAGGACAGTGGGGGCAAATGACTATGTGGGGGCAGTGTGAGGGGCAAATGACTATGTGGGGGTAGTGTGAGGGCAAATGACTATGTGGGGGCAGTGTGAGGGCAAATGACTATGTGGGGGCAGTGTGAGGGCAAATGACTATGTGGGGGCAGTGTGAGGGCAAATGACTATGTGGGGGCAGTGTGAGGGCAAATGACTATGTGGGGGCAGTTTGAGGGCAAATGACTATGTGGGGGCAGTGTGAGGGCAAATGACTATGTGGGGGCAGTGTGAGGGCAAATGACTATGTGGGGGCAGTGTGAGGGGAAATTATTATGTGGGGGCAGTGTGGGGGAAATTATTATATGGGGGCAGTGTGGGGGAAATTACTATATGAGGGCAGTGTGTGTGGGGGGAAATTACTGTGTGGGGGGGAAATTACTGTATGGGGGCAGTGTGGGGGAAATTATTATATGGGGCAGTGTGGGGGAAATTACTATATGGGGGCAGTGTGGGGGGAAATTACTATATGGGGGCAGTGTGGGGGAAATTACTATATGGGGGCAGTGTGGGGGAAATTACTGTGTGGGGGAAATTACTATATGGGGGCAGTGTGGGGGAAATTACTATATGGGGCAGTGTGGGGGAAATTACTATATGGGGCAGTGTGGGGGAAATTACTATATGGGGCAGTGTGGGGGAAATTACTATATGGGACATTGTGGGGGAAATTACTATATGGAGACAGTGTGAGGGGAAATTACTATATGGGGCAGTGTGGGGGGAAAATGACTGTGGGGGCAGTGTGAAGGGATATTACTATATAGGGGCAGTGTGGGGGGAAATTACTATATGGGGCAGTGTGGGGGAAATTACAATATGGGGCAGTGTGGGGGAAATTACTATATGGGGACAGTGTGAGGGGAAAATGACTGTGGGGGCAGTGTGGTGGGTATATGCACACATATCCGTTAGTGGGTATATAAATGGTGTGATAGGCTGTCTGCACACATATCCCTCGGTGGGTATATAAGGTGTGATAGGCTGTCTGCACACATATCCGTTAGTGGGTATATAAAGGGTGTGATAGGCTGTCTGCACACATATCCCTCGGTAGGTATCTAAGGTGTGTGATAGGCTGTCTGCAAAAATATCCCTCGGTGGGTATATAAGGTGTGATAGGCTGTCAGCACACATATCCCTCAGTGGGTATGTAAGGTGCGATAGGCTGTCTGTACACGTATCCCTCGGTGGGTATATAAGGTGTGATAGGCTGTCTGCACACATATCCCTCGGTGGGTATATAAGGTGTGATAGGATGTCAGCACACATATCCCTCAGTGGGTATGTAAGGTGCGATAGGCTGTCTGTACACATATCCCTCGGTGGGTATATAAGGTGTGATAGGCTGTCAGCACACATATCCCTCAGTGGGTATGTAAGGTGTGATAGTCTGTCTACACACATATCCCTCGGTGGGTCTATAAGGTGTGAGATAGTCTGTCTGCACACATATACCTTGGTGGGTATATAAGGTGTGTGATAGGCTGTCTGCACACATATCCCTTGGTGGGTATATAAGGTGTGATAGGCTGTCTGCACACATATCCCTCGTGGGTATATAAGGTGTGATAGGCTGTCTGCACACATATCCCTTGGTGGGTATATAAGGTGTGATAGGCTGTCTGCACACATATCCCTCGTGGGTATATAAGGGTTGATAGGCTGTCTGCACACATATCCCTTGGTGGGTATATAAGGTGTGTGATAGGCTGACATTGGTTGGAAGAGCATGACCAGGACTTCCAAGTACTACGCTTGCCCCCTAATTCCCCAGGCTTAACCCAAGTGAGCTAGCCTCTGTGGGACCACCTTGATGGTAATGTTCGCTTTATGGATCCTTCCTCACAACCCTCCAGCATCTGTGTAACCACCTTGATCGTCGTGATCACTCTATGGATCCCCCACCACTATCCCCCCCAGCAGCTCTGGGACCACCTTTATGGTCATGGTCTATGGATTCTCCCCAAAACCCCCTCTAGGAGCTGTCGGACCACCTTGGTGGTTCTGTTCTCTCTATGGATTCTCCCTAACACAGCAGCTTTGGGACCACCTCGTTAGTTGTGTTCTCTCTATGGATCCTCCTCCACAACCCCTCCAGCAGCTGTGGGACCACCTCGTTGGTTGTGTTCTTTCTAGGGATCCTCCCTGCGTCCCCTCCAGCAGCTGTGTGACCACCGCCGTTTGTTTTGTTCTCTCTATGGATTCTCCCCCACATTCCATCCAGCAGCTGTGGGACCAACTTGATGGTGGTGTTCTCTGAACTGACAACCCTGTCCCCCCATCTAGCAGCTGTGGAACTACCTCGATAGTCGTGTTTACTCTATGGATCGTACACCCCCCCCAGCAGCTGTGGGACCACCTTGATGGTCGTGTTCTCTCTATGGATCCTTCCACGCGCCCTCCAGCAGCTGTGGGACCACCTCGATAGTCGTGTTCACTCTATGGATCCCTTCCCACACCCCCTCCAGCAGCTGTGGGTACACCTCGATGGTCGTGTTCACTCTATGGATCCTCACCCACGCCCCCTCCAGCAGCTGTAGGACCATCTCGATGGTCGTGTTCTCTCTGTGTATCCTCGCCCACGCCCCCTTCAGCAGCTGTAGGACCATCTCGATGGTCGCGTTCTCTCTATATATCCTCACCCACGCCCCCTTCAGCAGCTGTAGGACCATCTCGATGATCGTGTTCTCTCTACGGATCCTCACCCACGCCCCATCCAGCAGCTGTAGGACCATCTCGATGGTTGTGTTCTATCTGTGTATCCTCGCCCACGCCCCTCCAGCAGCTGTAGGACCATCTCGATGGTCGTGTTCTCTTTATATATCCTCACCCACCCCCCCTCCAGCAGCTGTAGGACCATCTCGATGGTCGTGTTCTCTCTGTGTAGCCTCGCCCACGCCCCCTCCAGCAGCTGTAGGACCATCTCGATGGTCGTGTTCTCTCTATATATCCTCACCCATGCCCCCTTCAGCAGCTGTAGGACCAACTCGATGGTCGTGTTCACTCTATGAATCCGCCCACGCCCCCTCCAGCAGCTGTAGGACCATCTCGATGGTCGTGTTCTCTCTATGGATCCTCACCCACGCCCCCTCCAGCAGCTGTAGGACCATCTCAATGGTCGTGTTCTCTCTATGAATCCTCACCCACGCCCCCTCCAGCAGCTGTAGGACCATCTCGATGGTCGTGTTCTCTCTATGGATCATCACCCACGCCCCCTCCAGCAGCTGTAGGACCATCTCGATGGTCGTGTTCTCTCTATGGATCCTCACCCACGCCCCCTCCAGCAGCTGTAGGACCATCTCGATGGTCGTATTCTCTCTATGGATCCTCACCCATGCCCCCTCCAGCAGCTGTGGGACCATCTCGATGGTCGTGTTCTCTCTGTGTATCCTCACCCACGCCCCCTCCAGCAGCTGTAGGACCATCTCGATGGTCGTGTTCTCTCTATGGATCCTCACCCACGCCCCCTCCAGCAGCTGTAGGACCATCTCGATGGTCGTGTTTTCTCTATGGATCCTCACCCACGCCCCCTCCAGCAGCTGTAGGACCATCTCGATGGTCGTGTTCTCTCTATAGATCCTCACCCACGCCCCCTCCAGCAGCTGTAGGACCATCTTGATGGTCGTGTTCTCTCTGTGTATCCTCACCCACGCCCCCTCCAGCAGCTGTACGACCATCTTGATGGTCGTGTTCTCTCTATGGATCCTCACCCACGCCCCCTCCAGCAGCTGTAGGACCATCTCGATGGTCGTGTTCTCTCTATGGATCCTCACCCACGCCCCCTCCAGCAGCTGTAGGACCATCTCGATGGTCGTGTTCTCTCTATGGATCCTCACCCACGCCCCCTCCAGCAGCTGTAGGACCATCTTGATGGTCGTGTTCTTTCTATGGATCCTCACCCACGCCCCCTCCAGCAGCTATAGGACCATCTCGATGGTCATGTTCTCTCTATGAATCCTCACCCACGCCCCCTCCAGCAGCTGTAGGACCATCTTGATGGTCGTGTTCTCTCTATGGATCCTCACCTACGCCTCCTCCAGCAGCTGTAGGCCCATCTCGATGGTTGTGTTCTCTCTATGCATCCTCACCCACGCCCCCTCCAGCAGCTGTAGGACCATCTCGATAGTCGTGTTCTCTCTATGGATCCTCACCCACGCCCCCTCCAGCAGCTGTAGGACCATCTTGATGGTCATGTTCTCTCTATGGATCCTCACCCATGCCCCCTCCAGCAGCTGTAAGACCATCTCGATGGTCGTGTTCTCTCTATGGATCCTCACCCACGCCCCCTCCAGCAGCTGTAGGACCATCTCGATGGTCGTGTTCTCTCTATGGATCCTCACCCATGCCCCCTCCAGCACCTGTAGGACCATCTTGATGGTCGTGTTCTCTCTATGGATCCTCACCCACGCCCCCTCCAGCAGCTGTAGGCCCATCTCGATGGTTGTGTTCTCTCTATGGATCCTCACCCACGCCCCCTCCAGCATCTGTAGGACCATCTTGATAGTCGTGTTCACTCTATGAATCCGCCCACGCCCCCTCCAGCAGCTGTAGGACCATCTTGATGGTCGTGTTCACTCTATGAATCCGCCCACGCCCCCTCCAGCATCTGTGGGATGCACTGCAGTTAGCATGACTCCAGATAGCTGTGACAATCTAACAGGACCTTACTGGTGCGGCGGTTACTCTGGAGGTCCGGTCATAGTACTGGGATGCACACATATACACGTCAAGGTAAGATTACCCTGAATGACACCACACTGTCTCTCTTACTAATCAGTCTGTGGCTGTGTCAGTCTTCAGTGTACTTCTATCATTGTATTCATGAAGGTGGCTCAGGATGAGTATACATTGGCTGTGGGAGGACACACGGACTATAAGCCATATTACCCGGCACCCTCAGCTGACGCTAACTTCCTGCCGCTGGGGGGAGAGGGACAGCGCTGCCACAATGACCCCCATCATTACACTGACACACTCGCATTTGTTGGGATGACCTCACCCATTATACTAGACAGAAACTGATGTAATAACAAAGAATGTTAAGACATCCTGAGACCGACAGAAGCCCCAAACTTCTCTTCTGAGATCCTCTGGGCCCCTCTGATAAATAAGTGCTGCAGGCAGAGATGGAGAGGTAAGGTTTATTAGAGGAGGGTGTCTCTGGATCAGACCCTCTGCTATATACCACACTGAGGAGGTGACAGGAAGGAGACGAGTGGCTGCACTTGGGGGACGCTGTTCTTGATCAGCTGCTCCACTCTGATGCCGGGCAGGGGGATGGAGGCTGGGATCGACCTCAGCTCCTGCCTGACCTCCCTCTGGGGGTGCTCTCTCTGGCGCAGACTGTACACGGTCCCTCGCTCTGTTGCGCCCCCCTCTCTTAGTATCACCCCGTGAGTCAGGGGCATGGTGTCCAGGAGTATGTTGGAGGGCACAGGAGCCCGGCCAGAAATGTCCTCCACTCTGGTGGTCTTACTGTGGAGCAGCAGCTGAGGAGGGTCACGGGATGAGGACTTGACATGTAGTCGTCTGTCAGGAACCCTCTCTCTGCTTCTTCTGGGGAGTTGGCGGCCCCCTAGTGGTATAACTGGGGCCTCTTTGCTAATCTCCAAGACCTCTATGCGGGGACGGACATGGTGCTGGGGCAGTCGGGAGAGGTCCACCTTTGGCATTGACAGGACATTTCCAGCACCATCGTAGATTACGTCTTTCTTCTGGGGTGGTCGACCAACCTGGATCTTCAGGATGTTGTGTAATGAGGTGGGCAGGAGGTCAGCGTTCTCCTTTAGATGAGACCCCTCCATGACAAGCTGCTCCAGGAACATTTCTTTCTCCGTCTCCTCCAGAGACTTGGTGATGTTCTTCAGGCCAGCTGAGCGCAGGGGACCGCGGTGGGGACGATAATGAGGCCTGGTCTTTGGAGGGGCAGCAGGAGGACTGGGTGTTATCACTGGCGGAGGAGGTGCCTGAGGTGCAGAGGTGGCAGGCTCTGCTGCTGGTGCGGGGGGATCCTCTTCAGCACCCGTAGGCTCCTCTGCCTGCCCCGCCTCTTCTCCCTCTTGCTCTGGTATATCAGTAATGGGGGGCTGGGTTGACACCTGCAGAAAGCCGGTGAATATTTAATATATACTGACCAGAGGATGATGGGAGTGATAGACAACATGGAGGAGACCTTCACATACCTGGGGCTGGCTGGAGCGGGGTGTACGGGAGGCCTGGGTGACTGGGACACAACCTTGTGCCCAGGAGTCATGTGGGGATGGCTGTGGCTCCGTCTGCGGGGTCACTTCTGTATTCAGCTCGCTGTCGCCCTCATCTCTGGGAACGAATGTCCACTGCACGACCTGCAACATGGCGTCCCGCGACTGACTGACGGTAAACGGGAGCAGCTGTAGGGGCGGAGCAGCAATACCTCTATATGATAACAGGCTATATATGGCATCACATAACCACGCCCATGATTCCATATAACCCCACCTATGATTTCTTATAACCACGCCCATTACTCCATATAACTCCTCCTATTACTCCATATAACGCCTCCTATTACTCTGTATAACTCCTCCTATTACTCCATATAATGCCTCCTATTACTCCGTATAACTCCTGTTACTCCATATAACCACTACTGTTAATGTATATAACTCCACCTGTTAGTCCTTATAACCCCTCTTATTACTCCATATACCTCATCCTATTACTCCGTATAACCCCTCCCATTACTCCATATACCTCATCCTATTACTCCATATAACCCCTTGTGAGAAGGCACAAGGTGCCATAGTAGACGATAGATACGTGTCAGCGAGGTGCCTGGCCTCGGTGACATGAACCGATAACCCAGGGTTACTGACACTTGTTAGTAGTAGTGTAGCTGCTGGCTGCAGCTGATCCGGGCTGGGATTCATTGGCGTAGTAAAAGCAGGGTGGGATGACTACTCCCAGTATCCAGACCAGGTTTTGGCTGGCCTATATAAGCCCAGAAGAGCGAAAGGCGAAGAAGGATGATATAGAAGATAGACATTGTGGGATTCTGGATAGTAAGGTGGAGATGTCTGGACCAGAGAGGTAGATTTGAGTGTCATCAGCATAGAAGTGATACTGAAAGCCATGGGACTCTATTAGCTGTCCCTGGCCAAAAGTGTAGATAGAGAAGAGCCTTTTGGGACACCAACAGAGAGGGAATGAGACGAGGAGGTGGTGCGAGAGTGGGAGACGCTAAACGTCCGGTCTGTGAGGTATGATGTGATCCAGGAGAGGGCCAGGTCAGTGATGCCAAGAGATGAGAGAGTTTGCAACAGAAGGGAGTTGTCAACAGTGTCGAAGGCAGAGGACAGGTCAAGGAGAAGGAGGACAGAGTAATGGAGAAGGCAGAGGACAGGTCAAGAAAAAGGAGGACAGAGTATTGTTTCTTGGTTTTGGCTGTTAGTAGGTCATTGGTGACTTTGGTGAGGGCAGTCTCCGTCGAGTGGTGGGGTCAGAAGCAAGATTGTAGGCCGTCAAAGAGGGAGCAGGAGGAGAGGTGAGAGGACAGTTCAGAATAGACATGTTGTTCAAGTAGCTTTGAGGAATACGGAAGAAGTGATATGGGGCGATAACTGGACAAAGAAGATGGGTCAAGTGAAGGCTTTTTGAGGATGGGTTTAATGGTAGCATGTTTAAAAGCAGAGGGGAGGACACCAGAGGTTAGTGATAGGTTGAAGAGATGAGTTAGGGCTGGGATAAACACTGTGGTGAGGTTAGGGATGAGGTGGGATGGAATTGGGTCAAGTGCACAGGTGTTGAGATGTGATCTGGAGAGTAGAGTGGAGAGTTTTTCTTCTGAAATGGTGGAGAAGCGGGTTTTGGGAGAAGAGGACCGAGCAGTTGTGTAGAGGGTCTGTGGGGACTTTGCGCTGAAGCTTTCTCTGATGTTGACTATCTTTTGTTTGACGTATGTGCCAAAGTCTTCAGCTGAGATGAGAGGAGAGGGTGGGGGCGCTGGGGGACGGAGAAGGGAGTTAAAAGTGTTAAAAAGTTGTTTAGGACTGTGGGACAGGGAAGATATGAGAGATGAGAAGTAGGCCTGTTTTGCATCAGCGAGTGAGGATTTGAATATGAGGAGGGATTGCTTGTATGCGGTGAAGTGATCTTTAGAATGGGATTTCTTCCATCGCCGCTCAGCAGCCCTGTAAGCTTGTCTGAGTTTTTTGGTCAGGTTGGTGTGCCAGGGTTGTCTGTTAATTTTTTGGGTTTTGTTGCGTGTGAGGGGGGCAACAGTGTCCAGAGCTGTACTTATTGTGGTGTTATATAGGGTGGTGGCAGTATCTGGGTCTTGGAGGGAACAAATGTTAGAGAGTGGCAGAAGAAAGTCAGAAAGCAAGCAAAAGTCGAGATGTTTAAGGTTCCTGCGGGGGTGTGCTAATGTGCAGAAGAGACCAGTGAAGAGAAGGTGAGTAGGTTGTGGTCGGATAGAGGTAGAGGTAGAGGTGAGTCACAAAGGTTAGATAGGAAGCAGAGACAGGTAAAGATCAGCTCCAGAGTGTGCCCATCTCTGTGGGTGGGAGCTGAAGACCAATGTGAGAGGCCGAAGGAGGTAGAGAGTGATAGGAGTTTGGAGGCAGCTGAGTGGCAGGTGTCAATAGGGATATTGAAGTCACCCATGATGATAGTGGGGATGTCGGAATAAAGAAAGTGTAGGAGCCAGGTGTTAAAGTGGTCAAGAAAGATGGTGGCTGGGCCTGGGGGACGGTAAATGACAGCTACTTGGAGGTTGGAGGGAGAGTAGATGCGAACAGAGTGTACTTCAAATGAGGTGAGTGTAATGGAGGGTGGTGGTGGAGTTGGGCTGTAGGAGCAGGTGTCTGATAGGGGAAGACCAACTCCTCCACCATGTTTGCAGCCGGGGCGGGGTGTGTGAGTGAATTTTAAATCCACTATATGAGAGTGCAGCAGAGGAGAAGGTGTCAGAGGGTGTCAGCTATGTTTCTGTGAGACCCAGAAAGGAAAGGTTTTGAGAGATGAAAAGGTCATGAATGTAGGACAGTTTGTCACAGACAGAGCGTGCATTCCATAATGCTTTGCAAGAGGAACCAAAGGAGCAGGGGTCAGAGGAATGATTATTAGGTTTAAGAGGTTGCAGAAATTTGTAGAAGATTTGTAGTAGGAGGTAGAGGTGATAGTGGGAATTTTCTGAGGGGGGCCTGGATTTGGAGAGATATCACCAGCAAGAAGGAGAACAGAAAAAGTGTTAATAGATGAGAATAAGAGAGGGCAGGAGGTATCTGTGTGTGTTTGGGAAGGAAGTGTTTTATGTTGTCAAAGAGGGTTGTGCAAGCGTCAGATGAGAAGGTAAGATGGAGGAAGAGATGAATAGGTGGGTGAATGGATGTGGGGGTATTTCTGGAGGTTGTGGAAAAGTGGGAAGAGTAAGATGTAAAATTGAAACATTGAATTAACTATGTCTGTAATGATCTGTAATTACCAGATCCCCCATAACAGTGTGATCCACAGATCCCCATAACCGTATCATCCACAGATCCCCCATAACAGTGTCATCCACAGATCCCCCCATAACAGTGCCATCCACAGATCCTCCATAACAGTGTGTCATCCACAGATCCCCCATAACAGTACCATCCACAGATCCCCCATAACAGTGCCATCCACAGATCCCCCCCATAACAGTGCCATCCACAGATCCCCCATAACAGTGTCATTCACAGATCCCCCATAACAGTGTCATCCACAGATCCCCCATAACAGTGCCATCCACAGATCCCCCCCATAACAGTGCCATCCACAGATCCCCCATAACAGCGCCATCCACAGATCCTCTATAACAGTGTGTCATCCACAGATCCCCCATAACAGCGCCATCCACAGATCCTCCATAACAGTGCCATTCACAGATCCCCAATAATACTGCCATCCACAATTTGTTTTAATATGGCCTAATTTTTCAAGTAAAATCATATAAACCCCTTTTTTTGTCATTTTGGTGTTTTTCCCGATTAATCGATGAAATTATTGACAACTAATCGATTATTCAAATAATCGTTAGCTGCAGCCCTATCAGACATTGCCTTTGATTACTGATTTTGTCTCTGACCAGACCTCCTGGTACAGTATCTGACGCTGCTGGTCAGTCACCTCCTGGTATCTGACTCTGTCACCTCCTGGTATCTGACTCTGTCACCTCCTGGTATCTGACTCTGTCACCTCCTGGTATCTGACTCTGTCACCTCCTGGTATCTGACTCTGTCACCTCCTGGTATCTGACTCTGTCACCTCCTGGTATCTGACTCTGTCACCTCCTGGTATCTGACTCTGTCACCTCCTGGTATCTGACTCTGTCACCTCCTGGTATCTGACTCTGTCACCTCCTGGTATCTGACTCTGTCACCTCCTGGTATCTGACTCTGTCACCTCCTGGTATCTGACTCTGTCACCTCCTGGTATCTGACTCTGTCACCTCCTGGTATCTGACTCTGTCACCTCCTGGTATCTGACTCTGTCACCTCCTGGTATCTGACTCTGTCACCTCCTGGTATCTGACTCTGCTTGCTCTGTCACCTCCTGGTATCTGACTCTGCTTGCTCTGTCACCTCCTGGTATCTGACTCTGCTTGCTCTGTCACCTCCTGGTATCTGACTCTGCTTGCTCTGTCACCTCCTGGTATCTGACTCTGCTTGCTCTGTCACCTCCTGGTATCTGACTCTGCTTGCTCTGTCACCTCCTGGTATCTGACTCTGCTTGCTCTGTCACCTCCTGGTATCTGACTCTGCTTGCTCTGTCACCTCCTGGTATCTGACTCTGCTTGCTCTGTCACCTCCTGGTATCTGACTCTGCTTGCTCTGTCACCTCCTGGTATCTGACTCTGCTTGCTCTGTCACCTCCTGGTATCTGACTCTGCTTGCTCTGTCACCTCCTGGTATCTGACTCTGCTGCTCTGTCACCTCTTGGTATCTGACTCTACTGCTCTGTCACCTCCTGGTATCTGACTCTACTGCTCTGTCACCTCCTGGTATCTGACTCTGTCGCTCTGTCACCTCCTGGTATCTGACTCTACTGCTCTGTCACCTCCTGGTATCTGACTCTGTCGCACTGTCACCTCCTGGTATCTGACTCTGTCACCTCCTGGTATCTGACTCTGTCACCTCCTGGTATCTGACTCTGTCACCTCCTGGTATCTGACTCTGTCACCTCCTGGTATCTGACTCTGTCACCTCCTGGTATCTGACTCTGTCACCTCCTGGTATCTGACTCTGTCACCTCCTGGTATCTGACTCTGTCACCTCCTGGTATCTGACTCTGTCACCTCCTGGTATCTGACTCTGTCACCTCCTGGTATCTGACTGTGTCGCTCTCTCACCTCCTGGTATCTGACTCTGCTTGCTGTGACCTCACCTTTGCGGCTGACTACATCTCTGACATTATCTCCTGGTCTCACTTTGCTGTGTAGTTGAATCCTGATCCGGTCCTGGTTTTGCCTCTTTGGTTTTCACTTCTTTCTGCCTTCTCATTTCCCATTTTGATTTAGGCTCCTGCACTTTCGGGGTATTCCACAGGATAGGGGATAACTATTAGATTGGTGGGTGTTCTACTGCTGGGAGCCCCACCGATCACGAGTACGGGGGCCCCATACCCCTGCTGTTCCCCTTCAATGACTAGGGCGGCTGGTCGCACATGTGTGTTGTACTCGGCTACTTCCGGAACTCCCATGAAATGAATGGAGCAGCCACGCACATGTGCGACCGGCCGCCCTAGTCATTGCAGGGGAAGAGCAGGGAGCCTGCAGAGGGTACGGGGCCCCCACTATTGTGAATAGGGGATAACTTTTACCTACTGGAATACCGCTTTAAGCAAGGAAGGGACTGCCGTCCAGTTGTGGGCTGTCACTTAGGATGGATTGGGCAAAAGAGGTAGGGACAGTGGTGTGGGTGGAGCACTGGGCTGCCATGTAACTCCTGCTAATGCTCCACATAACTCCTCCCATTACTCTGCATAACTCCACCCATTGCTCTATAGACCCTCCTATTACTCTGCATAACCCCTCCCCTTGCTTATACCCACCTGGTGCTGGAGGTAGACCTTGAAGCACTCCTCCATGACACGGTCCATCAGAGAATCTACCAAGTCTCCCACCACATCTTCTCCAGCTTCAGCAGTCAGCATGGACAGCCAGTCTTCTTCAGTGAAGCGTCCTGGTATGATGTCCACGGTTACTTGTGGAAGAGAAGCCACCGTCACATTGCGAGACTTGTCACCACGAGACTTAGAGGCAACATTGCGAGGCACACCCTGTGGGACACACAACACAATGGGCTGATGATGACATATTCTATTCTCCGGGGTCTCTACAGTCTGTCCTGCACTCTTCTCCGGGGTCTCTACAGTCAGTCCTGCACTCTTCTCCGGGGTCTGTACAGTCAGGCCTGCAGTCCTCTCTTCTCTGGGGTCTCTACAGTCAGTCCTGCAGTCTTCTCTTCTCCGGGGTCTCTACAGAAAGTCCTGCAGTCCTCTTTTCTCCAGGGTCTCTACAGTCAGTTCTGCAGTCTTCTCCGGGGTCTCTACAGTCAGTCCTGCAGTCCTCTCTTATCCGGGGTCTCTACAGTCAGTTCTGCAGTCTTCTCCGGGGTCTCTACAGTCAGTCCTGCAGTCCTCTCTTCCCCGGGGTCTCTACAGTCAGTCCTGCAGTCTTCTCCGGGGTCTCTACAGTCAGTCCTGCAGTCTTCTCTTCTCCGGGGTCTCTACAGACAGTCCTGCAGTCCTCTTTTTTCCAGGGTCTCTACAGTCAGTTCTGCAGTCTTCTCCGGGGTCTCTACAGTCAGTCCTGCAGTCCTCTCTTATCCGGGGTCTCTACAGTCAGTTCTGCAGTCTTCTCCGGGGTCTCTACAGTCAGTCCTGCAGTCTTCTCCGGGGTCTCTACAGTCAGTCCTGCAGTCTTCTCCGGGGTCTCTACAGTCAGTCCTGCAGTCTTCTCCGGGGTCTCTACAGTCAGTCCTGCAGTCCTCTCTTCTCCGGGGTCTCTACAGTCAGTTCTGCAGTCTTCTCCGGGGTCTCTACAGTCAGTCCTGCAGTCCTCTCTTCTCCGGGGTCTCTACAGTCAGTCCTGCAGTCTTCTCCGGGGTCTCTACAGTCAGTCCTGCAGTCTTCTCCGGGGTCTCTACAGTCAGTCCTGCAGTCTTCTCCGGGGTCTCTACAGTCAGTCCTGCAGTCTTCTCCGGGGTCTCTACAGTCAGTCCTGCAGTCCTCTCTTCTCCGGGGTCTCTACAGACAGTCCTGCAGTCCTCTTTTTTCCAGGGTCTCTACAGTCAGTTCTGCAGTCTTCTCCGGGGTCTCTACAGTCAGTCCTGCAGTCCTCTCTTATCCGGGGTCTCTACAGTCAGTTCTGCAGTCTTCTCCGGGGTCTCTACAGTCAGTCCTGCAGTCCTCTCTTCTCCGGGGTCTCTACAGTCAGTCCTGCAGTCTTCTCCGGGGTCTCTACAGTCAGTCCTGCAGTCTTCTCCGGGGTCTCTACAGTCAGTCCTGCAGTCTTCTCCGGGGTCTCTACAGTCAGTCCTGCAGTCCTCTCTTCTCCGGGGTCTCTACAGTCAGTTCTGCAGTCTTCTCCAGGGTCTCTACAGTCAGTCCTGCAGTCCTCTCTTCTCCGGGGTCTCTACAGTCAGTCCTGCAGTCCTCTCTTATCCGGGGTCTCTACAGTCAGTTCTGCAGTCTTCTCCGGGGTCTCTACAGTCAGTCCTGCAGTCCTCTCTTCTCCGGGGTCTCTACAGTCAGTCCTGCAGTCTTCTCCGGGGTCTCTACAGTCAGTCCTGCAGTCTTCTCCGGGGTCTCTACAGTCAGTCCTGCAGTCTTCTCCGGGGTCTCTACAGTCAGTCCTGCAGTCCTCTCTTCTCCGGGGTCTCTACAGTCAGTTCTGCAGTCTTCTCCAGGGTCTCTACAGTCAGTCCTGCAGTCCTCTCTTCTCCGGGGTCTCTACAGTCAGTCCTGCAGTCTTCTCCGGGGTCTCTACAGTCAGTCCTGCAGTCTTCTCCGGGGTCTCTACAGTCAGTCCTGCAGTCTTCTCCGGGGTCTCTACAGTCAGTTCTGCAGTCTTCTCCGGGGTCTCTACAGTCAGTCCTGCAGTCCTCTCTTCTCCGGGGTCTCTACAGTCAGTCCTGCAGTCTTCTCCGGGGTCTCTACAGTCAGTCCTGCAGTCTTCTCCGGGGTCTCTACAGTCAGTCCTGCAGTCTTCTCCGGGGTCTCTACAGTCAGTCCTGCAGTCCTCTCTTCTCCGGGGTCTCTACAGTCAGTCCTGCAGTCTTCTCTGGGGTCTCTACAGTCAGTCCTGCAGTCCTCTCTTCTCCGGGGTCTCTACAGACAGTCCTGCAGTCCTCTTTTTTCCAGGGTCTCTACAGTCAGTTCTGCAGTCTTCTCCGGGGTCTCTACAGTCAGTCCTGCAGTCCTCTCTTCTCCGGGGTCTCTACAGACAGTCCTGCAGTCCTCTTTTTTCCAGGGTCTCTACAGTCAGTTCTGCAGTCTTCTCCGGGGTCTCTACAGTCAGTCCTGCAGTCCTCTCTTCTCCGGGGTCTCTACAGTCAGTCCTGCAGTCTTCTCCGGGGTCTCTACAGTCAGTCCTGCAGTCTTCTCCGGGGTCTCTACAGTCAGTCCTGCAGTCTTCTCCGGGGTCTCTACAGTCAGTCCTGCAGTCTTCTCCGGGGTCTCTACAGTCAGTTCTGCAGTCTTCTCTAGGGTCTCTACAGTCAGTCCTGCAGTCCTCTCTTCTCCGGGGTCTCTACAGTCAGTCCTGCAGTCTTCTCCGGGGTCTCTACAGTCAGTCCTGCAGTCTTCTCCGGGGTCTCTACAGTCAGTCCTGCAGTCTTCTCCGGGGTCTCTACAGTCAGTCCTGCAGTCCTCTCTTCTCCGGGGTCTCTACAGTCAGTTCTGCAGTCTTCTCTAGGGTCTCTACAGTCAGTCCTGCAGTCTTCTCCGGGGTCTCTACAGTCAGTTCTGCAGTCTTCTCCGGGGTCTCTACAGTCAGTCCTGCAGTCCTCTCTTCTCCGGGGTCTCTACAGTCAGTCCTGCAGTCTTCTCCGGGGTCTCTACAGTCAGTCCTGCAGTCTTCTCCGGGGTCTCTACAGTCAGTCCTGCAGTCTTCTCCGGGGTCTCTACAGTCAGTCCTGCAGTCCTCTCTTCTCCGGGGTCTCTACAGTCAGTTCTGCAGTCTTCTCCAGGGTCTCTACAGTCAGTCCTGCAGTCCTCTCTTCTCCGGGGTCTCTACAGTCAGTCCTGCAGTCTTCTCCGGGGTCTCTACAGTCAGTCCTGCAGTCTTCTCCGGGGTCTCTACAGTCAGTCCTGCAGTCTTCTCCGGGGTCTCTACAGTCAGTTCTGCAGTCTTCTCCGGGGTCTCTACAGTCAGTCCTGCAGTCCTCTCTTCTCCGGGGTCTCTACAGTCAGTCCTGCAGTCTTCTCCGGGGTCTCTACAGTCAGTCCTGCAGTCTTCTCCGGGGTCTCTACAGTCAGTCCTGCAGTCTTCTCCGGGGTCTCTACAGTCAGTCCTGCAGTCCTCTCTTCTCCGGGGTCTCTACAGTCAGTCCTGCAGTCTTCTCTGGGGTCTCTACAGTCAGTCCTGCAGTCCTCTCTTCTCCGGGGTCTCTACAGACAGTCCTGCAGTCCTCTTTTTTCCAGGGTCTCTACAGTCAGTTCTGCAGTCTTCTCCGGGGTCTCTACAGTCAGTCCTGCAGTCCTCTCTTCTCCGGGGTCTCTACAGACAGTCCTGCAGTCCTCTTTTTTCCAGGGTCTCTACAGTCAGTTCTGCAGTCTTCTCCGGGGTCTCTACAGTCAGTCCTGCAGTCCTCTCTTCTCCGGGGTCTCTACAGTCAGTCCTGCAGTCTTCTCCGGGGTCTCTACAGTCAGTCCTGCAGTCTTCTCCGGGGTCTCTACAGTCAGTCCTGCAGTCTTCTCCGGGGTCTCTACAGTCAGTCCTGCAGTCTTCTCCGGGGTCTCTACAGTCAGTTCTGCAGTCTTCTCTAGGGTCTCTACAGTCAGTCCTGCAGTCCTCTCTTCTCCGGGGTCTCTACAGTCAGTCCTGCAGTCTTCTCCGGGGTCTCTACAGTCAGTCCTGCAGTCTTCTCCGGGGTCTCTACAGTCAGTCCTGCAGTCTTCTCCGGGGTCTCTACAGTCAGTCCTGCAGTCCTCTCTTCTCCGGGGTCTCTACAGTCAGTTCTGCAGTCTTCTCTAGGGTCTCTACAGTCAGTCCTGCAGTCTTCTCCGGGGTCTCTACAGTCAGTTCTGCAGTCTTCTCCGGGGTCTCTACAGTCAGTCCTGCAGTCCTCTCTTCTCCGGGGTCTCTACAGTCAGTCCTGCAGTCTTCTCCGGGGTCTCTACAGTCAGTCCTGCAGTCTTCTCCGGGGTCTCTACAGTCAGTCCTGCAGTCTTCTCCGGGGTCTCTACAGTCAGTCCTGCAGTCTTCTCCGGGGTCTCTACAGTCAGTCCTGCAGTCTTCTCCGGGGTCTCTACAGTCAGTCCTGCAGTCTTCTCCGGGGTCTCTACAGTCAGTCCTGCAGTCTTCTCCGGGGTCTCTACAGTCAGTCCTGCAGTCCTCTCTTCTCCGGGGTGCAGTCCACAGTTAGCTTAGTAATAATCCAGGACTGACTGAGTCACTGTTATGGGATGTGGTGAAGTAGAGGTGTGGTGGGGTGTACATCTCAGTCCACTACAGGTGTCCCGGGGCCCCAGGTGGGGCCAGCTGTGTTTCCGCATACACAGGGATGAGTGGCCGTGTGGCTAGGATTCTGAAACACAATTGGGCTGGCACATCTTAATGAAATGATAGAAGAATTCCAGTCCCCCCCATTGTGCTCCTATAGGAGATCCACAAGCCTGGGGGATAAATGAGTACCCAGTGATATCACTGGCTCTGGGGCAGAGACCCATGGAAGGAGGGGAGGTTACTCCTGCTTGGGCTGCTGTAATTGCGGCCACCTCATCGGGGGGGACACCTTTCCACACCCAAGAACAGGCAAAAAATATAGGATAAAAGGGTTTTACACTTGTGCCTCGGAATTTGTGATTTACACGTTACAGTGTCCGTGTGGTCTGCGGTATGTGGGGGGAACCACACGACAATGGAAATTGGGTACACAATCCGTAAATTGTTGGCGAAGGAGCGGACAGGGACAATTGATGGCGAGTCTGAGCTTCCGGTACCTGAACACTTTGTAAAACTGCGCTGTAATGTCTCGCAGCTGAGATCTAGGATTATTGACGGGGCCCCCCCATGGAGAAGAGGGGGCGACCGAGAACGGATTTTGAAAAGACTGGAACTGCGATGGATTTCCGAGTTGGACACTGTAGAACCGAAAGGACTTAATGGTGAATGTAAAGTCGGGGCCTCTTCTAGGTTCCATCTTTCCCGTTCCGTTATGTAGATTTATTTTTATACACCTAGATGTGTCATCTGCTTTGATCTATTTGGAAACTGAAACATTGTTTCCCGACATTGGTCGAGATTTTAACTGTTAGGCCTCTTTCACACGGGCGTTGCGGGAAAATGTGCGGGTGCGTTACGGGAACACCCGCGATTTTTCCGCGCGAGTGCAAAACATTGTAATGCGTTTTGCACTCGCGTGAGAAAAATCGCGCATGTTTGGTACCCAAACGCGAACTTCTTCACAGAAGTTCGGGCTTGGGATCAGTGTTCTGTAGATTGTATTATTTCCCCTTATAACATGGTTATAAGGGAAAATAATAGCATTCTGAATACAGACTGCATAGTAAACTAGCGCTGGAGGGGTTAAAAAAAAATTAAAATCATTTAACTCACCTTAGTCCACTTGTTCGCGGCCCGGCATCTCCTTCTGGCTTCATCTGATCTCTGTGCAGCAACAGGACCTGTGGTGACGTCATTCCGGTCATCACATGGTACGTCACATGATCTTTTACCATGGTGATTCAGATCATGTGACGTACCATGTGATGACCGGAGTGACGTCATCAAAGGTCCTTGATCCTATAATTAATACTCACCACAGGTCCTATTCAGTAAAGGAGACTAAGGCTACGCGATCAAGTGGATTAAGGCGAGTTAAATTATTATTATTTTTTTTTAACCCCTCCAGCGCTGTTTTACTTTGCAGTCTGTATTCAGAATGCTATTATTTTCCCTTATAACCATGTTATAAGGGGAAATAATAATGAACGGGTCTCCATCCCAATCGTCTCCTAGCAACCGTGCGTGAAAATCGCACCGCATCCGCACTTGCTTGCGGATGCTTGCGATTTTCACGCAACCCCATTCATTTCTATGGGGCCTGCGTTACGTGAAAAACGCACAAAGAGGAGCATGCTGCGATTTTCACGCAACGCACAAGTGATGCGTGACAATCACCGCTCATGTGAACACCCCTATAGAAATTAATGGGTCAGGATTCCGTGCGGATGCAATGCGTTCACCTCACGCAAAGCATCCGCGCGGAAAATTCGCTCGCGTGAAAGGGGCCTAACCTTTTTCTCTATTTTTTCAGAGGTAAACACACACTCATGCTGAGGGATGAGCTCTTATGGAGTGGCGGCGCGTACACGGATCTCCAATACGAAGGGTCCAAGGGTAACACGAGAAATTATTGTCAAAAATACCCTCTCGCTCCCACTGTTATGGTGTTGGAATCTTACGATGCACGGCATTCAGAGAAAGAAGTCACGGGCCCGCAGTGAGTCACATGTACACAGACTGAGGGGTCATGTGACTCCACTGAGTCACATGTACACAGACTGAGAGGTCATGTGACTCCACTGAGTCACATGTACACAGACTGAGAGGTCATGTGACTCCACTGAGTCACATGTACACAGACTAAGGGGTCATGTGACTCCACTGAGTCACATGTACACAGACTAAGGGGTCATGTGACTCCACTGAGTCACATGTACACAGACTGAGGGGTCATGTGACTCCACCGAGTCACATGTACACAGACTGAGGGGTCATGTGACTCCACTGAGTCACATGTACACAGACTGAGGGGTCATGTGACTCCACTGAGTCACATGTACACAGACTGAGGGGTCATGTGACTCCACCGAGTCACATGTACACAGACTGAGGGGTCATGTGACTCCACTGAGTCACATGTACACAGACTGAGGGGTCATGTGACTCCACTGAGTCACATGTACACAGACTAAGGGGTCATGTGACTCCAGTGAGTCACATGTGCACAGACTGAGGGGTCATGTGACTTAACTGAGTCACATGTACACAGACTAAGGGGTCATGTGACTCCAGTGAGTCACATGTACACAGACTGAGGGGTCATGTGACTCCACTGAGTCACATGTACACAGACTAAGGGGTCATGTGACTCCACTGAGTCACATGTACACAGACTGAGGGGTCATGTGACTCCAGTGAGTCACATGTACATAGACTAAGGAATCATGTGACTCCACTGAGTCACATGTACACAGACTGAGGGGGTCATGTGACTCCAGTGAGTCACATGTACACAGACTAAGGGGTCATGTGACTCCAGTGAGTCACATGTACACAGACTGAGGGGTCATGTGACTCCAGTAAGTCACATGTACACAGACTGAGGGGTCATGTGACTCCACCGAGTCACATGTACACAGACTGAGGGGTCATGTGACTCCACTGAGTCACATGTACACAGACTAAGGGGTCATGTGACTCCACCGAGTCACATGTACACAGACTAAGGGGTCATGTGACTCCAGTGAGTCACATGTACACAGACTGAGGGGTCATGTGACTCCAGTGAGTCACATGTACACAGACTAAGGGGTCATGTGACTCCACTGAGTCACATGTACACAGACTAAGGAGTCATGTGACTCCAGTGAGTCACATGTACACAGACTGAGGGGTCATGTGACTCCACCGAGTCACATGTACACAGACTGAGAGGTCATGTGACTCCACTGAGTCACATGTACACAGACTGAGAGGTCATGTGACTCCACTGAGTCACATGTACACAGACTGAGAGGTCATGTGACTCCACTGAGTCACATGTACACAGACTGAGAGGTCATGTGACTCCACTGAGTCACATGTACACAGACTAAGGGGTCATGTGACTCCACTGAGTCACATGTACACAGACTAAGGGGTCATGTGACTCCACTGAGTCACATGTACACAGACTAAGGGGTCATGTGACTCCAGTGAGTCACATGTACATAGACTAAGGAATCATGTGACTCCACTGAGTCACATGTACACAGACTGAGGGGGTCATGTGACTCCAGTGTGTCACATGTACACAGACTAAGGGGTCATGTGACTCCAGTGAGTCACATGTACACAGACTGAGGGGTCATGTGACTCCACCGAGTCACATGTACACAGACTGAGGGGTCATGTGACTCCACTGAGTCACATGTACACAGACTAAGGGGTCATGTGACTCCAGTGAGTCACATGTACACAGACTAAGGGGTCATGTGACTCCACTGAGTCACATGTACACAGACTAAGGGGTCATGTGACTCCAGTGAGTAACATGTACACAGACTGTGGGGTCATGTGACTCCACTGAGTCACATGTACACAGACTGAGGGGTCATGTGACTCCACTGAGTCACATGTACACAGACTGAGGGGTCATGTGACTCCAGTTAATCACATGTACACAGACTAAGGGGTCATGTGACTCCAGTGAGTCACATGTACACAGACTAAGGGGTCATGTGACTCCAGTGAGTCACATGTACATAGACTGAGGGGTCATGTGACTCCAGTGAGTCACATGTACATAGACTAAGGGGTCATGTGACTCCACTGAGTCACATGTACACAGACTAAGGGGTCATGTGACTCCAGTGAGTCACATGTACACAGACTGAGGGGTCATGTGACTCCAGTGAGTCACATGTACATAGACTAAGGGGTCATGTGACTCCACTGAGTCACATGTACACAGACTGAGGGGTCATGTGACTCCAGTGAGTCACATGTACACAGACTAAGGGGTCATGTGACTCCACTGAGTCACATGTACACAGACTGAGGGGTCATGTGAGTCATGTACACAGACTGAGGGGTCATGTGACTCCACTGAGTCACATGTACACAGACTGAGAGGTCATGTGACTCCACTGAGTCACATGTACACAGACTGAGAGGTCATGTGACTCCACTGAGTCACATGTACACAGACTAAGGGGTCATGTGACTCCACTGAGTCACATGTACACAGACTAAGGGGTCATGTGACTCCACTGAGTCACATGTACACAGACTAAGGGGTCATGTGACTCCAGTGAGTCACATGTACATAGACTAAGGAATCATGTGACTCCACTGAGTCACATGTACACAGACTGAGGGGGTCATGTGACTCCAGTGTGTCACATGTACACAGACTAAGGGGTCATGTGACTCCAGTGAGTCACATGTACACAGACTGAGGGGTCATGTGACTCCACCGAGTCACATGTACACAGACTGAGGGGTCATGTGACTCCACTGAGTCACATGTACACAGACTAAGGGGTCATGTGACTCCAGTGAGTCACATGTACACAGACTAAGGGGTCATGTGACTCCACTGAGTCACATGTACACAGACTAAGGGGTCATGTGACTCCAGTGAGTAACATGTACACAGACTGTGGGGTCATGTGACTCCACTGAGTCACATGTACACAGACTGAGGGGTCATGTGACTCCACTGAGTCACATGTACACAGACTGAGGGGTCATGTGACTCCAGTTAATCACATGTACACAGACTAAGGGGTCATGTGACTCCAGTGAGTCACATGTACACAGACTAAGGGGTCATGTGACTCCAGTGAGTCACATGTACATAGACTGAGGGGTCATGTGACTCCAGTGAGTCACATGTACATAGACTAAGGGGTCATGTGACTCCACTGAGTCACATGTACACAGACTAAGGGGTCATGTGACTCCAGTGAGTCATATGTACACAGACTGAGGGGTCATGTGACTCCAGTGAGTCACATGTACATAGACTAAGGGGTCATGTGACTCCACTGAGTCACATGTACACAGACTGAGGGGTCATGTGACTCCAGTGAGTCACATGTACACAGACTAAGGGGTCATGTGACTCCACTGAGTCACATGTACACAGACTGAGGGGTCATGTGAGTCATGTACACAGACTGAGGGGTCATGTGACTCCAGTTAATCACATGTACACAGACTAAGGGGTCATGTGACTCCACTGAGTCACATGTACACAGACTAAGGGGTCATGTGACTCCACTGAGTCACATGTACACAGACTAAGGGGTCATGTGACTCCAGTGAGTCACATGTACACAGACTAAGGGGTCATGTGACTCCAGTGAGTCACATGTACACAGACTGAGGGGTCATGTGACTCCAGTGAGTCACATGTACACAGACTGAAGGGTCATGTGACTCCAGTGAGTCACATGTACACAGACTGAAGGGTCATGTGACTCCAGTGAGTCACATGTCTATGACGTGCTAATTGAACCACTCCCCTGTATGGGGAGGAAGCGATTGATTGTATGGGCTCCTGAGAGGACATGCGCAGTATGAGGTTGGCGCCAGCGCAGTAACAACTGGAAGACGCCGATAGCGTCACATGGTACTTGAACCCTCCGATCGGAATCACCCTCAGCATGTGATACAGGTATGATCTGCACCACAGTTGACCTTTGGTCTTTCTGATATCTCTGATTACCGATGCAGGAATGATAGGGGACAATGTGGTAAGGGAGGAGCTGACCTCTGAAGACGGCCCCTATGCACTTTCTTGTAACCAATTAAATGTCTGTCCAGGGTATATATATATATGTTGCACTTTGTCACATTGAGCTTGAAAAAGACTCTTTGAGTAGAAAAGTCGCCTGCCTGGTGGGAAGAAATACGGATGTTTTTGAAGACCTTGGAGAGCGGCGGTTTTCCTTTTGCATCTACTATACATCTGGGAGTCCATAGGCTAGGATTCCACACCGCCGGCACCGCCACTAAATGGTCCAGCAGTGCTGTCTGACCACTATTCTGTGCCAGAGGGATAACGCAATCCTCTGAGAGTGGGGGGAATTGGGAAGGAAGCCTGCAGAGACTGTGAGGTCCCAGACAGGAGGGGCGTGGGGCCACAAGGCTGAGGAAAAGAGGTGTCGCAGAGTCAGGAGGACTGGTGGACCGAGACCTCAATGGTATTGTGTGGTCACCGTCAGGAGGACTGATGGACCGAGACCCCAATGGTATTGTGTGGTCACCGTCAGGAGTACTGGTGGACCGAGACCCCAATGGTATTGTGTGGTCACCGTCAGGAGGACTGGTGGACCGAGACCCCAATGGTATTGTGTGGTCACCGTCAGGAGGACTGGTGGACCGAGACCTCAATGGTATTGTGTGGTCACCGTCAGGAGGACTGGTGGACCGAGACCTCAATGGTATTGTGTGGTCACAGTCAGGAGGACTGGTGGACCGAGACCCCAATGGTATTGTGTGGTCACCGTCAGGAGGACTGGTGGACCGAGACCTCAATGGTATTGTGTGGTCACCGCCAGGAGGACTGTTGGACCGAGACCCTAATGGTATTGTGTGGTCACCGTCAGGAGGACTGGTGGACCGAGACCCCAATGGTATTGTGTGGTCACATTAAGGAGCACTGGTGGACCGAGACCTCAATGGTATTGTGTGGTAACCATCAGGAGGACTGGTGGACCGAGACCCCAATGGTATTGTGTGGTCACCGTCACAAGCACTGGTGGACCGAGACCCCAATGGTATTGTGTGGTCACCGTCACAAGCACTGGTGGACCGAGACCCCAATGGTATTGTGTGGTCACCGTCAGGAGGACTGGTGGACCGAGACCCCAATGGTATTGTGTGGTCACCGTCAGGAGGACTGGTGGACCGAGACCCCAATGGTATTGTGTGGTCACCGCCAGGAGGACTGGTGGACCGAGACCCCAATGGTATTGTGTGGTCACCGCCAGGAGGACTGGTGGACCGAGACCCCAATGGTATTGTGTGGTCACCGTCAGGAGGACTGGTGGACCGAGACCCCAATGGTATTGTGTGGTCACCGTCACAAGCACTGGTGGACCGAGACCTCAATGGTATTGTGTGGACCGAGACCCCAATGGTATTGTGTGGTCACCGTCAGGAGGACTGGTGGACCGAGACCCCAATGGTATTGTGTGGTCACCGTCAGGAGGACTGGTGGACCGAGACCCCAATGGTATTGTGTGGTCACCGTCAGGAGGACTGGTGGACCGAGACCCCAATGGTATTGTGTGGTCACCGTCAGGAGGACTGGTGGACCGAGACCCCAATGGTATTGTGTGGTCACCGTCAGGAGGACTGGTGGACCGAGACCCCAATGGTATTGTGTGGTCACCGTCAGGAGGACTGGTGGACCGAGACCCCAATGGTATTGTGTGGTCACCGTCAGGAGGACTGGTGGACCGAGACCCCAATGGTATTGTGTGGTCACATTAAGGAGCACTGGTGGACCGAGACCTCAATGGTATTGTGTGGTCACCGTCAGGAGGACTGGTGGACCGAGACCCCAATGGTATTGTGTGGTCACCGTCACGAGCACTGGTGGACCGAGACCCCAATGGTATTGTGTGGTCACCGTCACAAGCACTGGTGGACCGAGACCCCAATGGTATTGTGTGGTCACCGTCAGGAGGACTGGTGGACCGAGACCCTAATGGTATTGTTTGGTCACATTAAGGAGCACTGGTGGACCGAGACCTCAATGGTATTGTGTGGTCACCGTCAGGAGGACTGGTGGACCGAAACCCCAATGGTATTGTGTGGTCGCCGTCACGAGCACTGGTGGAGCGAGACCCCAATGGTATTGTGTGGTCACCGTCACAAGCACTGGTGGACCGAGACCTCAATGGTATTGTGTAGTCACCGTCAGGAGGACTGGTGGACCGAGACCTCAATGGTATTGTGTGGTCACCGTCAGGAGGACTGGTGGACCGAGACCCCAATGGGTCACATTGGTCACAGCTAGGAAGCTGTCTGGCCACATGGCTGAGTGACGCCGACACCGGTGTGAACACTGACCTAGAGGAGAGACAAGGAGACCTCTGCATAGAGAGCGCCTGGCCGGTGATGTGACACGTTGTGAGGTGAAGCTGAGACTTCATTGTGCGAAGGGATTGTGCCAAACCTGGAAGTGTGAGGAGCCGTGTGAGAGATAGCGCAGCGTCTAAACGAGGAGGAGGAGGAGGAGTGTCACAGCCGACCCCGAGAGAGAGCAGACCCTACAGGGGGCGCTGTGGAGGTCAGTGTTATGGGGGCGCTGTGGAGGTCAGTGTTATGGGGGCGCTGTGGAGGTCAGTGTTATGGGGGCGCTGTGGATGTCACTGTTATGGGGGCGCTGTGGAGGTCACTGTTATGGGGGATCTGTGGATGTCACTGTTATGGGGGCGCTGTGGATGTCACTGTTATGGGGCACTGTGGAGGTCACTGTTATGGGGGCACTGTGGAGGTCAGTGTTATGGGGGCACTGTGGATGTCACTTATGGGGGCACTGTGGATGTCACTGTTATGGGGGCACTGTGGATGTCACTGTTATGGGGGCACTGTGGAGGTCACTGTTATGGGGGCACTGTGGATGTCACTGTTATGGGGGCACTGTGGATGTCGCTGTTATGGGGGCACTGTGGATGTCACTGTTATGGGGGCACTGTGGATGTCACTGTTATGGGGGCACTGTGGATGTCACTGTTATGGGGGCACTGTGGATGACACTGTTATGGGGGCACTGTGGATGACACTGTTATGGGGGCACTGTGGATGTCACTGTTATGGGGGCACTGTGGATGTCACTGTTATGGGGGCACTGTGGATGTCACTGTTATGGGGGCACTGTGGATGTCACTGTTATGAGGGCACTGTGGATGTCACTGTTATGAGGGCACTGTGGAGGTCACTGTTATGGGGGGCGCTGTGGAGGTCACTGTTATGGGGGCACTGTGGAGGTCACTGTTATGGGGGCACTGTGGAGGTCACTGTTATGGGGGCACTGTGGAGGTCACTGTTATGGGGGCACTGTGGAGGTCACTGTTATGGGGGCACTGTGGAGGTCACTGTTATGGGGGCACTGTGGATGTCACTGTTATGGGGGCACTGTGGAGGTCACTGTTATGGGGGCACTGTGGAGGTCACTGTTATGGGGGCACTGTGGAGGTCACTGTTATGGGGGCACTGTGGAGGTCACTGTTATGGGGGCACTGTGGAGGTCACTGTTATGGGGGCGCTGTGGATATCACTGTTATGGGGCACTGTGGATGTCACTGTTATGGGGGCACTGTGGATGTCACTGTTATGAGGGCACTGTGGATGTCACTGTTATGGGGGCGCTGTGGAGGTCACTGTTATGGGGGCACTGTGGAGGTCACTGTTATGGGAGCACTGTGGAGGTCACTGTTATGGGGGCACTGTGGATGTCACTGTTATAGGGGCACTGTGGATGTCACTGTTATGGGGGCACTGTGGATGTCACTGTTATGGGGGCACTGTGGACGTCACTGTTATGGGGGCTCTGTGGATGTCACTGTTATGGGGGCGCTGTGGATGTCACTGTTATGGGAGCACTGTGGATGTCACTGTTATGGGAGCACTGTGGATGTCACTGTTATGGGAGCACTGTGGATGTCACTGTTATGGGGGCGCTGTGGAGGTCACTGTTATGGGGGCGCTGTGGATGTCACTGTTATGGGGGCACTGTGGATGTCACTGTTATGGGGGCACTGTGGAGGTCACTGTTATGGGGGCGCTGTGGATATCACTGTTATGGGGCACTGTGGATGTCACTGTTATGGGGGCACTGTGGATGTCACTGTTATGGGGGCACTGTGGATGTCACTGTTATGGGGGCACTGTGGATGTCACTGTTATGAGGGCACTGTGGATGTCACTGTTATGAGGGCACTGTGGAGGTCACTGTTATGGGGGGCGCTGTGGAGGTCACTGTTATGGGGGCACTTTGGAGGTCACTGTTATGGGGGCACTGTGGATGTCACTGTTATGGGGGCACTGTGGAGGTCACTGTTATGGGGGCACTGTGGAGGTCACTGTTATGGGGCACTGTGGATGTCACTGTTATGGAGGCGCTGTGGATGTCACTGTTATGAGGGCACTGTGGATGTCACTGTTATGGGGAGCACTGTGGAGGTCACTGTTATGGGGGGATCTGTGGATGTCACTGTTATGGGGAGCTGTGGATGTCACTGTTATGGGGGCACTGTGGAGGTCACTGTTATGGGGGATCTGTGGATGTCACTGTTATGGGGGCACTGTGGATGTCACTGTTATGGGGCACGGTGGGTGTCACTGTTATGGGGGCACTGTGGATGTCACTGTTATGGAGGCGCTGTGGATGTCACTGTTATGAGGGCACTGTGGATGTCACTGTTATGGGGGATCTGTGGAGGTCACTGTTATGGGGACACTGTGGATGTCACTGTTATGGGGAGCTGTGGATGTCACTGTTATGGGGGGCGCTGTGGAGGTCACTGTTATGGAGGCACTGTGGAGGTCACTGTTATGGAGGCACTGTGGAGGTCACTGTTATGGGGGCACTGTGGATGTCACTGTTATGGGGGCACTGTGGATGTCACTGTTATGGGGGCACTGTGGATGTCACTGTTATGGGGAGCACTGTGGATGTCACTGTTATGGGGGCGCTGTGGAGGTCACTGTTATGGGAGCACTGTGGAGGTCACTGTTATGGGGGCACTGTGGAGGTCACTGTTATGGGGGCACTGTGGAGGTCACTGTTATGGGGGCACTGTGGATGTCACTGTTATGGGAGCACTGTGGATGTCACTGTTATGGGGGCACTGTGGAGGTCACTGTTATGGGGGCACTGTGGAGGTCACTGTTATGGGGGCACTGTGGAGGTCACTGTTATGGGGAGCACTGTGGATGTCACTGTTATGGGGGCACTGTGGATGTCACTGTTATGGGGGCACTGTGGAGGTCACTGTTATGGGGAGCACTGTGGATGTCACTGTTATGGGGGCACTGTGGAGGTCACTGTTATGGGGAGCACTGTGGAGGTCACTGTTATGGGGGCACTGTGGATGTCACTGTTATGGGGGCACTGTGGATGTCACTGTTATGGGGGCACTGTGGAGGTCACTGTTATGGGGGCACTGTGGATGTCACTGTTATGGGGGCACTGTGGATGTCACTGTTATGGGGGCACTGTGGAGGTCACTGTTATGGGGAGCACTGTGGATGTCACTGTTATGGGGGCACTGTGGATGTCACTGTTATGGGGGCACTGTGGAGGTCACTGTTATGGGGAGCACTGTGGAGGTCACTGTTATGGGGAGCACTGTGGAGGTCACTGTTATGGGGAGCACTGTGGAGGTCACTGTTATGGGGAGCACTGTGGAGGTCACTGTTATGGGGAGCACTGTGGAGGTCACTGTTATGGGGGCACTGTGGATGTCACTGTTATGGGAGCACTGTGGAGGTCACTGTTATGGGGGCACTGTGGAGGTCACTGTTATGGGGGCACTGTGGAGGTCACTGTTATGGGGGCACTGTGGATGTCACTGTTATGGGAGCACTGTGGATGTCACTGTTATGGGGGCACTGTGGAGGTCACTGTTATGGGGGCACTGTGGAGGTCACTGTTATGGGGGCACTGTGGAGGTCACTGTTATGGGGAGCACTGTGGATGTCACTGTTATGGGGGCACTGTGGATGTCACTGTTATGGGGGCACTGTGGAGGTCACTGTTATGGGGAGCACTGTGGATGTCACTGTTATGGGGGCACTGTGGAGGTCACTGTTATGGGGAGCACTGTGGAGGTCACTGTTATGGGGGCACTGTGGATGTCACTGTTATGGGGGCACTGTGGATGTCACTGTTATGGGGGCACTGTGGAGGTCACTGTTATGGGGGCACTGTGGATGTCACTGTTATGGGGGCACTGTGGATGTCACTGTTATGGGGGCACTGTGGATGTCACTGTTATGGGGGCACTGTGGATGTCACTGTTATGGGGGCACTGTGGATGACACTGTTATGGGGGCACTGTGGATGACACTGTTATGGGGGCACTGTGGATGTCACTGTTATGGGGGCACTGTGGATGTCACTGTTATGGGGGCACTGTGGATGTCACTGTTATGGGGGCACTGTGGATGTCACTGTTATGAGGGCACTGTGGATGTCACTGTTATGAGGGCACTGTGGAGGTCACTGTTATGGGGGGCGCTGTGGAGGTCACTGTTATGGGGGCACTGTGGAGGTCACTGTTATGGGGGCACTGTGGATGTCACTGTTATGGGGGCACTGTGGAGGTCACTGTTATGGGGGCACTGTGGAGGTCACTGTTATGGGGGCACTGTGGAGGTCACTGTTATGGGGGCACTGTGGAGGTCACTGTTATGGGGGCACTGTGGATGTCACTGTTATGGGGGCACTGTGGAGGTCACTGTTATGGGGGCACTGTGGAGGTCACTGTTATGGGGGCACTGTGGAGGTCACTGTTATGGGGGCACTGTGGAGGTCACTGTTATGGGGGCACTGTGGAGGTCACTGTTATGGGGGCGCTGTGGATATCACTGTTATGGGGCACTGTGGATGTCACTGTTATGGGGGCACTGTGGATGTCACTGTTATGAGGGCACTGTGGATGTCACTGTTATGGGGGCGCTGTGGAGGTCACTGTTATGGGGGCACTGTGGAGGTCACTGTTATGGGAGCACTGTGGAGGTCACTGTTATGGGGGCACTGTGGAGGTCACTGTTATGGGGGCACTGTGGATGTCACTGTTATGGGGGCACTGTGGATGTCACTGTTATGGGGGCACTGTGGAGGTCACTGTTATGGGGGCACTGTGGAGGTCACTGTTATGGGGAGCACTGTGGATGTCACTGTTATGGGGGCACTGTGGATGTCACTGTTATGGGGGCACTGTGGAGGTCACTGTTATGGGGAGCACTGTGGAGGTCACTGTTATGGGGAGCACTGTGGAGGTCACTGTTATGGGGAGCACTGTGGAGGTCACTGTTATGGGGGCACTGTGGAGGTCACTGTTATGGGGGCACTGTGTCTATCCTCCACTATGAGGTCACGCTGGATAATCTATGACGTCACGGAACTCCTCTGCGCTCACGTCTGGTTGCTATGGAGATTACCTGCCCCGATGTCCCGCCCCGGGCTCGCTCCCCGGTCTTGCTGCTCATGGTGTCCCGGGAAATGTGGACGCTGAGGCTGTTACCAGGCAACGAGGACTCCGGTCCACTGATACTGACGTCACGTAGAGCCGGCGCTGCAGTGATGACGTCACAACGTGTACCCGAGCGTTTCCAGGCGACAAGTCGCGTCCGGGGAATCTAGAGTCACGTGACTTGACGGGCACCTATGACGCAGCGGTCATTACCATAGCAACCAAGCCTCCTTCTGCCGAGCGACGATAACGGACCCGGTAAGTGCCCCTCATACCGGTGATATCTGCCCCTCCTCCATACATGTATCTGCCCCTCCTCCATACATGTATCTGCCCCTCATACCGGTGATATCTGCCCCTCCTCCATCTGCCCCTTAATACCGGTGATATCTGCCCCTCCTCCATACATGTAACTGCCCCTCATACCGGTGATATCTGCCCCTCCTCCATACATGTAACTGCCCCTCATACTGGTGATATCTGCCCCTCCTCCATACATGTATCTGCCCCTCCTCCATACATGTATCTGCCCCTCCTCCATACATGTATCTGCCCCTCATACCGGTGATATCTGCCCCTCCTCCATACATGTGTCTGCCCCTCATACCGGTGATATCTGCCCCTCCTCCATACATGTATCTGCCCTTCATACCGGTGATATCTGCCCCTCCTCCATACATGTATCTGCCCCTCATACTGGTGATATCTGCCCCTCCTCCATACATGTATCTGCCCCTCCTCCATACATGTATCTGCCCCTCATACCGGTTATATCTGCCCCTCCTCCATACATGTATCTGCCCCTCCTCCATACATGTATCTGCCCCTCATACCGGTGATATCTGCCCCTCCTGCATACATGTATCTGCCCTTCATACCGGTGATATCTGCCCCTCCTCCATACATATAACTGCCCCTCATACCGGTGATATCTGCCCCTCCTCCATACATGTAACTGCCCTTCATAACGGTGATATCTGCCCCTCCTCCATACATGTATCTGCCCCTCATACCGGTGATATCTGCCCCTCCTCCATACATGTATCTGCCCCTCATACCGGTGATATCTGCCCCTCCTCCATACATGTATCTGCCCCTCATACTGGTGATATCTGCCCCTCCTCCATACATATAACTGCCCTTCATACCGGTGATATCTGCCCCTCCTCCATACATGTATCTGCCCCTCATACCGTTGATATCTGCTCCTCATACCGGTGATATCTGCCCCTCCTCCATACATGTATCTGCCCCTCCTCCATACATGTATCTGCCCCTTCTACTTGTGATATCTGCCCCTCCTCCATACATGTATCTGCCCTTCATACCGGTGATATCTGCCCCTCCTCCATACATGTATCTGCCCTTCATACCGGTGATATCTGCCCCTCCTCCATACATGTATCTGCCCCTCATACCGGTGATATCTGCCCCTCATACCGGTGATATCTGCCCCCTCATACCATAGAAACCTAGAATGTGTCGGCAGATAAGAACCATTTGGCCCATCTAGTCTGCCCAATATACGGAGTACTATGGATAGCCCCCGGCCCTATCTTATATGAAGGATGGCCTTATGCCTATCCCATGCATGCTTAACCTCCTTCACTGTATTTGCAGCTACCACTTCTGCAGGAAGGCTAATATCTACCCCTCCTGCATACATGTAAATGCCCCTCATACCGGTGATATTTGTCGGGTGGAGGTCTTCTGATTCCCCTTCTCCTGGGGGTGGCGGTCTTAGTCTGGTTCCCCTTCTCCCTCCTGGGGGTGGCGGTCTTAGTCTGGTTCCTCTCCTCCCTCCCGGGGGTGGCGGTCTTAGTCTGGTTCCCCTCCTCCCTCCCGCGGGTGGCGGTCTTAGTCTGGTTCCCCTCCTCCCTCCCAGGGGTGGCGGTCTTAGTCTGGTTCCCCTCCTCCCTCCCGGGGCTGGCGGTCTTAGTCTGGTTCCTCTCCTCCCTCCCGGGGGTGGCGGTCTTAGTCTGGTTCCCCTCCTCCCTCCCGGGGGTGGCGGTCTTAGTCTGCTTCCCCTCCTCCTGGGGGTGGCGGTCTTAGTCTGGTTCCCCTCCTCCCTCCCAGGGGTGGTGGTCTTAGTCTGCTTCCCCTCCTCCCGGGGGTGGCGGTCTTAGCCTGGTTCCCCTCGTCCCTCCCGGGGGTGGCGGTCTTAGTCTGGTTCCCCTCCTCCCTCCCAGGGGTGGCGGTCTTAGTCTGCTTCCCCTCCCCTCGGGGGTGGCGGTCGTAGTCTGCTTCCCCTCCCCTCGGGGGTGGCGGTCGTAGTCTGCTTCCCCTCCTCACGGGGGTGGCGGTCGTAGTCTGCTTCCCCTCCTCCCAGGGGTGGCGGTCTTAGTCTGCTTCCCCGCCTCCCTCCAGGGGGTGGCGGTCTTAGTCTGGTTCCCTGCCTCCCTCCCGGGGGTGGCGCTCTTACCCTGGTTCCCCTCCTCCCTCCTCCCTCCCAGGGCTGGCGGTCTTAGTCTGGTTCCCCGCCTCTTTCCCGGGGGTGGCGGTCTTAGTCTGGTTCCCCGCCTCCCTTTTGGGGGTGGCGGTCTTAGCCTGGTTCCCCTCCTCCCTCCCGGGGATGGTGGTCTTAGCCTGGTTCCCCTCGTCCCTCCCGGGGGTGGCGGTATTAGTCTGGTTCCCCTCCTCCCTCCCAGGGGTGGTGGTATTAGTCTGGTTTCCCTCCTCCCTCCCGGGGGTGAAGGTCTTAGTCTGGTTCCCCTCCTCCCTCCTGGGGGTGGCGATCTTAGTCTGGTTCCCCTCCTCCCTCCCGGGGGTGGTGGTCTTAGTCTGGTTCCCCTCCTCCCTCCCGGGGGTGGCGGTCTTAGTCTGGTTCCCCTCCTCCCTCCCGGGGGTGGCGGTCTTAGTCTGGTTCCCCTCCTCCCTCCCGGGGGTGGCGGTCTTAGTCTGGTTCCCCTCCTCCCTCCTGGGGGTGGCGATCTTAGTCTGGTTCCCCTCCTCCCTCCCGGGGGTGGCGATCTTAGTCTGGTTCCCCTCCTCCCTCCCGGGGGTGGCGGTCTTAGTCTGGTTCCCCTCCTCCCTCCCGGGGGTGGCGGTCTTAGTCTGGTTCCCCTCCTCCCTCCCGGGGGTGGCGGTCTTAGTCTGGTTCCCCTCCTCCCTCCCGGGGGTGGCGGTCTTAGTCTGGTTCCCCTCCTCCCTCCCGGGGGTGGCGGTCTTAGTCTGGTTCCCCTCCTCCCTCCCGGGGGTGGCGGTCTTTGTCTGGTTCCCCTCCTCCCTCCCGGGGGTGGCGGTCTTAGTCTGGTTCCCCTCCTCCCTCCTGGGGGTGGCGGTCTTAGCCTGGTTCCTCTCCTCCCTCCCGGGGGTGGCTGTCTTAGTCTGGTTCCCCTCCTCCCTCCCGGGGGTGGCGGTCTTAGTCTGGTTCCTCTCCTCCCTCCCGGGGGTGGTGGTCTTAGTCTGGTTCCTCTCCTCCCTCCCGGGGGTGGCGGTCTTTGTCTGGTTCCCCTCCTCCCTCCCGGGGGTGGCGGTCTTAGTCTGGTTCCCCTCCTCCCTCCTGGGGGTGGCGGTCTTAGCCTGGTTCCTCTCCTCCCTCCCGGGGGTGGCGGTCTTAGTCTGGTTCCCCTCCTCCCTCCCGGGGGTGGCAGTCTTAGTCTGGTTCCTCTCCTCCCTCCCGGGGGTGGTGGTCTTAGTCTGGTTCCTCTCCTCCCTCCCGGGGGTGGCGGTCTTAGTCTGGTTCCTCTCCTCTCCTCCCTCCCGGGGGTGGTGGTCTTAGTCTGGTTCCTCTCCTCCCTCCCGGGGGTGGCGGTCTTAGTCTGGTTCCTCTCCTCTCCTCCCTCCCGGGGGTGGTGGTCTTAGTCTGGTTCCTCTCCTCCCGCCCGGGGGTGGCGGTCTTAGTCTGGTTCCTCTCCTCCCTCCCCGGGGTGGCGGTCTTAGTCTGGTTTTCCTCCTCCCTCCCGGGGGTGGCGGTATTAGTCTGGTTCCCCTCCTCCCTCCCGGGGGTGGCGGTCTTAGTCTGGTTCCCCTCCTCCCTCCCGGGGGTGGCGGTCTTAGTCTGGTTCCTCTCCTCTCCTCCCTCCCGGGGGTGGTGGTCTTAGTCTGGTTCCTCTCCTCCCTCCCGGGGGTGGCGGTCTTAGTCTGGTTCCTCTCCTCTCCTCCCTCCCGGGGGTGGTGGTCTTAGTCTGGTTCCTCTCCTCCCTCCCGGGGGTGGCGGTCTTAGTCTGGTTCCCCTCCTCCCTCCCGGGGGTGGCGGTCTTTGTCTGGTTCCCCTCCTCCCTCCCGTGGGTGGCGGTCTTAGTCTGGTTCCCCTCCTCCCTCCTGGGGGTGGCGGTCTTAGCCTGGTTCCTCTCCTCCCTCCCGGGGGTGGCGGTCTTAGTCTGGTTCCCCTCCTCCCTCCCGGGGGTGGCGGTCTTAGTCTGGTTCCTCTCCTCCCTCCCGGGGGTGGTGGTCTTAGTCTGGTTCCTCTCCTCCCTCCCGGGGGTGGCGGTCTTAGTCTGGTTCCTCTCCTCTCCTCCCTCCCGGGGGTGGTGGTCTTAGTCTGGTTCCTCTCCTCCCTCCCGGGGGTGGCGGTCTTAGTCTGGTTCCTCTCCTCTCCTCCCTCCCGGGGGTGGTGGTCTTAGTCTGGTTCCTCTCCTCCCGCCCGGGGGTGGCGGTCTTAGTCTGGTTCCTCTCCTCCCTCCCCGGGGTGGCGGTCTTAGTCTTGTTTTCCTCCTCCCTCCCGGGGGTGGCGGTATTAGTCTGGTTCCCCTCCTCCCTCCCGGGGGTGGCGGTCTTAGTCTGGTTCCCCTCCTCCCTCCCGGGGGTGGCGGTCTTAGTCTGGTTCCTCTCCTCTCCTCCCTCCCGGGGGTGGTGGTCTTAGTCTGGTTCCTCTCCTCCCTCCCGGGGGTGGCGGTCTTAGTCTGGTTCCTCTTCTCTCCTCCCTCCCGGGGGTGGTGGTCTTAGTCTGGTTCCTCTCCTCCCTCCCGGGGGTGGCGGTCTTAGTCTGGTTCCTCTCCTCCCTCCCTGGGGTGGCGGTCTTAGTCTGGTTTTCCTCCTCCCTCCCGGGGGTGGCGGTCTTAGTCTGGTTCCCCTCCTCCCTCCCGGGGGTGGCGGTCTTAGTCTGGTTCCTCTCCTCCCTCCCGGGGGTGGCGGTCTTAGTCTGGTTCCTCTCCTCTCCTCCCTCCCGGGGGTGGTGGTCTTAGTCTGGTTCCTCTCCTCCCTCCCGGGGGTGGCGGTCTTAGTCTGGTTCCTCTTCTCTCCTCCCTCCCGGGGGTGGTGGTCTTAGTCTGGTTCCTCTCCTCCCTCCCGGGGGTGGCGGTCTTAGTCTGGTTCCTCTCCTCCCTCCCTGGGGTGGCGGTCTTAGTCTGGTTTTCCTCCTCCCTCCCGGGGGTGGCGGTCTTAGTCTGGTTCCCCTCCTCCCTCCCGGGGGTGGCGGTCTTAGTCTGGTTCCTCTCCTCCCTCCCGGGGGTGGTGGTCTTAGTCTGGTTCCTCTCCTCCCTCCCGGGGGTGGCGGTCTTAGTCTGGTTCCTCTCCTCTCCTCCCTCCCGGGGGTGGTGGTCTTAGTCTGGTTCCCCTCCTCCCTCCCGGGGGTGGCGGTCTTAGTCTGGTTCCTCTTCTCCCTCCCCGGGGTGGCGGTCTTAGTCTGGTTTTCCTCCTCCCTCCCGGGGGTGGCGGTCTTAGTCTGGTTTTCCTCCTCCCTCCCGGGGGTGGCGGTCTTAGTCTGGTTCCTCTCCTCTCCTCCCTCCCGGGGGTGGCGGTCTTAGTCTGGTTCCTCTCCTCCCTCCCCCCTCCCGGGGGTGGCAGTCTTATTCTGGTTCCCCTCCTCCCTCCCGGGGGTGGCGGTCTTAGTCTGGTTCCCCTCCTCCCTCCCGGGGGTGGCGGTCTTAGTCTGGTTCCCCTCCTCCCTCCCGGGGGTGGCGGTCTTAGTCTGGTTCCCCTCCTCCCTCCTCCCTCCCGGGGGTGGCGGTCTTAGTCTGGTTCCCCTCCTCCCTCCCGGGGGTGGCGGTCTTAGTCTGGTTCCCCTCCTCCCTCCCCCCTCCCGGGGGTGGCAGTCTTATTCTGGTTCCCCGCCTCCCTCCCGGGGGTGGTGGTCTCGCGGTGACCTCTCTGGGTTCACATACTTTCTCTCCTGTTCTGTCTGTAGCCCCTCCCATCATGTATCGGAAGGACAGGAGCATCCAGATGAAGAGCAGCGCCTCCGCCCTGTACAATAACCTCAGTGTGCTGCCCATCACCGACAAGAGCCTCACCTATCTCGCCGTGGTGCACGCCAATACCGTCAACATGGTGAGCGCCTCCGCCGACAGCCTCAACGTCTCCCACCGCCAGCTGCAGTCCAAGGAGGGGAGCGTGGCCCTCAGCTCCTCCCTCATCACACAGGTCAGTGACCTACCACCATAAGTGGGTGTCCTCCAGTAGTGCACCCGCCTCCTGCATCTATGGTCCTATGTTCTGTCTAGTGCAGGGATCAGCAACCTTCTGTCGTGGTTGCCTCTCCCCGCTGGCGCTCTGTCGTGGTTGCCGCGCCCCACTGGCGCTCTGTCGTGGTTGCCGCGCCCCGCTGGCGCTCTGTCGTTGCCGCTGGCGCTCTGTCGTGGTTGCCGCGCCCCACTGGCGCTCTGTCGTGGTTGCCTCTCCCCGCTGGCGCTCTGTCGTGGTTGCCTCTCCCCGCTGGCGCTCTGTCGTGGTTGCCTCTCCCCGCTGGCGCTCTGTCGTGGTTGCCTCTCCCCGCTGGCGCTCTGTCGTGGTTGCCTCTCCCCGCTGGCGCTCTGTCGTGGTTGCCTCTCCCCGCTGGCGCTCTGTCGTGGTTGCCTCTCCCCGCTGGTGCTCTGTCGTGGTTGCCTCTCCCCGCTGGCGCTCTGTCGTGGTTGCCGCGCCCCGCTGGCGCTCTGTCGTGGTTGCCTCTCCCCGCTGGCGCTCTGTCGTGGTTGCCTCTCCCCGCTGGCGCTCTGTCGTGGTTGCCTCTCCCCGCTGGCGCTCTGTCGTGGTTGCCTCTCCCCGCTGGCGCTCTGTCGTGGTTGCCGCGCCCCGCTGGCGCTCTGTCGTGGTTGCCTCTCCCCGCAGGCTCTCTGTCGTGGTTGCCTCTCCCCGCTGGCGCTCTGTCGTGGTTGCCTCTCCCCGCTGGCGCTCTGTCGTGGTTGCCTCTCCCCGCTGGCGCTCTGTCGTGGTTGCCTCTCCCCGCTGGCGCTCTGTCGTGGTTGCCGCACCCACATAATATCATTATGTTTGCCCCCCAGGCATCCTGGTGCGTTCTGCCGTCCCGGGTTCTGCTGGTTCTGACCTCACAGAAGGGAATCCAGGTAATATTATGGGGGAGCTCCTCCTGTGCCCGGCACTGCCGACCCGTTTCCTCACTAGTTGTTTCTCGGTCTGACAGATGTACGAGTCTGACGGCTCTATCATGGTGTACTGGCACGCCCTGGATGCGCTGGAGGCTCCGCAGGGTATGTAGTGAGAGAACGCCGTGGTCCTGTGCCCGGTCGGTGCCCGTCTGATGCTAATGTCCCCTTTCTTCTCAGCTCAAGCCGTGTTCGCTCGTGGCATCGCCCCCGCTGGAGGACGCTACGTCTGTGTGGGTGAGATTATTGTATGCACAGTGACAGGTCTAGTATGGTACAGTGGCGCCCCCTGCCTTTGCTGGGCAGGTATTGCAGCCACATTCACTGCAGTAAAGCAGAGTTATTACTGGCTGTGCAGACACAGAGCGATCGTCCTGATGCATGGCGGAGATTAAGGGAGCAGTCAGAGTGACAGAGGATGAGACTGCTCCGTTCTGCTCTCCACAGGGACATCCTCTGGCCTCGTCCTCGTGTTCGACATCCCCCCGAAAGGCACCAACATTACACTGGCCGAAGTCCTAGCCGAGCACAGGGAGCCCATTACTGACATCGCCTGTGAGACCTGTGAGGGAGAGGTGAGAGCATAACCCCCAACATCCTGGAGTCTTCTCTAAACCTCCTGTACTGACTGCCTATATACCCGCCAGGATCGGGGTGCTGACCTGGTGACGGCTGATGATTCCGGGGTGCTTTGTGTCTGGAAGGCTGGGGATGATTTCCGTCTCGTGACGAAGATCTCTGCGTATGGGTGAGTGGGTTGTGGAGCGGTGAGTATACGGGGCAGGGTCTATATGATGTCAGCGCCGTCTCCTGTGTCCTCCAGGGTCACCTGCTCCTCGGTGAAGCTGTGGGACGGGGTGATTGCTGCGGCCTACGGGACGGGGCAGATCCGGCTGTACGACGCCAGCACTGGAGCCATAAGTGCTGAGCTGGACTCCCACGCCAGGTGGATCTACACGCTGGACATCGCCCCCGAGACCGGACGGGTGAGTCCTGTATGTCCCCCCCAGAGTCCTGTCTGCCGGGAGATGTTCTGTCTGACTGGCTCGTGTTTCCTTCCAGCTGCTCTCGGGGGCGGAGGACTCCTTCGTTCAGATCTGGCAGCTGAGTCGTTGTGAGGAGTCGGGGCTCATAGAGGTGATGTCTCGTGATGGGGGCCGCTGTCTCTTCCATCCACCGTCCATTAACTCCCATGTTGTTCTGTGCAGGTGGAGCACCGGCACTCGGAGTGCGTGACTGATACCCAGATCTGTGGGGCGCGCTTCTGTGACCCCCAGGGCTCGTCCTTCGCTGTGACTGGCTATGACCTGAATGAGATCATCAGATACGTGCAGTTATAGGAGCGGAGGAGACCTGGAGCACCCCGATATCATCAGGTCCCCCCCAACACTGCCCCAAAGACTGCAGAGTCCCAGGTAGAGGACTCTGTGGATGTACAGAGCTCACAGCCCTTCACCCCGCTATAATCTGCCCCTCCATAGTTATAACGTTATATATCATTATTGTATATATCGCCCCCCCACACACACTGTGCTGTAAATATACTATACGGGGAAAGTATTGTCCCCCAGAATCTAAATGTGCTGTTTTATTTAATGCCATTGGCCCTGGAGTATAACATCCAGCCTCTAGCCCTGCAGTCTACCATTACCACAGTGTATAACATCCAGCCTCTAGCCCTGCAGTCTACCATTACCACAGTGTATAACATCCAGCCTCTAGCCCTGCAGTCTACCATTACCACAGTGTATAACATCCAGCCTCTAGCCCTGCAGTCTACCATTACCACAGTGTATAACATCCAGCCTCTAGCCCTGCAGTCTACCATTACCACAGTGTATAACATCCAGCCTCTAGCCCTGCAGTCTGCCATTACCACAGTGTATAACATCCAGCCTCTAGGCATGCAGTCTACCATTACCACAGTGTATAACATCCAGCCTCTAGCCATGCAGTCTACCATTACCACAGGTGTATAACATCCAGTCTCTAGCCATGCAGTCTACCATTACCACAGTGTATAACATCCAGTTTCTAGCCCTGCAGTCTGCCATTACCACAGTGTATAACATCCAGCCTCTAGCCCTGCAGTCTGCCATTACCACAGTGTATAACATCCAGCCTCTAGCCATGCAGTCTACCATTACCACAGTGTATAACATCCAGCCTCTAGCCATACAGTCTACCATTACCACAGTGTATAACATCCAGCCTCTAGCCATGCAGTCTACCATTACCACAGTGTATAACATCCAGCCTCTAGCCATGCAGTCTACGTGTATAACATCCAGCCTCTAGCCATGCAGTCTACCATTACCACAGTGTATAACATCCAGTCTCTAGCCCTGCAGTCTACCATTACCACAGTGTATAACATCCAGTCTCTAGCCCTGCAGTCTACCATTACCACAGTGTATAACATCCAGCCTCTAGCCCTGCAGTCTACCATTACCACAGTGTATAACATCCAGCCTCTAGCCATGCAGTCTACCATTACCACAGTGTATAACATCCAGCCTCTAGCCATGCAGTCTGCCATTACCACAGTGTATAACATCCAGTCTCTAGCCCTGCAGTCTACCATTACCACAGTGTATAACATCCAGCCTCTAGCCCTGCAGTCTACCATTACCACAGTGTATAACATCCAGCCTCTAGCCATGCAGTCTACCATTACCACAGTGTATAACATCCAGCCTCTAGCTGTGCAGTCTACCATTACCACAGTGTATAACATCCAGCCTCTAGCCGTGCAGTCTACCATTACCACAGTGTATAACATCCAGCCTCTAGCCATGCAGTCTGCCATTACCACATGTGTATAACATCCAGCCTCTAGCCGTGCAGTCTGCCATTATCTCATGTGTATAACAGCCAGCCTCTAGCCGTGCAGTCTGCCATTATCACATGTGTATAACATCCAGCCTCTAGCCATGCAGTCTACCATTACCACAGTGTATAGCATCCAGCCTCTAGCCGTGCAGTCTGCCATTACCACAGGTGTATAACATCCAGCCTCTAGCCGTGCAGTCTGCCATTACCACAGGTGTATAACATCCAGCCTCTAGCCCTGCAGTCTGCTTGTATAACATCCAGCCTCTAGCCCTGCAGTCTATCATTACCACAGTGTATAACATCCAGCCTCTAGCCGTGCAGTCTGCCATTACCACAGTGTATAACATCCAGCCTCTAGCCCTGCAGTCTATCATTACCACAGTGTATAACATCCAGCCTCTAGCCGTGCAGTCTGCCATTACCACAGTGTATAACCTCTAGCCACTAGCCATGCAGTCTACCATTACCACAGTGTATAACATCCAGCCTCTAGCCGTGCAGTCTACCATTACCACAGTGTATAACATCCAGTCTCTAGCCGTGCAGTCTACCATTACCACAGGTGTATAACATCCAGCCTCTAGCCCTGCAGTCTGCGTGTATAACATCCAGCCTCTAGCCCTGCAGTCTACCATTACCACAGTGTATAACATCCAGCCTCTAGCCCTGCAGTCTGCGTGTATAACATCCAGCCTCTAGCCCTGCAGTCTACCATTACCACAGTTTATAACATCCAGCCTCTAGCCATGCAGTCTACCATTACCACAGGTGTATAACATCCAGCCTCTAGCTGTGCAGTCTGCCATTACCACAGGTGTATAACATCCAGCCTCTAGCCCTGCAGTCTACCATTACCACAGTATATAACATCCAGCCTCTAGCCCTGCAGTCTACCATTACCACAGTGTATAACATCCAGCCTCTAGCCCTGCAGTCTGCGTGTATAACATCCAGCCTCTAGCCCTGCAGTCTACCATTACCACAGTTTATAACATCCAGCCTCTAGCCATGCAGTCTACCATTACCACAGTGTATAACATCCAGCCTCTAGCCATGCAGTCTACCATTACCACAGGTGTATAACATCCAGCCTCTAGCCATGCAGTCTACCATTACCACAGGTGTATAACATCCAGCCTCTAGCCGTGCAGTCTGCCATTACCACAGGTGTATAACATCCAGCCTCTAGCCCTGCAGTCTACCATTACCACAGTATATAACATCCAGCCTCTAGCCCTGCAGTCTACCATTACCACAGTATATAACATCCAGCCTCTAGCCATGCAGTCTACCATTACCACAGGTGTATAACATCCAGCCTCTAGCCATGCAGTCTACCATTACCACAGTGTATAACATCCAGCCTCTAGCCCTGCAGTCTACCATTACCACAGTATATAACATCCAGCCTCTAGCCCTGCAGTCTACCATTACCACAGTGTATAACATCCAGCCTCTAGCCCTGCAGTCTACCATTACCACAGTGTATAACATCCAGCCTCTAGCCATGCAGTCTACCATTACCACAGGTGTATAACATCCAGCCTCTAGCCATGCAGTCTACCATTACCACAGGTGTATAACATCCAGCCTCTAGCCGTGCAGTCTGCCATTACCAGAGGTGTATAACATCCAGCCTCTAGCCCTGCAGTCTACCATTACCACAGTATATAACATCCAGCCTCTAGCCCTGCAGTCTACCATTACCACAGTGTATAACATCCAGCCTCTAGCCATGCAGTCTACCATTACCACAGGTGTATAACATCCAGCCTTTAGCCGTGCAGTCTACCATTACCACAGTGTATAACATCCAGCCTCTAGCCATGCAGTCTACCATTACCACAGGTGTATAACATCCAGCCTTTAGCCGTGCAGTCTACCATTACCACAGTGTATAACATCCAGCCTCTAGCCGTGCAGTCTGCCATTACCACAGTGTATAACATCCAGCCTCTAGCCATGCAGTCTACCATTACCACAGTGTATAACATCCAGCCTCTAGCCGTGCAGTCTGCCATTACCACAGTGTATAACATCCAGCCTCTAGCCGTGCAGTCTGCCATTACCACAGTGTATAACATCCAGCCTCTAGCCATGCAGTCTGCCATTACCACATGTGTATAACATCCAGCCTCTAGCCGTGCAGTCTGCCATTATCACATGTGTATAACATCCAGCCTCTAGCCGTGCAGTCTGCCATTACCACATGTGTATAACATCCAGCCTCTAGCCATGCAGTCTACCATTACCACAGTGTATAGCATCCAGCCTCTAGCCATGCAGTCTGCCATTATCACATGTGTATAACAGCCAGCCTCTAGCCATGCAGTCTACCATTACCACAGTGTATAGCATCCAGCCTCTAGCCATGCAGTCTACCATTACCACAGTGTATAGCATCCAGCCTCTAGCCGTGCAGTCTGCCATTATCACATGTGTATAACATCCAGCCTCTAGCCGTGCAGTCTGCCATTATCACATGTGTATAACAGCCAGCCTCTAGCCATGCAGTCTACCATTACCACAGTGTATAGCATCCAGCCTCTAGCCGTGCAGTCTGCCATTACCACAGGTGTATAACATCCAGCCTCTAGCCCTGCAGTCTGCTTGTATAGCATCAAGCCTCTAGCCGTGCAGTCTGCCATTACCACAGGTGTATAACATCCAGCCTCTAGCCCTGCAGTCTGCTTGTATAACATCCAGCCTCTAGCCGTGCAGTCTTCCATTACCACAGTGTATAACATCCAGCCTCTAGCCGTGCAGTCTTCCATTACCACAGTGTATAACATCCAGCCTCTAGCCCTGCAGTCTGCCATTACCACAGGTGTATAACATCCAGCCTCTAGCCATGCAGTCTACCATTACCACAGTGTATAACATCCAGCCTCTAGCCATGCAGTCTACCATTACCACAGTGTATAACATCCAGCCTCTAGCCATGCAGTCTACCATTACCACAGTGTATAACATCCAGCCTCTAGCCGTGCAGTTAACATTAACATCAGCACAAATACTGTGGCAGGAGCTTTGTGGCCTGGGTGTCCATTTGAAATACAGCTATTTTGTGCAAAGATATATTTACTTCAGGCCTACAGAGGTTCAGACCGTGTGAGATACCCCCTCTACATACAGGGGTTTGATTCAGGGATTTGTAATACAGCCATTTTGGGCAAAAAAATATTTTATTGAGGCCTAGTCTGGTTTAGGCCGTGTGAGCCCTTTACATACTGTCATTCTATTCTACAACTTTAGGGCAAGATCCTAAATTTGAAATATATGAGGAGAGCGTTCAAATAAAGGACGTGGCCCAGGTCGTGGTGCTGCTGGTGGAGCTCCTGTTGCAGGGAGAGGACGTGGTCGATCTGTGCCAGCTACACGCACAAGTGAAACCCCTTCCTCAGGTGCGAGTAGGTGACAGAACCTGCAGCGGTATTTGGTCGGGCCTAATGCTGCTCTACGAATGGTGAGGCCTGAACAAGTACAGGCGATAGTAGATTGGGTTGCTGACAGTGGATCCAGTTCCTCCACATTGTCTCCCACCCAGTCTCCTGCTGAAAGACCACAGTTGTCACCTGCAGCCGATGTCCATCAGTCTTTCACCTCACCCCCTTGCACATCAGCCAAGCAGTCTGAGCCCCAAGTCATGCAGCAGTCTCTTCTGCTTTTTGATGACTCTGTTAGCAGGGTTTCCCAGGACCATCCACTTAGCCCTGCCCCACAAGTGGAAGAGATTGAGTGCACCGATGCCCAACCACTTATCTTTCAAGATGAGTACATGGGAGGACCATCGCAACACGTCTCGGATGATGACGAAACACAGGTGCCAACTGCTGGGGCTTTCTGCAGTGTGCAGACCGACAAGGAAGTCAGGGGTGAAGACTGGGTGGAAGATGATGTGGAGGACGATGAAGTCCTCGACACCACATGGAATCAAGGTCATGCGAGTGACCGATGTAGTTCGGAGGAAGAGGCGGTGGTCGCACAGAGCCACCAGCACAGCAGAAGAGAGAGCAGGGTGCAAAAGCGGAGCGGCCGTCCTCTAGACAGTACGCCTGCTACTGCCCACCGCAGCAAGGGACCGAGCACACCAAAGCCAGCTCCAAGGAGTTCCCTGGCGTGGCAGTTCTTCAGACAATGTGCTGACGAGAAGACACCAGTGGTTTGCACGCTGTGCAATCAGAGCCTGAAGCGAGGCATAAACGTTCTCAACCTGAGCACAACCTGCATGACCAGGCATCTAAGTGCAAAGCACGAGCTGTAGTGGAGTAGACACCTCAAAAACCAAGAAAGGTCTCTGGCTCCTCCTGCTTCCTCTTCTGCTGCAGTCGCGGCCTCTTCATCCACCTCTGGAGTGACAGTGCCACCTGCCACCCCGCAAACAGAGGATCTGCAGGCAACACCACCACCTGGGTCACCAAGCATCTCCACAATGTCCCACGCATATCCCAAACGCTGGAGAGGAAGAAGAAGTACCCCCCTACCCACCCGCGATCCCTAGCCCTGAATGCCAGCATTTCTAAATTACTGGCCTTTGAAATACTGTCATTCCGTCTGGTGGTGGCTGTCCCACAGTACGTCGTGCCCAGCCGCCACTACTTTTCCAGGAGAACCATCCCTTCCCTCCACAACCAAGTAGGGGACAAAATCAGGTGTGCACTGCGCAACGCCATCTGTGGCAAGGTGCACCTGACTACGGATACGTGGACCAGTAAGCACGGTCAGGGACGTTATATCACCATAACAGCACACTGGGTAAATGCAGTGGCGGCTGGGCCTGAGGCGGATAGCAGTTTGGCGCATGTCCTTCCACCACGAGGATTGCAGGGCGCTTCAGTTTGCCTCCTGTTGCTTCCTCCTCCTACCCTGCATCCTCATCCTCTACCGGCTCCTTATCCGGTCAGCGTAACCCCTTCACCACCAACTTCAGCACAGCCAGGGGGAAACGTCAGCAGGCAGTTTTATAACGTATCTGTTCGGGGCACACACCCCACACCGCGCAGGAGCTGTGGACGGGCCTTGAACAACAGACCGATTAATGGTTTGTGCCAGTCAGCCTCAAGCCCGGCTTGGTGGTGTGCGATAATGGGCGAAATCTCGTAGCAGCTCTGGGACTAGCCGGTTTGACGCACATCCCTTGCCTGGCGCATGTGCTGAATTTGGTGGTGCAGAGATTCCTTAAAAATTACCCCGATATGTCAGAGCTGCTACATAAAGTGCGGGCCGTCTGTGCGCGCTTTTGGCGTTCTCACCCTGCTGCTGCTGCTCGCCTGTCAGCGCTTCAGTGTAACTTCGGCCTTCCCGCTCACCGCCTCATATGCGACGTGCCCACCAGGTGGAACTCCACCTTGCATATGCTGGACAGACTGTGCGAGCAGCAGCAGGCCATAGTGGAGTTTCAGCTGCAGCACGCACGGGTCAGTCGCTCTGCGGAACAGCACCACTTCACCACCAATGACTGGGCCTCCATGCGAGACCTGTGTTCCTTGTTGCGCTGTTTCGAGTACTCCACCAACATGGCCAGTGCCGATAACGCCGTTCTCAGCGTTACTATCCCACTTCTATGCCTCCTTGAAAAAACGCTCCTGGCGATGATGGAAGAGGATGTGGCACAGGAGGAAGAGGAAGAGGAATCGTTTCGTAGGGTTTCTGGCCAGACATTCCCAAGTGGCTCCGAGGGTGGGTTCCTGCACCCACAAACGTCTAACGTGTATGGGGGGATACAGAGGACACAGACGATACACCTCCCACAGAGGACAGCTTGTCGTTGCCTCTGGGCAGCCTGGCACACATGAGCGATTACATGTTGCAGTGTCTCCGCAACGACCGCCGAGTTGCCCACATTCTAACTTGTGCTGATTACTGGGTGGCCATGCTGCTGGATCCCCGTTACAAGGACAACATACTGTCCTTAATTCCGTCACTGGAGCGTGATCGTAAGATGCGCGAGTACAAGCGCACGCTGGTAGACGCGCTGCTGGTGGCATTCCCACCTGACAGCGGGGGCACAGTGGAAGCACAAGGCGAAGGACGAGGAAGAGGTGGCCAACGCAGCTGGGACACCGCCAGCACCTCAGAAGGCAGGGTTAGCATGGCCGAAATGTGGAAAAGCTTTGTCAGCACGCCACAACAACCAGCACCACCAGCTGATATGGAACGTCTTAGCAGGAGGCAGCATTTCACCAACATGGTGGAGCAGTATGTGTGCACACGCCTACACGTACTGAATGACGGGTCTGCACCCTTCAACTTCTGGGTCTCCAAATTGGGCACATGCCCCGAGCTTGTCCTTTACGCCTTGGAGGTGCTGGCCTGCCCTGCAGCCCGTGTATTGTCTGAACGTGTGTTTAGCACGACTGGATTGGATTATCAGGTTATATTTCACAATATTTTGGGGTGTACCCTAATTTTAAAAAATAAAAATAAATTTTAAACCAAAAAGCAGTGTAGGCTACCTCCTCCTCCTCCACTGCCGCTTCCACCTACACCGCCACATCCACCGCCTCCTCAACCTCCTACTCCATATGGACCTGGTCCTCCTAGATCAAGATTATTATTTTTTATTTTTATGTATTTTATGTTATTTTAAGTCATTTCCCTATCCACATTTGTTTGCAGAGCACTTGCCATGCTCTTAACCACATTTTGATGCCATTTGCAGCCCTCTAGCCCTTTCCATGACATTTTTACAGCCATTTTAGTGCTCAAAAGTTCGGGTCCCCATTGACTTCAATAGGGTTCGGGGTCAAGTTCAGGTCCCGAACTCGAACTTTTTTCCGAAGTTCGGCCGAACCTGAACATCCAGGTGTCCGCTCAACTCTACTCTCTTTCAATTCCTGCTTGAGATATCTCATTGCAGCTTCCATGTTGATGGTTTGCACCATCAATTCCGCTATCATCTATTCTATTAAGCAGGGTTTGATGTTCAGCCCATGTGCATTGTAGGTGCATTCTAACTCTGAGAGACAGAATAAAAAAAACAATTCAGGAAATCACATTGTATGTTTTGTAAAGAATGTATTTGTCTTGCACTGCTAAACATAAGTATCTGAACACCTGAGAAACAGCAATAATTCTGGCTCTCAAAGACCTGTTAAGTGCCTTTAAAAAGTCCACCTCTACTCCACTCATTAATCTAACTTAGTAGCACCTGTCTGAGCTCTTCAAAGACCCCTGTCCACACCACAGTCAGTCAGACGCCAACTACTACCATGGGAAAGACCTAAGAGCTGTCAAAAGACACCAAAAACACAATTGTGGACCTCCACAAGGCTGGAAAGGGCTACGGAGCAATTGCCAAGCAGCTGGGTGAAAATAGATCAACTGTTGGAGCAATTGTTAGAAAATGGAAGAGGCTAAAGACGACTGTCAGTCTCCCTCAGATCTCACCTCGTGAGGTATCATGCAAGATCTCACCTCGTGAGGTATCACTGATGATAAAAAAGGTGAGGAATCAGCCCAGAACTACAAGGGAGGAGCTGGTCAATGACATGAAGAGAGCTGTACCACAGTTTCAGAGGTCACCGTCGGTAGAACACTTCGCCGTCATGGTTTCAGATCATGCATTGCACGGAAGGTTCTCCTGCTCAAGTCATCACATGTCCAAGCCCATCTGAAGTTTGCCAATGACCATTTGGATGATCCAGAGGAGGCCAGGGAGAAAGTCATGTGGTCAGATGAGACCAAAGTATAACTTTTTGGTATAAACTTCACTCGTCATGTTTGGAGGGAAAAGAAGGATAAGTTGCATCCCAAGACCACCATCCCTACTGTAAAGCATGGGGTGGTAACATCATGCTTTGGGGGGGCTTTTCTGTGAAGGGGATAGGACAACTGCACTGTATTAAGGAGAGGATGAATGGGGCCATTTATTGTGAGATTTTGAGCAACAACCTCCTTCCCTCAGTCAGAGCATTGAAGATGGGTCGTGGCTGGGTCTTCCAACATGACAACGACCCGAAGCACACAGCCAGGATAGCAAGGGAGCGGCTCCGTAAGAAGCATATCAAGGTTCTGGAGTGGCCTAGCCGGTCTCCAGACTTAAATCCAATAGAACATCTTTGGAGGGAGCTGAAACTCCGCGTTGCTCGGCGACAGCCCCGAAACCTGACAGATGTAGAGGAGATCGGTGTGGAGGAGCGGGCCACAATCCCTGCTGCAGTATGTGCAAACCTGGTCAGGAACTACAGGAAACGTCTGACCAAAGGCTTCTTGACCAAATAGTAACACGGATTTTCTCATGTGTTTAGATACTTCTGTTCAGCAGTGCAAGACAAAGACATTCTTTAAAAATCATACAATGTGATTTCCTGATTTTTTTAAAATCTTTTTTATTCTGTCTCTCAGAGTAGGAATGCACCTACGATGTGAATTTCAGACCCCTCCATGATTTCTAAGTGGGAGAACGTGCAAAATCACAGGGTGTTCAAATACTTCTGTTCCTCACTGTAAATGCTCTTCTGGATGAAGGGGTGGAAACCCCACAGATGCCCTCCAAAATCTTGTAGATAGTCTTCCCAGAGGAGCAAAACGGGACCAGCTCCATATTAACGCCTATGGATTTAGAATGGGAGGAAATAAAATCTCCTGGAGGTGGAATGTGGAGGGTCCAATACTTTTCTCCATTTAGTGTATGTACAATATACCACTGTTATATGCAGCCAGGTCCCGTTATCTTGACCACTTCCTGGTCTCAATGTCGGCAACACATAGCTCATTAAGGAAGTCATGTGTGCTGAGCTGGTTTAATGGGTATATAAGGTGTGATAGGCTGTCTGCCCACATATCCCTCGGTGGGTATATAAGGTGTGTGATGGGCTGTCTGCCCACATATCCCTCGGTGGGTATATAAGGTGTGATAGGCTGTCTGCACACATATTCCTTGATGGGTATATAAGGTGTGATAGGCTGTCTGCACACACATCCCTCGGTGGGTATATAAGGTATGTGATAGGCTGTCTGCACACATATCCCTCGGTGGGTATATAAGGTGTGATAGGCTGTCTGCACACATATCCCTCGGTGGGTATATAAGGTGTGAGACTGTCTGCACACATATCCCTCGGTGGGTATATAGGAGGTGTGATAGGCTGTCTGCACACATATCCCTCGGTGGGTATATAAGGTGTGATAGGCTGTCTGCACACATATCCCTCGGTGGGTATATAGGATGTGTGATAGGCTGTCTGCACACATATCCCTCGGTGGGTATATAGGATGTGTGATAGGCTGTCTGCACACATATCCCTCGGTGGGTATATAGGATGTGTGATAGGCTGTCTGCCCACATATCCCTCGGTGGGTATATAAGGTGTGATAGGCTGTCTGCACACATATCCCTCGGTGGGTATATAGGAGGTGTGATAGGCTGTCTGCACACATATCCCTCGGTGGGTATATAAGGTGTGATAGGCTGTCTGCACACATATTTCTTGATGGGTATATAAAGTGTGATAGGCTGTCTGCACACATATCCCTCGATGGGTATAAAAGGTGTGATAGGCTGTCTGCACACACATCCCTCGGTGGGTATATAAGGTATTTGATAGGCTGTCTGCACACATATCCCTCGGTGGGTATATAAGAGGTGTGATAGGCTGTCTGCACACATATCCCTCAGTGGGTATATAAGATGTGTGATAGGCTGTCTGCACACATATCCCTCAGTGGGTATATAGGATGTGTGATAGGCTGTCTGCACACATATCCCTCGGTGGGTATATAGGATGTGTGATAGGCTGTCTGCACACATATCCCTCGGTGGGTATATAGGATGTGTGATAGGCTGTCTGCACACATATCCCTCGGTGGGTATATAGGATGTGTGATAGGCTGTCTGCCCACATATCCCTCGGTGGGTATATAAGGTGTGATAGGCTGTCTGCACACATATCCCTCGGTGGGTATATAGGAGGTGTGATAGGCTGTCTGCACACATATCCCTCGGTGGGTATATAAGGTGTGATAGGCTGTCTGCACACATATCCCTCAATGGGTATAAAAGGTGTGATAGGCTGTCTGCACACACATCCCTCGGTGGGTATATAAGGTATGTGATAGGCTGTCTGCACACATATCCCTCGGTGGGTATATAAGAGGTGTGATAGGCTGTCTGCACACATATCCCTCGGTGGGTATATAAGAGGTGTGTGATAGGCTGTCTGCACACATATCCCTCGGTGGGACTATCAGTGGTGTGATAGGCTGTCTGCACACATATCCCTCGATGGGTATATAAGGTGTGATAGGCTGTCTGCACACATATCCCTCGGTGGGTATATAAGGGGTGTGATAGGCTGTCTGCACACATATCCCTCAGTGGGTATATAAGGTGTGATAGGCTGTCTGCACACATATCCCTCGGTGGGTATATAAGGGGTGTGATAGGCTGTCTGCACACAATTTCCCTCAGTGGGTATATCAGGTGTGAGACTGTCTGCACACATATCCCTCTGTGGGTATATAGGAGGTGTGATAGGCTGTCTGCACACATATCCCTCGGTGGGTATATAAGGTGTGTTATAGGCTGTCTGCACACATATCCCTCGGTGGGTATATAAGGGGTGTGATAGGCTGTCTGCACACATATCCCTCGGTGGGTATATAAGGTGTGTTATAGGCTGTCTGCACACATATCCCTCGGTGGGTATATAAGGGGTGTGATAGGCTGTCTGCACACAATTTCCCTCGGTGGGTATATAAGGTGTGAGACTGTCTGCACACATATCCCTCTGTGGGTATATAGGAGGTGTGATAGGCGGTCTGCACACATATCCCTCGGTGGGTATATAAGGTGTGTGATAGGCTGTCTGCACACATATCCCTCGTGGGTATTTAAGGGGTGTGATAGACTATCTGCACACATAATAAGAGACTCCGCCACACTATCGAGTAACCAGAAGAAGACGCTGAGACAGGAATACTCTGCCACAGACCCTGGGCCTCCAGCCTTTGGCCAGGGAACCAGCCTGTGAGAGAGACGGACAGCTATGTCAGGCCTTTCCAGACCATGAACCCCTTCTTCTGCCAGTGAGGAGACTGGAGAAGCCAGCCCTATCTGTCGCCTATATCATTTTGCACCTGTAAAAAGCACACTGGTTTACTGTTGACCCTAACTCTCTGGACTTATTTCCCATTGGGGTTTTCTATACCTTACCATCCCTTGGGGAGCAGCAACACGTGGTGACACCTCGACAGTGTCTGGGGGACTCAGCGTAGCTTTGGAGCCACCCCAAAACCCATCCATTGCATGTACAATACAGGAGATGCATCCAGTGCGGGAGGTGTGTCCAGTCTGGGAGGCATGTCCATTACGGGGGACACTGACAGTACAGGAGACACAGGCAGTACAGGAAATACATACCTTCTAACCTCCACAGCCATGCCCTCAGAGTCACACACTAGCCCTTCTACTGACCTTACCTCCACAGCTGTGCCCTCAGGGTTACACACCATCCCTTTTACTGACTTTGACCATGGCAGATACAACTAGTCGCCCTCTACTGGACATTAGTAGTGGTGGGACCATGATAACTACAACAGCTAGCCATCTGTGGGACTTTAGTAGTAGTGGGACCATGACAAATACAATTGGTTGCCCCCTGGTGGACATTTGTAGTGGTAGGACCATGACAACTACAACTTTTCATCCTATGCTGGATAGTAGTAGTAGTGGGACCATGACAACTAAACCTGCTGCCCTCTGCTGGACATTAGTAATAATGGGGCCCCTATCTTGCTCTCCAGCTTCAGGTTGCTATGGCAGCTGGCACTTACAGATGACCGCCAGCCATCAACTGATTCATCTAGCTTTGCATTGCCTGTAATTTGAGGTCCATACCCACTCCTGTGCTAGTGGATCCTGATAATGACCCTGCCAGTGCTCCTGGATTTCATTCTACTCCTTTGGATTGTTCGCTTGGTACTTGTGGTTCTGCTTCTGGCACTGACCATTGGCTGTGTTCCTGACTTCATTCTCACAGCATTAGCAACTTAGGGGTCTTCCTGGAGCACACCTCCCTGTGGGGTTCAAGGGTATCAACAAGGGAATCCTATGGCACCTCAGTCTACCTGGTGCCAAAGGATTACGGATTAGAGACCCCATGTCTCCAGTCCCCCTACTCTACAAGGGCCTCCGAAGAGTTGAATCCCATGTGACTTGGGGTTTGTCGGACATCCACCTGGTGGCGATGGCATTGGCATGGTGCTGATACATGGACATACCATGGGCACATGGATAGACTGGTGGCCTTGGCATAATACCGGTACATGGAAAGACCTTGGTTGGGGTCTTTGGTGCACTTAGCACGGTTGGTGCTCACGTGTCTGTTGGGGTCAGGAATGTTTCAGGGGGTTGGGCTCTTCATGTTGTTGTGTGTTCAGGAATGTGGACACATGGATGAGATTACATAACACGGACCACGTGCTGACAGCTCCCTGACACTAAGCACTCCCCCCTCCCCCGGCTGCACAGAACACGAGGCTTTAATAAATGCCAGGCGATAAATAGCGTGTAGCGTCCTTGTGTTACGTCATCCCCCCCCCCCATGTAATGTTTTTGCCCGCACAGGTTTACAAACTACTAGCAAACATCAGTGAAAAACGCATTGCATCCGGACTGCTTCCAGGTCACATGTGGATGCAATGCGTTTTTCACTGAAGCCCCATTCGCTTCTATGGGGCCAGGGCTGCGTGAAAATCGTAGAATAAAGAACATCAGCACATCAACCGTAGCTGACAACCCCTTTAACAAACTCCTTTACATATGACTAGTTGTTGTCTTGATCCCTGCAGCGATGACATTTGCAGTTATAGGGTCCCGGTGATGGACAGCCCTGCTCTGCTTTGATTGGCCCTGAGTTCTGAGGAGTACCTTCTGTGCTACGCTGGATTCACATGTAGCGGTCTGCTGTGCGACTAAAACATGAGTGTTTTTGCCACTTCTTACATGTGGTTGCTGGGGGTCTGACTGATGGGGCCCCGTGATTCTGAGAACTGTGGGTCCTCAAGTCTCTGCTCTGACTTGGCAACCTGTAGAAGCAGATGGAGCAGTGGACCAACCTGCACACAACCACTTCATTCAGAGTGGCCCCTGGGACCCACGGTTCTCAGGATCACGAGGCCCCAGCAATTCCACATTTATCACTTATCCTGTGGACACTTTGATGGGATAACTCCTTTGACATGTTTCAGCTGTAAAAAGCGCTGCACCGCACTTCTGTGTGTGAACCAAGCCTGACTGCTGCTCTTGGACACCTTCTAAGACCTTATCAGCCGTGCACAAAGGTGGAGACAAGCGGACGGGACCTTTGGTACGACGTATATGGCAATGGTTTATGCTACGTCCCATTGTCTGTGTTTACCAGGTGCTCATTACGCTGAAAATGATGAATCACATAGAAAAGGATCATAGATGCCTGGAGAAACCCTACTCTAAACTGCCCACGTGTTTCCCGTGGGCACCGAGGTCTGCATCATCCCTGTTACTTTTCCTCCTGCCTCTATCCCTCATGGTGGCTCAGTGACCAGTCTAGAGGCTCCTTCAGGTGTATCCTGTTGCTTGAATGTTCTTTGTGATCAATTCTTCAGTGGTCATTCTCTGTCCGGAGGAGAGTCCACCGGTCTGCAGGGTTGTCCTGGGCAGCAGTACGCTTTTGACTACCATATGGGGGTGATTTTCTTGGATGACTGCTCCCGGGCAGAGTAATACAGGGGTCGGATGTTCTCCTCATACAGGCTCATAGTCTACACTTTAGGACGTCTCTAGTCTCACAAAATCATGGTCAAAGCATCGACTGTCAGAAGCTGATAATATTTGAGGTTCACATACTTTTTCTGAACAAATCATTTGCCACAGGTTGATGTTGTGAAATGACATGGACATTAGCTGCTGCTCTTGACCCCCATTTAGGGGGTCACTTGGCCGGCTCCCACTGTGCCGACTGATGATCTGGGAAGCACACTTATCTTGAGCTATTTATATTGTTTTATGCATGGCGGGCAATGGTCCCAGTCTTGATCATCACCCTGACGGCAGCCACAATAACACCACAAGAGCAGGGCTCTTTTATTATTAGCGTGGGCACCAGGTACGCATTGGCCAAAGACCCTACAGAGAACTTTCCCAGCGTGCTGATGCCCCAGGAGGTCACCCAAGTCTTCCTCTCTGCCAGTGACCTGGTACATAATGAGCTCTTAACAGTAATTAACGCTGTGGGAATCAGGTACTCATGTACCCAGCCAGAGACCGCACATGTCCTCCTGAATTCAACTGCTGGGCCCTCACCTCCTAAGCCCCCTGCTCCATAGACAACTGGAGGAGGAGGACAGAAGATGGTAGCTATTGATAGCCACCACAGAGGACCAGCTTTTGAGGCAATATATTGTGCTACACTGTGTTATTTGGTTGGGATGGTATATTGGTATTGTTGGCCCCACCTACTTGTGTTTCCCCGCCTTCTGTTAATTTGGACTTGCCTACAAAATGGAGCCACTTTAAGGGCTCTTTCACACTTGCGTTATTGTCTTCCGGCATAGAGTTCCGTCGTCGGGACTCTATGCCGGAAGAATACTGATCAGGATTATCCTAATGCATTCTGAATGGAGAGTAATCCGTTCAGGATGCATCAGGATGTCTTCAGTTCCGGTACGGAACGTTTTTTGGCCGGAGAAAATACCGCAGCATGCTGCGCTTTTTGCTCCGGCCAAAAATCCTGAAGACTTGCCGCAAGGCCGGATCCGGGATCAATGCCCATTGAAAGGCATTGATCCGGATCCGGCCTTAAGCTAAACGTCGTTTCGGCGCATTGCCGGACCCGACGTTTAGCTTTTTCTGAATAGTTACCATGGCTACCGGGACGCTAAAGTCCTGACAGCCATGGTAAGTGTAGCGGGGAGCAGGGGAGCAGCATACTTACCGTCCGTGCGGCTCCCCGGGCGCTCCAGAGTGACGTCAGGGCGCCCCAAGCTCATGGATCACGTGATCACATGGATCACGTCATCCATGCGCATGGGGCGCTCTGACGTCATTCTGGAGCGCCCGGGGAGCCGCACGGACTGTAAGTATACCGCTCCCCCGCTCCCCGCTCCTACTATGGCAACCAGGACTTTAATAGCGTCCTGGGTGCCATAGTAACACTGAAAGCATTTGGAAGACGGTTCCGTCTTCAAATGCTTTCAGTACACTTGCGTTGTTACGGATCCGGCAGGCACCTCCGGCAACGGAAGTGCATGCCGGATCCCAACAACGCAAGTGTGAAAGAGGCCTTAGTTTTTACTTTTTTTCAGGGCCACTTTAAGTTTTCAGTCAGCTCCTGGTGGGCACAACTTTGCTTTGTGTACAAGCAGCTACGGCTGGGGTGACACTGCACCCTCAAAACATATCCCCACCAACCCACCCATGTACTTATCCCGACCATGGAGAGTAGATACCACCAACTGACCCATGTACCTATCCACTCCATAGAGAGCAGATACCACCAACCGAACCATGTACCTATCCCCTCCATGGAGAGAGAGCAGATACCACTAACCTAACCATGTGCTTATGCCATCAATAGAAAGCAGATACCACCAATCAACCCATGTACCTATCCCGTCCATAGAGAGCAGATACCACCAACCGACCCATGTACTACTTATCCCGACCATGGAGAGCAGATACCACCAACTGACCCATGTACCTATCCACTCCATAGAGAGCAGATACCACCAACCGAACCATGTACCTATCCCCTCCATGGAGAGAGAGCAGATACCACTAACCTAACCATGTGCTTATGCCATCAATAGAAAGCAGATACCACCAATCAACCCATGTACCTATCCCGTCCATAGAGAGCAGATACCACCAACCGACCCATGTACTACTTATCCCGACCATGGAGAGCAGATACCACCAACTGACCCATGTATCTATCACATCCATAGAGACCAGATACCACCAACCGAACCATGTACCTATCCCCTACATGGAGAGCAGATACCACCAACCGACCCATGTGCTTATCCCATCAATAGAAAGCAGATACCACCAACCGAGCCATGTGCTTATCCCGTCCATGGAGAGCAGATACCACCAACCGACCCATGTACTTATCCCGACCATGGAGAGCAGATACCACCAACTGACCCATGTATCTATCACGTCCATAGAGACCAGATACCACCAACCGAACCATGTACCTATCCCCTACATGGAGAGCAGATACCACCAACCTAACCATGTGCTTATCCCAGCAATAGAAAGCAGATACCACCAACCGAGCCATGTGCTTATCCCGACCATGGAGAGCAGATGCCACCAACCGACCCATGTACCTATCCCGTCCATAGAGAGCAGATACCACCAACCAACCCATGTACCTATCCCGTCCATAGATAGCAGATACCACCAACCAACCAATGTACTTATCCAGTCCTTGGAGAGCAGATACCACCAACCGACCCATGTACATATCCCCTCCATAGAGAGCAGATAGCACCAACCGACCAATGTACTTATCCCGTCCATGGAGAGCAGATACCACCAACCGATGGTTCAGTTGGTGGTATCTGCTCTCCATGGAGGGGATAAGTACATGGGTCGGTTGGTGGTATCTGCTCTCTATGGATGAGATAGGTACATGGCTCGGTTGGTGCTATCTGCTCTCCATGGAGAGGATAAGTACATGGGTCAGTTGGTGGTATCTGCTCTCTATGGAGGGGATAGGTACATGGGTCGGTTGGTGCTATCTGGGATCTGATAATATGGTGGATGACCTGCCTCTGCAAACACAGGGGACTCCCCCCGATCTCACCCCCCTTGGACTGTCTCCTGAAGTTCGCCTGACGGGTGAGTCCCCGCTATTGCTCCCACATAGAGAACCCCACACAATGGTTATTGAGGGGGGCTGCCCCACTTCTGCAACCTCAGAAGTACCCCTAAAGGCCCACAACCCCACTGTGTTAGCTGCCACTAGACAGCCCGCCTTGCCAGACACCCCTCACAGTGCCTCCTCCTCTAGAAGAATGCCTCCACTTCCACAGAGACATGGCAGGCCCCTCAAACCACAGAGCGGACAGCCCTTGCACATTCTAGAGCTTCCTGCACCATCTGATATTGGGATTCCCCAGCTATGGCGATCCCTCTCCCCATCCAGGCGAAGGTCCACCTCCTCATCGGACTCTTGTGGCACAGGTCATGTCACTGAACACCCCCCAAATTGGTGGTCCCATATCCAACAACTGCCCACTAAGCACGATTTTAAAGCTCTCATTTCCGAAGTAAAAGACTCCTTTAAAGAGGAACTAGCAGCTGTACGGCAAGATGTGCAAGCAGTAGGGCACCGATTAAATCCGCTGGACGAAGATCACAATGCTTCACAGACAGTGATACGCACTCTTCAGACCCGTTCCTCAACCCACTCTTTTCAAATACGCCACCATCAGAACCATGTTGAAGATCTCGACAACAGGCGTCGTCGTCATACCATACAAGTGTGTGGCGTACCGGAGACCCAGGGAGCCGAAGACGTTCGCTCTATTCTCCTCACTGTCTTAAACACTGTCTTGGGACGTCCTCCAGCACACCCTATTCTGATGGATCGTGCCCACAGAGCATTGCAACAAAAATCGCTTGATGGGCCACCGCGTGATATCATATGCTATGTCAATGACTTTGGTCTAAAAGAGGACATAATGAGGAGGGCCAGATTCCTGCAACACGTCGGCTATATGGGGACTAAAGTATCTCTATTCCAAGATCTTTCCTGGATCACTTTCGAGAAGAGGAGGGCCCTGAAACCCCTACTGGATATTCCCAGCAAGCACACAATTCCATACATATGGAGTTTCCCCTTTAGCCTCACAGCATGCAAGCGGGACCATCGCAGTTCTAGAAAATCCTGAGGATCTCTCAGACTTCTGCGCCCAGCTATCAATCTCCCCGCTGCAACTACCGGATTGGGATTCTTCTACAGCCCTTCCTCCGATTCCGGCCACCTGAACCACAGTGGGACCCCGCAAAAGACGTCTCCACCCAACTATTGCTGAACGTTGAGCTACATATATCACCTGGAACATCTAGTTGTCAGACTGCAATTTTTCCTTTCCTCTAAGGTTTCCTCAGTTTTTTCCCTTGCATAGATTTACATGTTTTCCAGGGGGGTTTACATTTGGCCCCTTCTGTCTTTGGAGTTCTGGGGGAGTGCACCTTTGACCTTAGGTTGTGGTTGAGCGGTCCCAGCTACCCTTCCCCAGGTGGGTTCAATGTACTTGCCTGAGCAGCCTTCGGTTAGCTGTACTTGTGGCTCTGTCTGCCTCTTCCCAGCTGAACTCCACGGACATAAGGGTTTTAGTTGTGCTATGCCTTTATTGTCGCAAATTGTTTTCTTGATTGGTTGTTTATGTAAAATTCTATATAGTCTCTATATAGCTTTCCTACCTCTTTCTCCATGTCTCTTTCTTGTGCCTGTCCCCTACCATCGTCATGTACCGGGAAATATTGTGGGGAGTAGCCTGGCACCTGATTTTTGGGCCCCTTTTTTTACCCCCTTCAGCTATAACCAGTGCGACCCCTCTTCATGTTTTCCCCATAGCTAAGATCGTGTCCTTAAATTTAAAGGGTCTCAACTCCAACCTTAAGAGACGTATTACCCTGAGGGAAATCCGTAGCTCCAAAGCTGATATTGTTTTATTACAGAAGACACACCTGACCTCCGATGGATCGTTTGCATTCGCCAAGCATTGGTTCCCCAGAACATATACGGCCTCTGCCAGCTCCAAGTCGGCGGGGGTCGTTATCCTGATATCCAGATCCTGCCCACTTCAGGTCGACAAGGTACATGTTGACCCACTGGGACGGTACCTCATCCTTCAGGGCACCTTACATGGGGTACGTCTGCAGCCCTGCACGGTCTATGCCACCAACTCCGGTCAACTCACTTCTCTTTCTTCTCTCCTCCCTCTCTACTGTTTGAGGTGCGGTACAGCTGAAAGGGGGAGACTTTAATGTCCCCTTCTCAGACTGCCTCGATAGGCTCACCACCCCCCAACGCCCCCATCTAGACAGTGTGAACGTCTTTCCAGGGGCTTTAGAAGGCTCATTCACACACTTTCTTAACGACCTATGCAGAGTAGATAATCCTACCGCATGCCAATACACTTTTTACTCTCCTTCCCACCTTACTCATACCAGGATAGACTATTTCTTTGTAAATGTCATGGCCCTGAGATTCCTGGTTGGCGCGTCCATTAGCCCGATTACATGGTTGGACCATGCCCATTGGAATTAGCCCTCCCCTCTGCCATGCTGAGACACACTCATTGGTGTTTGAATGATACCCTTCTGACCAATGCATTGACTTGTGCGGAACTCCGCTCATCACTGTCTCAGTACTTTGTGGAGAATGCATCTACCGCACCTTTGGTGGGAATTCTGTGGGAGGCCCACAAGTCGTTATTTAGGGGAATATGCATTTCCCTCTCCTCTCGATTGAAAAAGGATAGAGAGGCACAACACCGAGAATGTTTGCGTTCACTTCAAATGGCAGAACAGTCTCTGGCCTCTCACCCCACGACACGAACACTGAGAGAAATAGTTGATTTGTGGACCCACCTCAGGTCCCATCGACAGAATGGCTGATGTTACTCTAGGAAGCGCTTCTTTGCCTACGGGAATAAACCACACACCCTTATGGCTCGACAACTTAAAGAACGCACGCCCACTACTAATCTGCATGCAATTTGGGACCATAGAGGCGTCCTCCAGCACCACGACAACCTCCATAGCTAACTTGTTCCACTCCTATTATTCAGGCCTATGCTCCCTTCCTTCCACTTTTCCTGCAGATGAAACAACCCGAAACGCACTACTGGATGAGTTTTTGTCTAAATGCCATCTTCCTACTCTGACTACAGAGGCCCTGACTCATCTTAAACAAGCCATCACCATTGAGGAGACTATATCCGATTTACCCAAAGGGAAGTCTCCGGGCCCCGATGGGCTTTCTTATAAATATTTTAACACATTTGAAGACTTATACATATGGCAAAATTATTTAACGGATTTGTGAAGGGCGAGAAAATACCAGACGCCATGCTGGGCTCTTCTATAATGATCATTCCCAAACCTGGTAAGGATCCTGCAGACTGCTCCAGCTTCCTCCCCATTCGCTTACTGAACTCAGACCTGAAGATATTTACAAAATTGCTAGCAAACCGGCTGAATTGCTGGCTCCCACATTTAGTTCATAAAGATCAGGTTGGCTTTGTTCGCTTCCGCCAGGCAGGTGATAACACCAGACGGGCCATTGACCTGATCGATATAGCAGACGGGGAGGGATGGAGGCACTACTCCTCAGTTTAGACGCAGAAAAGGCGTTCGATCGCCTGAACTGGGACTTTATGTTCCGTACGCTGCATCATTTTGGATTTAAAGGCTCATTCCTAGCTGCCCTGATGGGTCTGTACTCCTCCCCAAAAGCCGTGATTCGGTTACCACATGCCCATTCCCGATTTATAGACAATGGTGCCCACTCTCCCCTCTTTTATATGTTCTCAGCATCGAACCCTTAGCGGCCCTCATACAGAGATAAGTAATTTTCTATTTCCCTCTTGGCTGACGACGTCTTATTCACCCCATACCAATCCTTTTATTTCCCTCCCTAACCTTCACGCGTCTTGCCAATCTCCCCTAATAGACTAAGCCTTCTTACACCTGGCGTACCCACTCCATTAAGTACTTAGGTATCGAACTCACGCCCAGTTACTCTTCCCTCTACAAAGCCAACTTTCCATCGCTGCTAACGGAAATGAATGGCCTTTTTACTAAATGGAAAACGCTCCCGATTTCCCTACTGGGTCGCATAGCGGGGATAAAAATGTCCATACTCCCTAAGTTTCTATACCTGTTTGAAACCCTCCCGGTGAGGGTGCCCGCCGCAGTCCTCCGCTCTATACAGTCCGCTTTTGCCAATTTTGTATGGAACTATAAACGGCGTAGGTTCTCCAAGCAGATATTGATGGCCCCTGCCTCTAACGGAGGTATGGCCCTTCCTAATATAGCCTCCTATTACCTAGCTACGCACCTGAGGCACATCGTCTCCTGGTCTACACTGCATTTATACAACGGACTGAGGTTGAGTGTCTGTGGCTGGCACCGATCCACCCGGGTACCATGATCTGGGGTTCCCCTTCCGCTACCTCCGCCTCTCAGCTATTGGGTCCCATGCTGTTCACAACTGGGAGGTCTGGTTCCGTAACAGGATTAGATAGAACTTAGCCACCCTGAGCTCCCCTCTTACTTCTTTCCTTTTCACCCCCCATTTACTGGAGAGTTTGGGGGTTGGGTTGGTTGGACAATGGAGGGCTGCAGGGCTCTACAGAATTGTCGACCTGAAAGGTCCACTCTCCTCTAGGTTTTTAACATTTGAGGAGCTGCAGGCTAAATGTTCTCTACCCGACACACTGCGGTTTCAATATCACAAAATGCTCCACTATTGTAAGAAGATGCTGGGTGCATCAGAGGTGCCAGCGCGCTCTCAGTTTGAACGGGTCTGCACCCAGAGCCCCTCCTCCTATATACTGGGCCCTATCTTCTTCAGGTTACCCGGCGGGGTTTAAACATGCATACATGAGGAGATTTGAGCTCCCTCCGGAAACGTGGCGGACCATATGGAGCAGAGCACACTCTAGCTCTTCTTCAGTGACGTCCAGGGAGAACCAAATGGAGATTCTAACGTTCTGGTACCACACGCTATGAACTCCGAGATTCCGGACCTTTGCTGGCGGTGCTCGCAACCGAAAGCCTCTCTGTTCCACATCTTCTGGTCCTGCCCAATTATAAAGTCGTACTGGAGACGGGGAGCTCGATTCCTGCAAAACATTTTGGATATCCATATTCCTGGGGACGCTCTGACCCATCGTCCATCAGAGGTCGGCCTGCCGGGCTGCTCCTCCACATGCTGACGGCAGCTAAATGTTTGATAGCACTCCACTGGAGGAGCTCCCCCTACAAACACTCCACTGGAAGAGCTCCTCCTACAAACACCCCACTGGAGGAGCTCCCCCTACAAACACTCCACTGGAGGAGCTCCCCCTACAAACACTCCACTGGAAGAGCTCCTCCTACAAACACCCCACTGGAGGAGCTCCCCCTACAAACACCCCACTGGAGGAGCTCCCCCTACAAACTCCGAACTCTATACTCGGATACAGGACATACGATCCGTGGAATATTCAGTGGCACAACAAATAATTTCCTGAAATGCTGACAACCTTGGGACAATCGCAAGTCTATGATACTTTTATAGATATGGAGAAACTTTCATTTCCTTTTATTATATAAGGTTTCAATGTTAGGTCCTTATGTCATGGACCGCTGCAATCTCACAATACTGTTTGTAATCGTATACTCTGAAAAAACTATAAAATATTTTAATGGGAAAAAAAATACATGTGGAGGGAAGGTTATCAAACTAATAACAGTTATGGGGGCACTGTGGAGGTCACTGTTATGGGGGCACTGTGGAGGTCACTGTGGATGTCACTGTTCTGGGGGCACTGTGGATGTCACTGTTCTGGGGGGGAGGGGCACTGTGGATGTCACTGTTATGGGAGGGAGGGGCACTGTGGATGTCACTGTTATGGGGGCACTGTGGATGTCACTGTTATGGGGGCACTGAGAATGTCACTTATGGGGGCACTGTGGATGTCACTGTTATGGGGGCGCTGTGGATGTCACTGTTATGGGGGCACGGTGGATGTCACTGTTATGGGGGCACGGTGGGTGTCACGGTGGGTGTCACTGTTATGGGGGGAGGGGCACTGTGGATGTCACTTATGTAGGGGAGGGGCACTGTGGATGTCACTTATGGGGGGGAGGGGCACTGTGGATGTCACTTATGGGGGGGAGGGGCACTGTGGATGTCACTGTTCTGGGGGCACTGTGGATGTCACTGTTATGGGGGCACTGTGGATGTCACTGTTATGGGGGAGGGGCACTGTTATGGGGAGGGGCACTGTGGATGTCACTGTTATGGGGGAGGGGCACTGTGGATGTCACTGTTATGGGGGGAGCGGCACTGTGGATGTCACTGTTATGGGGGGAGGGGCACTGTGGATGTCACTGTTATGGGGGGGAGGGGCACTGTGGATGTCACTGTTATGGGGGGAGGGGCACTGTGGATGTCACTGTTATGGGGGGAGGGGCACTGTGGATGTCACTGTTATGGGGGGAGGGGCACTGTGGATGTCACTGTTATGGGGGGGAGGGGCACTGTGGATGTCACTGTTATGGGGGGGAGGGGCACTGTGGATGTCACTGTTATGGGGGGAGGGGCACTGTGGATGTCACTGTTATGGGGGGAGGGGCACTGTGGATGTCACTGTTATGGGGGGAGGGGCACTGTGGGCCTGGACACCCTCTTCAATGTCCGGATTACACAGCCGTTCTGCATAATGTGGTCATGGAGTTTAGTCTGACTCTTGTGACCTCCACTGGTTGATTGTAGGGTCATGGCACTTGGAGCAGCCACCATTGATGGGGTCACCATGGATGATACCATAAACTTCAAGCACCAAATCCTTCATCTCATCTATTGTGAGAGGTGGTGCACCAGGATCCCACATCACATGCCGCTCCGATCCTAAGCTCTCAAACTCCCGTTCCTTCAACTTGTTTGCATTAAAAAAAAAATATTGGAAGAAAAAAAAAAGTGACCCTCTCAGTGTTTCTTCATCGGATGCTGTTACTTCTCGGCCTTGGGTGGGGGTCATGGAGAGAGTAAAATAAGAGGAATCTCCTCCAGCAGGATGTTATGGAAAATTTGACGACCTTTTAAAAGCCATTTCTGTACTTTGTGTTATCAAATCATTACTGAGGGATGATTTGTGTTATAGGAGTAAAGGTCCCATGAAGTCCATTCCATCAGCCAAGTAGGCCTCAATATTACTGCCACATACCCATACCAGTGGACAATGCAAACAATTTCACTTCGTGTCTAGGAACAGCAGCTCCCATAAAGACATATTACTTGTATGGCAATACTAGATCTCCAATAATACTGCCCCCTATGTACAATAATATAACTGCTATAATACTGCTCCTATGTACAGGAATATAACTACTATAATACTGCCTCCTATGTACAAGAATATAACTACTGTAATACTGCCTCCTATGTACAAGAATATAACTACTATAATACTGCTCCTATGTACAAGAATATAACTACTATAATACTGCTCCTATGTACAAGAATATAACTACTATAATACTGCTCCTATGTACAAGAATATAACTACTATAATACTGCTCCTATGTACAAGAATATAACTACTATAATACTGCCTCCTATGTACAAGAATATAACTACTATAATACTGCTCCTATGTACAAGAATATAACTACTATAATACTGCTCCTATGTACAAGAATATAACTACTATAATACTGCCTCCTATGTACAAGAATATAACTACTATAGTACTGCTCCTATGTACAAGAATATAACTACTATAATACTGCTCCTATGTACAAGAATATAACTACTATAATACTGCTCCTATGTACAAGAATATAACTACTATAATACTGCTCCTATGTACAAGAATATAACTAGTATAATACTGCTCCTATGTACAAGAATATAACTAGTATAATACTGCTCCTATGTACAAGAATATAACTACTATAATACTGCCTCCTATGTACAAGAATATAACTACTATAATACTGCTCCTATGTACAAGAATATAACTCCTATAATACTGCCCCTATGTACCGTAATATAACTACTATAATACTGCTCCTATGTACAAGAATATAACTACTATACTACTGCTCCTATGTACAGGAATATAACTTCTATAATACTGCTCCTATGTACAAGAATATAACTACTATAATACTGCTCCTATGTACAAGAATATAACTACTATAATACTGCTCCTATGTACAAGAATATAACTACTATAATACTGCTCCTATGTACAAGAATATAACTACTATAATACTGCTCCTATGTACAAGAATATAACTACTATAATACTGCTCCTATGTACAAGAATATAACTACTATAATACTGCTCCTATGTACAAGAATATAACTACTATAATACTGCCTCCTATGTACAAGAATATAACTACTATAATACTGCTCCTATGTACAAGAATATAACTACTATAATACTGCCTCCTATATACAAGAATATAACTACTATAATACTGCTCCTATGTACAAGAATATAACTACTATAATACTGCTCCTATGTACAAGAATATAACTACTATAATACTGCTCCTATGTACAAGAATATAACTACTATAATACTGCTCCAATGTACAAGAATATAACTACTATAATACTGCTCCTATGTACAAGAATATAACTACTATAATACTGCTCCTATGTACAAGAATATAACTACTATAATACTGCTCCTATGTACAAGAATATAACTACTATAATACTGCTCCTATGTACAAGAATATAACTCCTATAATACTGCCCCTATGTACCGTAATATAACTACTATAATACTGCTCCTATGTACAAGAATATAACTACTATACTACTGCTCCTATGTACAGGAATATAACTTCTATACTACTGCTCCTATGTACAAGAATATAACTACTATAATACTGCTCCTATGTACAAGAATATAACTACTATAATACTGCCTCCTATGTACAAGAATATAACTACTATAATACTGCTCCTATGTACAAGAATATAACTACTATAATACTGCCCCTATGTACAAGAATATAACTACTATAATACTGCTCCTATGTACAAGAATAACACTACTATAATACTGCTCCTATGTACAAGAATATAACTACTATAATACTGCTCCTATGTACAAGAATATAACTACTATAATACTGCCTCCTATATACAATAATATAACTTCTATAATACTGCTCCTATGTACAAGAATATAACTACTATAATACTGCCTCCTATGTACAAGAATATAACTACTATAATACTGCTCCTATGTACAAGAATATAACTACTATATTACTGCTCCTATGTACAAGAATATAACTACTATAATACTGCTCCTATGTACAAGAATATAACTACTATAATACTGCTCCTATGTACAGGAATATAACTACTTTAATACTGCTCCTATGTACAAGAATATAACTACTATAATACTGCCTCCTATGTACAAGAATATAACTGCTATAATACTGCTCCTATGTACAAGAATATAACTACTATAATACTGCCTCCTATGTACAAGAATATTACTACTATAATACTGCTCCTATGTACAGGAATATAACTACTATAATACTGCTCCTATGTACAAGAATATAACTACTATAATACTGCTCCTATGTACAAGAATATAACTACTATAATACTGCCTCCTATGTACAAGAATATAACTACTATAATACTGCTCTTATGTACAAGACTATAACTACTATAATACTGCTCCTATGTACAAGACTATAACTACTATAATACTGCCTCCTATGTACAAGAATATAACTACTATAATACTGCCTCCTATGTACAAGACTATAACTACTATAATACTGCTCCTATGTACAAGAATATAACTACTATAATACTGCTCCTATGTACAAGACTATAACTACTATAATACTGCCTCCTATGTACAAGAATATAACTACTATAATACTGCCTCCTATGTACAAGAATATAACTACTATATTACTGCTCCTATGTACAAGAATATAACTACTATAATACTGCCTCCTATGTACAAGAATATAACTACTATAATACTGCTCCTATGTACAAGAATATAACTACTATAATACTGCTCCTATGTACAGGAATATAACTACTTTAATACTGCTCCTATGTACAAGAATATAACTGCTATAATACTGCCTCCTATGTACAAGAATATAACTGCTATAATACTGCTCCTATGTACAAGAATATAACTACTATAATACTGCCTCCTATGTACAAGAATATAACTACTATAATACTGCTCCTATGTACAAGAATATAACTACTATAATACTGCTCCTATGTACAGGAATATAACTACTATAATACTGCTCCTATGTACAGGAATATAACTACTATAATACTGCTCCTATGTACAGGAATATAACTGCTATAATACTGCTCCTATGTACAAGAATATAACTACTATACTACTGCTCCTATGTACAAGAATATAATTACTATAATACTGCCTCCTATGTACAGGAATATAACTACTATAATTCTGCCTCCTATGTACAGGAATATAACTACTATAATTCTGCCTCCTATGTACAGGAATATAACTACTATAATACTGCTCCTATGTACAAGAATATAACTACTATAATACTGCTCCTATGTACAAGAATATAACTACTATAATACTGCTCCTATGTACAAGAATATAACTACTATAATACTGCTCCTATGTACAAGAATATAACTACTATAATACTGCTCCTATGTACAAGAATATAACTACTATAATACTGCTCCTATGTACAAGAATATAACTACTATAATACTGCTCTCTATGTACAAGAATATAACTACTCTAATACTGCTCCTATCTACAAGAATATCACTACTATAATACTGCTCCTATGTACAAGAATATAACTGCTATAATACTGCTCCTATGTACAGGGATATAACTGCTATACAATACGATTCTTGCTGTGGTAACATGAAGCATGACACTGAGCACAGTAGGCGGCACACGCAGGACACCATAGAAAGGTTTATTTGTTTGCAGGCAGCTGGAGGCAGAGTCTCTGGTTAGTATCAGTCATGTATAAAGGTTGCATCATTATAAAACAGAAAATTACAAACAGCCCTTATTGTAGGAAAAAAAACCTCCCCCACCGCCTCAGCTCCACCAGTATCTGCCCGCAACGAGGTGGGAGAGAAGTCACATCCTCCATCATGTGGACTGTGGAGAGAGGAGTCAATGACATCAACTGCACACAGTCTTCATTTAACACTGCAACACCATGCCACAAGCACGCATGGGCCATACCATCTCAGTCTGAAGAAGCAGAAAAAATGGGAGGAACAGATGATAAGAAGACCCCCCCTTCCCCCAAGCAGTCAAATAAGAGGGACTGGGACCACAGACATTTAGACCATCTTAGAAGGCACAGGGCCATACCATCCCGAACGGAGGCACAGAAAAGGCAAGGAGGGTATTTATGAAAGATATCCATTGTATCGATCAGATGAGCCACCAATAACCCACCTTTCTTCTTCTCATATTTATGAAAGCTAGTCCCAGGGAACAGAGGACCAAACTGCTGCAACATTCCCCAAGAGATTCTGAGAAATTAAAGCTGAAATATCATAGACACCTCCACAATTCAACAAGTCTCCCTAGATCATACCCTTTCAACCATGATTGGAAGCACACAGCATGAGCCAAATTATTCCAAGCAGTCTTAAGAAGCACATACAACAGCTACCCAAGCAGTCTGAAGGAGCACATACAACAACTACCCAAGCAGTCTGAAGAAGGAGCACATACAACAACTTCCCAAGCAGTCTGAAGAAGGAGCACATACAACAACTTCCCAAGCAGTCTGAAGAAGGAGCACATACAACAACTTCCCAAGCAGTCTGAAGAAGGAGCACATACAACAACTACCCAAGCAGTCTGAAGAAGGAGCACATACAACAACTACCCAAGCAATCTGAAGAAGGAGCACATACAACAACTACCCAAGCAATCTGATTGAGCACACACAACAGCTACCCAAGCAGTGTGAAGGGGCACATACAACAGCTACTCAAGCAGTCTGATGGAGCACACACAACAGCTACCCAAGCAGTCTGAAGAAGGGGCACATACAACAGCTACTCAAGCAATCTGATTGAGCACACACAACAGCTACTCAAGCAGTCTGAAGAGGCATATACAACAGCTACCCAATCAGTCTGAAGAGGCATATACAACAGCTACCCAATCAGTCTGAAGAGGCATGTATAACAGCTACCTAAGCAGTCTGAAGGGGCATGTATAACAGCTACCCAAGCAGTCTGAAAGGGTAACTGTCATTTTTTATTTATTTATAGTTTATTAGAGCTAGGCATGTATACCTGAGTTCGTCTGTCAATGATTGTCAAAAGATCTTTAATTACCTTATAATATCAGCTTTCATTAATGTCCCTTTCCACTGTTCCCTTAAAAGACCGTTGATATGGCTTGTCTGTCTTCCCTTTAGTATAAACAGAAGACAGAAGGCCGGTCCTTCATACTGCATGCCTGCATTAGGCTTCAGAGCGAGGAGGCGTGTCTCTCTGTAATCCGATCTGATTGGCTGGCAGGGAGTTGCTGGCTACAGCAAGTGTATATGGGAAGTGAGGGAAAGCAATTTTGGCCTCAGAGAACTGGCACAGAAGCCATCTTCAGAAGGCCTTCATATTGTAAATGTTTAAACAGCCGTAACGAAGGGAAAAACTCAAGGAAAACAGTGGTATGTGAAGAAACTAAAGATTGCTTTATGCATAATGCTGCTGCAGAAGTAACATATGCTAAAATAGATTTTTTTTTATGAAAACATGACAGTTACCCTTGAAGGAACACGTACAACAGCTACCCAAGCAGTCTGAAGGGACATGTACAACAGCTACCCAAGCAGTCTGATGGACCACATACAACAGCTAAATAGGCAGTCTGAGGCAGCACACACACAACAGCTACCCAAGCAGTTTGAAAGGGTACATACAACAGCTACTTAAGCAGCCAGATGGAGCACACCCAAGCAGTCTCATGAGGAAGTACAATAGCTAACTAAGCACTCAAATGTTCCTCATGAAACGGCTACCCAAGCAGTCTGAAGGGGCACATGCAACAGCTACCCAAGCAGTCTGATGAAGAAGTACAATAGCTAACCAAGCACTCAAATGTTCCTTATGAAACTGCTACCCAAGCAGTCTGAAGGGGCATGTACAACAGCTACCCAAGTAGTATGAAAAGGCATGTACAACAGCTACCCAAGCAGTCTGGTAATCTAATGGGAGATGTAAACAGCTACCCAGTCTGATGGGACACGTACAACAGTTACCCGAGTAGCCTCATGAGAGGCACAGGAAAATACTACAGTCTTAATTAGTCTGATGAGAGGAACATGGCTTAAAAGGCTTGTAGGAGAACAACATGGCTGCTTTCTCTTATAATCAGTGCCACCCTTGTCCATGGGGTGGACTGTTTTTGCAGCTTAGCTCCACTCTATTGAGTACCAGACAGCCCATGGACAAAAGAGGCACAGACTGTGGATCACACAGTTACTTCTTGTAATCTCATACAACCCACTTTAAGATGGAGAAGAGGATGGCATCAGCCACATGCACTCTGGGTGGTCCATTCCATTCAACCCTGCAAAGGAGAATATCTACAATGGACCATACCATTCAAGCAGATAGAAGTAAGACTGGTGGAGCTGGAGGGGTGGATCTAACATCCCGGCCGGGATTGTTTTCGGTGTCAGATTACTACTTGTCCAGTTCCCATTGGGTTGGTAAAGGCACAGAGGTTGTGAAGCAGGTCAGTTGCTTTTTTTTGCAGGACGGGTTTTGTGCTGTAAACATGTGAGATTAGTCGTGAAGGAAGAGCCTCCCTACATGGCTCCCCTTGTGACTGGGAGAAGGAACGTGGCTGCTGTTTTGGCATCTTGGGTGAAGGACTGAGCCGCGGAGCATGAAAAGTCCAAACAACAATAATAGAAAAAGTGTTTCCCTTCTGTGCTGGGAAGTCAGACTTCCGGTGAGAGTTGTAGTTTTGAGAGCTAAGTGTCCATACTGGATGTGGAGGATGGAGGCCGAAGCAACTTGCAAAGAATCACATGTTATCAAAAAAAGTAAAAAACTGTGCACGTAACCGTCTCGTGTCCATCATTAATTGCATGCTACAAAGACACCAGAGTCCGACCTGTGCAGGATGCTGTCGAGTCACCTCCATCATGCACTGGATGGTCTCCTCCATGATGTAAGGCCACAGCAGCCCACTAAATCCCCGCTGGGTCCATTAGAGAGTCTACAACGTGTCACGTCTCATGGTCTCCTGGCTGTAAGGCTGCATTAGAAAGATGTAAACATTGTGCCAATCGTCTCAGCACCACATGGAGAAAGCGAGATCCCAATACTGACTGCAAACTTCTCAATGACCACAGCTCAGAACACTGATTGGCTACCGCTGGCAGTGGAAGGTGACCACAGGTTCCCTGATAGGACGACTTTCCTATAGAAGTTTGCGCTGTGTTGCTCAATAGCTCAAGAGAATCACATTATAATAGGATATTCTAGAACACGAGAGAAAAGCGGAGCTGACAAAGTAGAGAAACGTACACTGTGACCCCTCATCCTGATACCGTACACGTACCAGCCCTCGTCCTGATACCGTACCGCGTACCAGCCCTCGTCCTGATACCGTACCGTGTACCAGCCCTCGTCCTGATACCGTACCGCGTACCAGCCCTCGTCCTGATACCGTACCGCGTACCAGCCCTCGTCCTGATACCGTACCGCGTACCAGCCCTCGTTCCGATACCGTACCGCGTACCAGCCCTCGTTCCGATACCGTACCGCGTACCAGCCCTCGTCCTGATACCGTACCGCGTACCAGCCCTCGTCCTGATACCGTACCGCGTACCAGCCCTCGTCCTGATACCGTACCAGCCCTCGTTCCGATACCGTACCGCGTACCAGCCCTCGTTCCGATACCGTACCAGCCCTCGTCCCGATACCGTACCGCGTACCAGCCCTCGTCCCGATACCGTACCGCGTATCAGCCCTCGTCCCGATACCGTACCGCGTACCAGCCCTCGTCCTGATACCGTACCGCGTACCAGCCCTCGTTCCGATACCGTACCGCGTACCAGCCCTCGTTCCGATACCGTACCGCGTACCAGCCCTCGTCCCGATACCGTGCACCAGCCCTCGTCCCGATACCGTACCGCGTACCAGCCCTCGTCCCGATACCGTGCACCAGCCCTCGTCCCGATACCGTACCGCGCACCAGCCCTCGTCCTGATACCACCCCCCATCATGTCACAGCATGGTTATCACGTGTAGCCATTAATACCAGACATGAATCGTAATGTCCACCTCATCTGGAACCCTGGGCGGAGAATGTGGGGTCGTGTCATGTCCTAGTGGGGCTTGAAATGTAAGACCAGGAAACAATACCTAATACTGAAATCATGTGTTAGAAAAGGTCACTTATAAAAACGCCAAGCGAGAAACCACACACCTGAACACCATCCACCACCACAGCAAAACCTCCTATAAAGGCGCCAGGTACCCCCGGGAGGCAAACTCAATATACGTGAAATGTAGAAAAACCTAAAGTGCATGCACATGCATGTAACACCACTGCATGTAATCGGGGGAAAACGTTCTGACCGCGCTAAAGACGTACAGGAAGGCCCATCATGTAGGACCATATGACAGGTGACAAAGGAGGCTGGGCACATGAAGCATGGAGAGGGAGCAGCCTGGTCATGGCTCCACAAATCTACCTTCCCGCAGCTTGACATTCTCCATTAGCCCCATGTACAATACTAGGGCGTCCCTGCCCCTTCCAACCACGGCAAATACTGATTTATAGCATAACACTAAGTGTTGCTCCACAGCGGTGACAGGAATCCCACAAGATCACCTAGAATTTTTGGGTTGATGCTCAGTGGTAACAATTTTTCTTGTGGCGTCTTCGGGTTTAGAAGATCCCAAGTGGTTAGTGTCACCATTGACTTGTGTGGTCCATGTAGTGCAATAACAATGAGTAAGGAGGTTCTGAGGATTACACAAGCTGGAGATTATCAGGAACAGGCTCTTCTTCTCCACCACATGGAAGGCACAGGAGCCGTCACGTCAGGACACCGATGATGAGGAAGTGGAGGATGATGGCCGCCAGAAACACCACTTACTCTTGCTGTGCTGTTTACGGATCATCTCCTCTTCACGTTCGCGCTCCTTCCTGCAGCGCAGGTAGCGATCTTCTTCCTTCAGATACCACACCGGGGGCCAACGACAGCGCTCAAAGTGGCTCTTATTATCTGTGGACAGAACAGAGAAGACCTTGTAATAGAGAACCAAAGCCCGCATGTCCATGTTCTCCCCCTGTTCCCCTCCCCTCGTAGCAGAGCCCTACGATCAACGCAGCCAAAAATCACCTGGCGACATGTATTTCAGCTCCCGGGGAAACCTTCGGCACACAGCATTGTAGTTGGTACAGATGTAGTGGAGGCACCAGTCCGTCAGCTGCTTGGCATTGTGGAACTAGAAAAGAACAGGACCAGGCAACCATCAGTCAACCCAGGAGGAACATCCAAATGCAGGCCCGTCCCCCCCTACCACCAATTAGTGCTTGATGGCAGCTCACCTGCGCTATGTCCAGATACTGGAGAACTTGTCCAGCTATATCTGCTCCCTGCACACAGGACGCCAGGAGCTCATCCACAGCATGTTGCTCTAGAACAAGACACAGACATGTTACATGTAACACGGCCTGTGCATGGTGGACCCTCGAACCCCAGAACTTTACTATGGTGCGGATAATGGCAGATCCAGGGGGCACATGGGATGTGTGTGATGCCTGGAAGATCAGAGCAGCAGAGGGAAAGTTTGTATTGATCCTGATCTCACATTCTGGAGGTCACATTGATAATCTATAGAGGACGCGGCGCCAGGCACATGCCTCACGTCATGCACAGCGTGGAGAGCAAGGACACGGCCTCCAGAGGACAGACGGCAGGAGGCACAATACGTGGGCCAGATGTCACTCCACTATTATGTCGTGAATTAAGGCACTTACAGTTGGCTTAGATACACGTGACATCAGAACCAGCTTAGATGCACAGACTTTTGTGACATCACAACCCGCTTTTACTGCGGCTGGGATTTTGCACAGTGCTTTGAACACATGGGTCTGGTGGTTAACCCTCCCATCCCCAATCCTTGGGGGCTGCTCACCAGTCAGAGCCTGCAGGTGCGGAAGACACAGCCGGTTACTCAGGATCAGGAGTTCCGTACAGTCCAGCTCGGGTCTTGGTGAGAAATGACCAAGGTACAGATACTCCAGAACTGCCCGCAGGCAGGAGGACGACGTGCCGGGCAGAGAGACCTGCGAGATGAACAAGGAGCTTCCATTATTATGTCATGGTGGACACTGATCTATAAGTGAGACCCAACCCCCCAGGCTGATAAAGCCACAGCACCTCCCTTTAACAGGTCCCTACATCTGCAGCACCACAATGCAGCAGACTTCTGGTTTTACGAGGCTGTGAGTGGTACCTCAGTCAGTAAAGAAGTGACTGGAGGATAGTGTGTGAGGTAACTCAGGATGAGGGCAAGATACACGGGTATGAACACCAGCTCATCTGTGGACGCTTCGAACATGACATGAGTGATGTTATCTGGAGCAGCTCACATAACAAGCCCCCCGGGCCTACACATGTTATATACACGTCTCTGGATAACATACAATAAAAATAAGTGACATTACCCCTCGGGTGAAGCTCTCCCGAAATGAGCCCCGGAACATGGCCACCATCCAGTCACAGTTTGCTATCAGAAGGGGCTTGTGGGCAGGTACGGGGCCGTCGTCCACTGTAAATACCACATCTGATGGGAGGACAAATTCATGTTTAATGGAGGGATACACAAAACAGCTGAAACTACAAGAATGATGACTATAAACTGCCCCACGACCCCAGGCGTGCAGCATTGTAGTAGAAGAATCTAGACCTATAGCCTGTTTGGTCCTCTCTAGGAGCCATCAGTGAAGGCAATAACTGGCCACAACCTTAGGGCCCGAACCTGCTCAGTCAACCATGAAGAATCTCACCCAGCCTTTTCTGTGCTTGTTGTTGAAGGATGGTCAAGTGAGGAGAACGGTGGCCAACAACCAACATGGAGTCTAAGGACTCTTTCACGAATGTCTTCACTATACAAAGCAACTGATTCCACATGTTACCCGGTATGGTCCTATCCTGCACTAATGTGGCCTAGAAAGTACGGAACAGTGGTACTACCATGTGAACTACCCTGCAGTCTGTGCACCTCAAATGCTGACGCTTACGAACAATGAGATGGAGACAAGTTCGTACCAGAGAAGAGACCTCGGCTCAGACACTCCCGGATCCGGTTCGCTCTTCTCACATGAAAGGCTTTTGTGATTTCTTGATTCATGAAGCCCTCTTTATTTAGCAGGTTGGAGACCATCATACGAAGGTCAAAGACCTCTAAGGCCTCGGCGATGGTGGCGATCTGCATGAGCTCGGCCCTACTCTGGTTCAAGTGTCCCGTGTACAAGTACTCCAGCACTGCCCTTAGTGGCTGCTCCTGGATGAGCGCATCCATCTGGATGACCATCATTGACCTTTTGCGTTGTGTTAGTGGATCGTCTACAATGTCTATTTGTACGCTGACAAAGCCTCTACCCCAATCTGACAAATTTCTGCCCCAACCGAGACGAGTGTTCCCTCCGCCATTCACATCACTACCACCATCCTCATCAGAAGTCATAAGACTAAGCAGCTGTCCATTTAAGGCCTCACATTTTCCCTCAATGGCAAGGTTCCTAGTCCACAAAGGTTCATTCACCCCTGGACTCCGTTGTGTTGGCTTCTCATCATTCATCTCCGCAGGTAACAATTCTAAAGTGAAGAGGTCATAAAATTTGGAACATGCAGTGGCCAAATAGACTTTATGGGCAAAGATCTTCTGTCCACTCAGCAAATGGAAAACCACATCAGCACACAGAGGGGTGCAAAACAGGGCAGCTGGGCCTTGGCCATTGTTTTGTGGAGGATCTGGGAGGTGTATGATGGGTGGAGGAGGCTTAGGAGGTAGGAATGGAGCTTGGAGCAATGGATGCTGAACTTTCTTTAAATGAGACTTCCAAAACTGCAAGTGTCTTCTTGAAATAAGGGCTGCCCGTATGGCATTGTCAAAGACATCCTTCACCCCAAACTGCGCCACCACACTGGTCTCGTAATAGGGGATGCCTAGCTCTTTGGCCACCTCATGGCCAGTCTCTGGAGACAGAATGTCTGTAGGCTTTATAGGTCTGAGACAAAGACACAAGTATTAAAACTGGGATCATAGGCTCAATATTCTACAGCAGGCGTTGGCCAAAGGACTCACTTAGCCAGGGGGCGGCGGGCTCGATTCACAGCATCCAGATCAGCATACCGCAGGTCCAGCTGACACCCCACCAACACCACAGGAGTGCGAGGGCAGAAGTGCTTGATCTCTGGCAGCCACATGCTCTTGACGTGACGCAGAGAATAAGGGTTAGCCAAAGAGAAGCAAAGAACCACCACGTCAGACCTGCAGAGAATAAGACCACCCAAGCATAAGTGAGGAAACACAGCACCTGAGGAAAAACTGGAGGTACATACCTACAAGCCTCTAGCCACACCAACCCTTTCCACACATACAGTAACTACCTGTCAGACTAATGTCCATGTTTCCACCACACACTTCCTTCTTTCACAAGTCTCCACTTCACTTACTCACATGTAGCTTCTCTATCTATCCTCTCACGCTCACATGTACCTTCTCCACCTATCTTTACGCTCACTTGTACCTTCTCCACCTATCTTCACGCTCACAAGTACCTTCTTCATCTATCCTCTCACGCTCACAAGTACCTTCTTCATCTATCCTCTCACGCTCACAAGTACCTTCTTCATCTATCCTCTCACACTCACAAGTACCTTCTCCATCTATCCTCTCACGCTCACAAGTACCTTCTCCATCTATCCTCTCACGCTCACATGTACCTTCTCCATCTATCCTCTCACGCTCACATGTACCTTCTCAATCTATCCTCTCACATGTACCTTCTCCATCTATCCTCTCACGCTCACATGTACCTTCTCCATCTATCCTCTCACGCTCACAAGTACCTTCTCCATCTAGCCCTTCAAGCTCACATGTACCTTCTCCATCTATCCTCTCACATGTACCTTCTCCATCTATCCTCTCACGCTCACATGTACCTTCTCCATCTATCCGCTCACGCTCACATGTACCTTCTCCATCTATCCTCTCACGCTCACATCTACCTTTTCTATCTATCCTCTCACACGTAGCTTCTCCATCTATCCCCTCATGCTAAAATATTACTCCCCCTTACATGTAGCTTCTCTATCCTCTCATGTATCTTCTCCATACTTGTATACAGGCCCCTTACATGTAGGTGCCCCCTTCCCAGGAACCTTTCTGCAATCACACCTATCACTTCCCGCATGTTAAACCCTCAACATGTATGATAGTCCCATAGTACATGGCAGGTACACAGAATAGACGTGTCTGGTATTTTATCAGCACGCAGAGTGCAGCAAGAAGTGTGCAGTGGAGGCCACGGCCCAAGTCAGGATGTGGGAAACCACAGAGTCCTACACAGTGTAGGCGTTAACACTTCTGTGAGGGTCCAGATGGGATGAGGGGATACATGGGTTCTAGGGAGTATGAGATTAATAGGAGGTGGTAGCAGGAGCTGCGTACACTCATGTGTTCAGAGAGGAGACTAGTCATGTGAGAGAGTGCAGGCGCTGGGCGCGAGAATGTGGCCTCCAGCCAGACACGTCAGGAACCTCACAAGATCGAGGAGTTCCAAAAACTACCACATGCCTAGAGGAGGGTGTAATACATGGGTCACAGTGACTCCCAGAGGAGAGTGCAATACAAGAGTCACTGAAACCCCCAGGGGGTAGTGGGGGGCAGGTGTAATAGACGGGCCACCAACATCCCCAGGGGAGAGTGTAATACTCGGGTCACCAGCATACCCAGAGGGGGTGTAATACACAGGTCACCAACTTCCCCAGAGGAGAGTGTAATACACGGGTCACCAGCATACCCAGAGGAGAGTGTAATACACGGGTCACCAGCATACGCAGAGGAGAGTGTAATACACGGGTCACCAACATGCCCAGGGGAGAGTGTAATACACGGGTCACCAACATGCCCAGGGGAGAGTGTAATACACGGGTCACCAACATGCCCAGGGGAGAGTGTAATACACGGGTCACCAACATGCCCAGGGGAGAGTGTAATACACGGGTCACCAACATGCCCAGGGGAGAGTGTAATACACGGGTCACCAACATGCCCAGGGGAGAGTGTAATACACGGGTCACCAACATGCCCAGGGGAGAGTGTAATACACGGGTCACCAACATGCCCAGGGGAGAGTGTAATACACGGGTCACCAACATGCCCAGGGGAGAGTGTAATACACGGGTCACCAACATGCCCAGGGGAGAGTGTAATACACGGGTCACCAACATGCCCAGGGGAGAGTGTAATACACGGGTCTCCAACATGCCCAGGGGAGAGTGTAATACACGGGTCACCAACATGCCCAGGGGAGAGTGTAATACACGGGTCTCCAACATGCCCAGGGGAGAGTGTAATACACGGGTCACCAACATGCCCAGGGGAGAGTGTAATACACGGGTCTCCAACATGCCCAGGGGAGAGTGTAATACACGGGTCACCAACATGCCCAGGGGAGAGTGTAATACACGGGTCTCCAACATGCCCAGGGGAGAGTGTAATACACGGGTCACCAACATGCCCAGGGGAGAGTGTAATACACGGGTCACCAACATGCCCAGGGGAGAGTGTAATACACGGGTCACCAACATGCCCAGGGGAGGGTGTAATACACGGGTCACCAACATGCCCAGGGGAGGGTGTAATAGACGGGCCACCAACATCCCCAGGGGAGAGTGTAATACACGGGTCACCAACATACCCAGGGGAGGGTGTAATAGAAGGGTCACTGACCCCTGCAAAGAAGGGTGTGATATATGAACATACCCGGGGGAGGGGCAATACATGGGTCACGAACACCTCCAGTGAAGGGTGTAATACATGGGTCACAGAGACCCCCAGCAGTGCGTCTGTGCACATATTTTTAGAAGGGGTGGGGGCTGGTCAAGTATGTATAAGATGACACATGGGGGGCTCTGGGGACCCCTGTACATCTACAAGACGTAGAGCTCATTACTACCTTCACCTATGGAACACCGCCTCATAGCCAGAGCAAAGCCCAAGACGCATGGGAGGAGAATCCAGAACATTCATCCAAAAACATCTGAGGAGCAAAGATACAGCGCAACAACTGGATCTCCCCCCCCCCCCCCCCATCCACTGCAGCCACCGAACCCCAACATCCCTATGATCCCGCTCCCACCGGACCTCACCATCCCTATCCACTGCTCCCACCGGACCTCACCATCCCTATCCACTGCTCCCACCGGACCTCACCATCCCTATCCACTGCTCCCACCGGACCTCACCATCCCTATCCACTGCTCCCACCGGACCTCACCATCCCTATCCACTGCTCCCACCGGACCTCACCATCCCTATCCACTGCTCCCACCGGACCTCACCATCCCTATCCACTGCTCCCACCGGACCTCACCATCCCTATCCACTGCTCCCACCGGACCTCACCATCCCTATCCACTGCTCCCACCGGACCTCACCATCCCTATCCACTGCTCCCACCGGACCTCACCATCCCTATCCACTGCTCCCACCGGACCTCACCATCCCTATCCACTGCTCCCACCGGACCTCACCATCCCTATCCACTGCTCCCACCGGACCCCACCATCCCTATCCACTGCTCCCACCGGACCTCACCATCCCTATCCACTGCTCCCACCGGACCTCACCAGCCCTATCCACTGCTCCCACCGGACCTCACCAGCCCTATCCACTGCTCCCACCGGACCTCACCAGCCCTATCCACTGCTCCCACCGGACCTCACCATCCCTATCCACTGCTCCCACCGGACCTCACCAGCCCTATCCACTGCTCCCACCGGACCTCACCAGCCCTATCCACTGCTCCCACCGGACCTCACCAGCCCTATCCACTGCTCCCACCGGACCTCACCATCCCTATCCACTGCTCCCACCGGACCTCACCAGCCCTATCCACTGCTCCCACCGGACCTCACCAGCCCTATCCACTGCTCCCACCGGACCTCACCATCCCTATCTCCTGCTCCCACTGGACCTCACCATCCATATGCCCCGCTCCCACCGGACCTCACCATCCCTATGATCCCGCTCCCACCGGACCTCATTATCCCTATGATCCTGCTCCCACTGGACCTCACCATCCATATCTCCCGCTCCCACTGGACCTCACCATCCCTATGCCCCGCACCCACCAGAACTCACCATCCCTATGATCCCGCTCCCAACACCCCTACCGGATCTCACCACCCCTATCCTCCACTGGAACTCACCATCCCCGCGCCCACCATCTCTACTGGATATCACCACCCCTATCCTCCCGCTTCCACCGGACCTCACCATCCCTATCCCCCCCGTTCCCAACATCTCTACTGGATAGCACCACCCCTATCCTCCCACTTCCACCGGACCTCACCATTCCTATCCTCCCCGTTCCCACCATCTCTATCCTCCCACCTCCACCGGACCTCACCATCCCTATGCCCCCCGTTCCCACCATCTCTACTGGATATCACCACCCCTATCCTCCCACTTCCACCGGACCTCACCATCCCTATCCCCTCCGTTCCCACCATCTCTACTGGATATCACCACACCTATCCTCCCACTTCCACAGAACCTCACCATCCCTATGATCCCAATCCCACTGTGGCAAAACCAACCTCGCCACTGGGTTTTGGAGAGGCCTAACAGAGAGCGCTCAGTCTCCCCTCCCCAGCGGCAGAGTGTCCAGCAGGGAATTGGGAGCCCAGTCTCCATTCCCCAGCGGCAGTGTGAAGTGCAGGGAGAGGAGAGCAGCGTCCTCCCTCCCCAGCGGCAGGCTGAGTTACAGGGGGCCCCCCAGCAGCAGAGTGATTTTTTGGGAATTGGGAGCCCACTCTCCATTCCCCAGCAGCAGGACACTGTATTGGGAGCGGAGACGGTCGGTCGCCCTCCTCAGCGGCTGGAAGTATGTATGGGAGAGGAGCTTGTTACCCCCTCTCCCCAGCGGCAGCTTAACGCACCAGGGAGAGACAGTAAGCCCCACAACAGTGCAGATGGGACCGTGGTCTCTGCACTTACAGCACAGGGGGTAGAGACAGTCGGTCTCCCCCTCCAACAACCAGACTCTAAGCCAGGGAGCAACACAGAGACCGGAAGTGCCAGCTTCCAGCATAACCTTGGTGGACTCACTGGACAGAGACAGAAACATAGAATGTGTCGGCAGATAAGACCCATGTGGCCCATCTAGTCTGCCCAATATACTGAATACTATGGATAGCCCCCGGCCCTATCTTATATGAAGGATGGCCTTGTGCCTATCCCATACATGCTTAAACCCCTTCACTGTATTTGCAGCTACCACTTCTGCAGGAAGGCTATTCCATGCATCCACTACTCTCTCAGTAAAGTAATACTTCCTTATATTACTTTTAAACCTTTGCCCCTCTAATTTAACACTATGTCCTCTTGTAGCAGTTTTTCTTCCTGTAAATCTTCTCTCTTCCTTTACCTTGTTGATTCCCTTTATGTATTTAGCAGTTTCTATCATATCCCCTCTGTCTCTTCTTTCTTCCAAGCTATACATATTAAGGTCCTTTAACCTTTCCTGGTAAGTTTTATCCTGCAATCCATGTACCAGTTTAGTAGCTCTTCTCTGAACTCTCTCTAGAGTATCTATATCCTTCTGGAGATATGGCCTCCAGTACTGCGCACAATACTCCAAGTGAGGTCTCACCAGTGTTCTGTACAGCGGCATAAGCACTTCACTCTTTCTACTGCTTATACCTCTCCCTATACATCCAAGCATTCTGCTGGCATTTCGTGCTGCTCTATTACATTGTCTTCCCACCTTTAAGTCTTCTGAAATAATTACTCCTAAATCCCTTTCCTCAGATACTGAGGTCAGGACTGTGTCAAATATTCTATATTCTGCCTTTGGGTTTTTACGCCCCAGGTGCATTATCTTGCACTTATCCACATTAAATTTCAGTTTCCAGAGTTCTGACCATTCTTCTAGTTTTCCTAAATCCTTTTCCATTTGGCGTTTCCCTCCAGGAACATCAACCCTGTTACATATCTTTGTGTCATCAGCAAAAAGACAAACCTTACCAGCGAGGCCTTTTGCAAGGCTACAGGCTACCAAATGCAACAGGTCCAGTATTGGGTTGTGGGTGGGCTGCCAGACTAACTCCGGTACCGACCGGCGTGAGGTCAGGTATCTGGATTGTCTTCCCTGGGGGCGGGGGGCCCGATGTGTGGCGAAACCAACCTCACCACTGGGTTTTGGAGAGGACTGGCTGCTGGCCTCTTGCCCCTGGATTATGGGCCATATACTAACTTTTAAACCCCTGAACCTATTCAAGTGAATTTTGGATAGGTTTGTCCCCAAGTTATACTGTTTAAATTAATGTAAGTTATATGTATGGCCAATGTAAACTCACAAAGTTGTAACAATTTATAATAAGTGTAACTTGTCAGCTTGGGAGGAAAATACTGGGTGTGTTTCTATTGTGCCATTGTCCCATTGTGTGTTTAAATGGTGATGTCTGTCCTGTTGTCTGCACATGTGTATTGGTGATTTCTCTTTGTCTTGAGAGATAATTGGATTACGCCTCGGGTGTCTCCAGGGCAGAGAGGAGGAAACCATGATGCATTGTGGGGATGTATTGTCTCTGTGTATCCTACAGTACTGCATATCTGTCCTATGTCAGTCTTCATTCTGGTCCCCTAGGGGCGTGTACACCAGATGGGCTTGGTTGTTTTATACCTCCCTGTGGGCGGACCTGTAATTGCAACAACTGTAATAAAAACCAGGCTGGGTGTGCCAGCACCTCAGACCACTGCTTGACCCTCAACACGGAGCCTTGTCTCGTTATTGGGGGGGATCCGCTGTATGCTGTTAGAGACTGATCGCCAGGAGTGTAAGCTGATTCCTGTTCGTCTGCTAGCAGCTATTCATGAGGTTCCAGTTTGGAGTGCTACTTTGTATCCAGTTCGGGAGTTGGTGTTCTGCAGTAGCTGTGCCTGTCTCTCAGAAAGGGGCACATCGCCAAAACTGATTTTAACCCCTTGTCTGCTGAAACGGTCCGTTACACCCACCATCTCTACTGGATAGCACCACACCTATCCTCCCACTTCCACAGGACCTCACCATCCCTATGATCCCAATCCCACCATCTCTACTGGATAGAACCACACCTATCCTCCCACAGGACACCATCCCTATGCCCCCCGTTCCCACCATCTCTAATGGATATCACCACCCCTATCCTCCCACTTCCACAGAACCTCACCATCCCTATGATCCCAATCCCACCATCTCTACTGGATATCATCACACCTATCCTCCCACAGGACCTCACCATCCCTATGCCCCCCGTTCCCACCATCTCTACTGGATACCACCACACCTATCCTCCCACTTCCACCGGACCTCACCATCCCTATGATCTCAATCCCACCATCTCTACTGGATATCACCACCCCTATCCTCCCACAGGACACCATCCCTATGCCCCCCGTTCCCACCATCTCTACTGGATATCACCACCCCTATCCTCCCACTTCCACCGGACCTCACCATCCCTATCCCCTCCGTTCCCACCATCTCTACTGGATATCACCACCCCTATCCTCCCACTTCCACAGAACCTCACCATCCCTATGATCCCAATCCCACCATCTCTACTGGATATCACCACACCTATCCTCCCACAGGACCTCACCATCCCTATGCCCCCCGTTCCCACCATCTCTACTGGATATCACCACCCCTATCCTCCCGCTTCCACCAGACCTCACCATCTCTACTGGATATCACCACACCTATCCTCCCACAGGACCTCACCATCCCTATGCCCCCCATTCCCACCATCTCTACTGGATACCACAACACCTATCCTCCCACTTCCACCGGACCTCACCATCCCTGCTCCCACCATCTCTACTGGCTATCACCACCCCTATCCTCCCACTCAACCATCCCTATCCCGAGCTCCCATTGAACTTCACTATCTCTATGCCCCTCGCCACGCCACATGCTCCCACACCCCCAATCGGACCTCGACGTCCCTATCTTCCACACCCACTAGACCACGCTCTCCAGCGTGCCATCACTACTCTCAGGGGTGTGATTACTTGTGCTCAGTGAGGGCCACGTGGCGGTCACTTCAGGTGATATGCACACTCGTCCTTCACATATTCTTTGATCCAGATATTGACACCACAGAAGCCCCTCACCTCCCATAAGCAAAGCGCCTGTCCTTGTGGTGGTCTCCAAATGTGTCCCAGAGGCGGAGGGAGACGCTGACCTCGTCCACCACATCACGGGAGCGCTCCAGGACCTGCAGGGGACAGGATCATCCGATGACATCATCACCACTGGCTAATGCTCCCCTTTATCCACTGCCACCTACCTCCTGGCACACTCTGTACTGGTCGATGGCCCACACGGTAGGCACGTGGGTGGCGAGCAGCTGGTACTGGGTCAGCGTGGCATTACAGGCTCGGGCACAGATAAGTCGGGTCTTCCCCACCGCATTGTCTCCCACTACCACACACTTAATGGTCTCCACATTGGGCCGCTCATAGTCCAGGTCAGCGTCCATGAAGATGGGTCTGTGGAGAGAAGAGGGGTTACCCACATACCCAAGACCCCTCAAACTACAGAGCTAGGGACCGACCCCCACAAGAAAGGTCAGGACTCTAATCCCAGAAGCACTGGACACGTCTCACTGGGCGGGCGCTTAAGGTCCCTTACACTGCCGAACATCTGCCGGTGTAAAGGGAGCAGAGGCTCAGATCCTCTCAGGCTAGGACAGATATACCCCTGTAATGGGGGGAGATATAATGTACAGGGGGGGGTGTATCCTGTAATGGGGGGAGATATAATGTACAGGGGGTGTATCCTGTAATGGGGGGAGATATAATGTACAGGGGGTGTATCCTGTAATGGGGGAGATATAATGTACAGGGGGTGTATCCTGTAATGGGGGGGGAGATATAATGTACAGGGGGTGTATCCTGTAATGGGGGGGGAGATATAATGTACAGGGGGGGGTATCCTGTAATGGGGGGGGAGATATAATGTACAGGGGGTGTATCCTGTAATGGGGGGAGATATAATGTACAGGGGGGTGTATCCTGTAATGGGGGGAGATATAATGTACAGGGGGTGTATCCTGTAATGGGGGGAGATATAATGTACAGGGGGGTGTATCCTGTAATGGGGGAGATATAATGTACAGGGGGTGTATCCTGTAATGGGGGGAGATATAATGTACAGGGGGTGTATCCTGTAATGGGGGGAGATATAATGTACAGGGGGTGTATCCTGTAATGGGGGGAGATATAATGTACAGGGGGGTGTATCCTGTAATGGGGAGATATAATGTACAGGGGGGTGTATCCTGTAATGGGGGGAGATATAATGTACAGGGGGGTGTATCCTGTAATGGGGGGAGATATAATGTACAGGGGGGGGGGGGTGTATCCTGTAATGGGGGAGATATAATGTACAGGGGGGGGGTGTATCCTGTAATGGGGGGAGATATAATGTACAGGGGGTGTATCCTGTAATGGGGGAGATATAATGTACAGGGGGTGTATCCTGTAATGGGGAAGATATAATGTACAGGGGGTGTATCCTGTAATGGGGGGAGATATAATGTACAGGGGGTGTATCCTGTAATGGGGGGGGGGGAGATATAATGTACAGGGGGGGGGGGTATATCCTGTAATGGGGGAGATATAATGTACAGGGGGGTGTATCCTGTAATGGGGGAGATATAATGTACAGGGGGGTGTATCCTGTAATGGGGGGAGATATAATGTACAGGGGGGGTGTATCCTGTAATGGGGGAGATATAATGTACAGGGGGTGTATCCTGTAATGGGGGGAAATATAATGTACAGGGGGTGTATCCTGTAATGGGGGGAGATATAATGTACAGGGGGGGGTGTATCCTGTAATGGGGGGAGATATAATGTACAGGGGGTGTATCCTGTAATGGGGGGAGATATAATGTACAGGGGGTGTATCCTGTAATGGGGGGAGATATAATGTACAGGGGGGTGTATCCTGTAATGGGGGGGATATAATGTACAGGGGGGGGGGTGTATCCTGTAATGGGGGGAGATATAATGTACAGGGGGGGTGTATCCTGTAATGGGGGGAGATATAATGTACAGGGGGTGTATCCTGTAATGGGGGGAGATATAATGTACAGGGGGGGGGGGTGTATCCTGTAATGGGGGGAGATATAATGTACAGGGGGGTGTATCCTGTAATGGGGGGAGATATAATGTACAGGGGGGGGGGTGTATCCTGTAATGGGGGGAGATATAATGTACAGGGGGTGTATCCTGTAATGGGGGGAGATATAATGTACAGGGGGGTGTATCCTGTAATGGGGGAGATATAATGTACAGGGGGGGTGTATCCTGTAATGGGGGAGATATAATGTACAGGGGGGTGTATCCTGTAATGGAGGGAGATATAATGTACAGGGGGGGGTGTATCCTGTAATGGGGGGAGATATAATGTACAGGGGGTGTATCCTGTAATGGAGGGAGATATAATGTACAGGGGGTGTATCCTGTAATGGGGGAGATATAATGTACAGGGGGGTGTATCCTGTAATGGGGGGAGATATAATGTACAGGGGGGTGTATCCTGTAATGGAGGGAGATATAATGTACAGGGGGTGTATCCTGTAATGGGGGAGATATAATGTACAGGGGGGTGTATCCTGTAATGGGGGGAGATATAATGTACAGGGGGGGGGGTGTATCCTGTAATGGGGGAGATATAATGTACAGGGGGCCCCTCTCTCCCTGTACTGGGGGGGTCACCTATATTACAGGATGTATAGGACTCAGGCTCCTCCCCCGGGGGGCCCCTCTCTCCCTGTACTGGGGGTCACCTATATTACAGGATGTATAGGACTCAGGCTCCTCCCCCGGGGGGGCCCTCTCTCCCTGTACTGGGGGTCACCTATATTACAGGATGTATAGGACTCAGGCTCCTCCCCCGGGGGCCCCTCTCTCCCTGTACTGGGGGGGTCACCTATATTACAGGATGTATAGGACTCAGGCTCCTCCCCCGGGGGCCCCTCTCTCCCTGTACTGGGGGGGTCACCTATATTACAGGATGTATAGGACTCAGGCTCCTCCCCCGGGGGGCCCCTCTCTCCCTGTACTGGGGGTCACCTATATTACAGGATGTATAGGACTCAGGCTCCTCCCCCGGGGGGCCACTCTCTCCCTGTACTGGGGGGGTCACCTACATTACAGGATGTATAGGAGTCAGGCTCCTCCCCCCGGGGGCCCCTCTCTCCCTGTACTGGGGGGGCCACCTATATTACAGGATGTATAGGACTCAGGCTCCTCCCCGGGGGGCCCCTCTCTCCCTGTACTGGGGGTCACCTATATTACAGGATGTATAGGACTCAGGCTCCGCCCCCGGGGGGCCCCTCTCGTCTACACATCTAACGCCCGCCGTCTCGCTATACCGGTGCCGCGTCCTCCCCCGGGGGCGCCTCTCGTCTCTTCCGCCGCCTTCCTGACCGGCCCCTCGATCTCATCGTCCCCGAGCTCCGAGCTCCGTGTGTAGCGTCCAGCAGCCGCAGCCCCGCTACCATCAGCGGCCAGCCAATCACAGCGATGCTTCCGCGAAGGACACACCTTCCGCCAATCACACAAAGAGCAGCTGACTACTGCCCCGCCTTCTAACAGTGGATACGCCCTGTAGCCAATAACAATGACGGGGACGGATATGAGTCCCGCCTCTTCTGTGATGTCAGCCAATCCGCAGACAGAATGAGTTTGACAGGTCGCCCGGGAGTTCTCGGTCTCCTCCCTCTTCTGCCACACAGCCTGCTGCTTATAAACAAGAAAGGCCTGGCCCCGCCCAACCCAAATATGGAGCGGCGTTCAACTATTAACCGCGCCCAGTCATGTGACCGCGCCAGGCCCCGCCCAAGGTAGACACGTATCTCTCTCGAATTGCTTATCGATGTGAATTAGATCGGCCGACTTTGTAATTGTGTGCCCTGTGACTGTGGCTGCAGATTGTCACCAAGCGCTGCGACATAGCTTGTCAGAAGCTCGTGGTAACTGGCGGCTCCGGCGTCTGAAGACGGTCTGCGCCCGGGTCTGAGGGGGGTCCGCGCCCGGGTCTGAGGGGGGTCCGCGCCGGGGTCTGAGGGCGGTCCGCGCCGGGGTCTGAGGGGGGTCCGCGCCGGGGTCTGAAGACGGTCTGCGCCCGGGTCTGAGGGGGGTCCGCGCCCGGGTCTGAGGGGGGTCCGCGCCGGGGTCTGAGGGCGGTCCGCGCCGGGGTCTGAGGGGGGTCCGCGCCCGGGTCTGAGGGGGGTCCGCGCCCGGGTCTGAGGGGGGTCCGCGCCCGGGTCTGAGGGGGGTCCGCGCCCGGGTCTGAGGGGGGTCCGCGCCCGGGTCTGAGGGGGGTCCGCGCCGGGGTCTGAGGGGGGTCCGGGTCTGAGGGCGGTCTGCGCTCTGGTCTGAGGGGGGTCTGCGCTCTGGTCTGAGGGGGGTCTGGGTCTGAGGGGGGTCCTCGCCCGGGTCTGAAGACGGTCTGCGCTCGGGTCTGAGGGCGGTCCGCGCCGGGGTCTGAGCGGGGTCCGCGCCCGGGTCTGAGGGGGGTCCGCGCCCGGGTCTGAGGGGGGTCCGCGCCGGGGTCTGAGGGCGGTCCGCGCCGGGGTCTGAGGGGGGTCCGCGCCCGGGTCTGAGGGGGGTCCGCGCCGGGGTCTGAGGGGGGTCCGGGTCTGAGGGCGGTCTGCGCTCTGGTCTGAGGGGGGTCTGCGCTCTGGTCTGAGGGCGGTCTGCGCCCGGGTCTGAGGGGGGTCTGCGCTCTGGTCTGAGGGGGGTCTGCGCCCGGGTCTGAGGGGGGTCTGCGCCCGGGTCTGGGGGGGGGTCTGCGCCCGGGTCTGAGGGGGGTCTGCGCTCTGGTCTGAGGGCGGTCTGCACCCGGGTCTGAGGGCGGTCCTCGCCCGGGTCTGAGGGGGGCCCGGGTCTGAGGGCGGTCCGGGCCCGGGTCTGAGGGGGGTCTGCGCTCTGGTCTGAGGGCGGTCTGCGCCCGGGTCTGAGGGCGGTCTGCGCCCGGGTCTGAGGGGGGTCCGGGCCCGGGTCTGAGGGGGGTCCGCCCCCGGGTCTGAGGGCGGTCCGCGCCGGGGTCTGAGGGGGTCCGCGCCGGGGTCTGAGGGGGTCCGCGCCGGGGTCTGAGGGGGTCCACGCTCGGGTCTGAGGGGGTCTGCGCTCTGGTCTGAGGGGGGTCTGAGCCCGAGTCTGAGGGGGGTCTGCGCCAGGGTCTGTGGGCGGTCTGCGCCCGGGTCTGAGCCCGGGTCTGTGGGCGGTCTGCGCCCGGGTCTGAGCCCGGGTCTGAGGGGGGGTCTGAGCCCGAGTCTGAGGGCGGTCCGCGTCGGGGTCTGAGGGGGGGTCTGAGCCCGAGTCTGAGGGCGGTCCGCGTCGGGGTCTGAGGGGGGTCCTCGCCCGGGTCTGAGGGCGGTCCGCGTCGGGGTCTGAGGGCGGTCCGCGCCGGGGTCTGAATTTCCACACTTTGACTTTCTAAAAACCTGTCATGTTTCCTGAGGTTCTACGATGCCCAGACAGTAGAAAAACCCCACAAATGACCCCATTTCGGAAAGTAGACACCCCAAGGTATTTGCTGATGGCCATAGTGAGTTCATAGAACTTTTTATTTTTTATCACAAGTTAGCGGAAAATTATATATATATATTATTATTTATTTTTTATTTTTTCTTACAAAGTCTCATATTCCACTAACTTGTGACAAAAAATAAAATTTTACATGAACTCTCCATGCCCCTCATTGAATACCTTGGGGTGTCTTCTTTCCAAAATGGGGTCACATGTGGGGTATTTATACTGCCCTGGCATTCTAGGGGCCCTAAAGCGTGAGAAGAAGTCTGGAATATAAATGTCTAAAAGTTTTTACGTATTTGGATTCGGTGGGGGGTATGGTGAGTTCATGTGAGATTAGTGGAATATGAGACTTTGTATTAGTTATACCAACACACGGTGGAGATGCGTTTGCGGTTTATGTTCACACCCAAATATAACTGAATCGTATTGTGAATAGGAATTTTAAAACATAACATTTACTAAATCATTTTAAATAAATGCCACTTGGTGAGAAGCATTAAGGACAAACACCTCCACTATAGCATAGATAAATAAAGGGTGGATCTTACCCCGTTTGGGGGGTTCCACGGCCTGTGGAGGACGGTTCAGGTAGTAGGTGGACCACCGGAACCTGTGTGACCAAGGTGCTGATGTCTATAGGCAATATGGCCCTCCTGTACAACCCTAATATGTCTTTCCTACCTGCACACAGGTGGGGGGCTAATCGAGCAGCTGCCTAGCACACATGGAGCACCCGCCCCGACAGGGGCGACCCCATACCGATCCTGCCCCTCAGTATGGGCCTTGTGCTATACTTACCCTGATACAAAGCCCTACATGCCATGTTTCGGTCCTAGACTCCAGACCTCATCAGGGGTAACTAGAAACAAATTAACAAACACACACTAAATATGGGTCACATATAAAACCGAGTGTCCAATGTAGATACATTGGGTTCTGACTCCGGTTACTTACTGGAAGAAGGTCGTTTTAGCCGTATACTTTCCATCCGGATCTATGGTGTATGGTATCCGAGCCTCAGCCTGAGAAGTGTCCGTGCAAGTGCTGTGTCTCACCTCAAACAGTGATGGCGATTTGTGGTTGTCACCTCCTTATATTACCCCTCTTCCTAGTGGGTGTACGCCCCCCTGTATGTCCAACTCACCTGTCCATAGCGGTCACAGCATGTGTGCGTTCCACCGGACCGGAAGTTGGCATCACATGGTGCGGGCTAACCGGAAGTGAGGTAAGGACCTGCATCCAAGCGTCGCCGGTTGCATGGCAACACCTGAAACACGGCCCTGAACGCCGCAAATGGTAACTTGCAAGCGATTTTCATTTTTGCTGGATCGCAATTTGGATATTAACTGGCAGGACATCCAAACACATACCCCGGCTCCACCGCAATTGTAGCAGCTGGCCAAGGAGGGAATACTAGTGACATCTACCTGTTCATTAACCCCAACATGCCCAACGCACTCAAATTCTAGAGCACGTGCGCATATAGGGAAACATGAACAACCAGATATCAACACATTAGTTAGATACGGCCCTGATTCTTGCACATACTCTGAGGATATGTGGCACCGTATGTATGGATGGCACATCGTCACAGAAAACAGCTATAGTTCTGTTGCTCATTTAGACCGCAGGACGCACTGTCTTTAGGTAGAAAACCCATTTAGCTTCGCATTGGAGGATTCTCCTATCGAAGTCCCCTCGTCTGATGCCCGGCTGAATTTTCTCAATACCCATGAAGGAAAGGCAGTCTACTCTTCCATCATGTTCGGTATTCACGTGTCTCGCCACGGGTGTATCTCTAGCATTTTCAATGTCGCCGACATGTTCTCCTATCCTCCTCCTAAATTCTCTGACTGGCTTTCCAACATACTCTTTCCCACAAATACATGTGATTTTGTAGATTACTCCCCTGCTTTTGCAGTTGATAAAATCACTTACATTGTATGTTTTTCCCGTGTTATTGCTCTTAAAAGTTTTCGCCTTGGTCATAAAGGGGCACGCCGCGCACCCTCCGCATTTGTGGTTACCACTAATCCCTCTCTCAAGCCATGTTTTTACAGGGGCTGCTGGTGTATAGTGGCTATGTACCACAAGGTCACGGATGCTTCTCCCGCGCCTGTAGGTGATGCTGGGGTGCTCCTTTACCACCTTACAGATATCACGGTCCATTCGTAGTATGTGCCAGTGTCTCGAAATGATGTCTCTAACTGCAGAGGAGCAGCCATTATATGTGCTGATGAGACGGATCTCTCTGTCTTCCTTCATTCGTGGGAGCCTCCTTTCGGGGGGTGAGGAGTGACACTCTATCCCTACCTAAAGCATTCTGGTACGCTGGTGTCAATACACCTGCCGGGTAGCCCCGATCCAAAAATCGAGTTCTCAGATCTCTGGCCCGTGTGACAAAGTCTGAGCGTTTGGAGCAGTTCCTCCTTAATCGCAGGTATTGACCCCGCGCCTTCCTGAGGGGGTATGGGTGACTACTTTCCCACCTCAGGAGAGAATTAGTGGAGGTAGGTTTACGATAGATTGTAGTCTCCAAATGACCACTCGGACTTATGCCCACGCAGATGTCCAAAAATGGAAGTTGGGTTGGGTGGCATTCTGATGTAAGGTGTAGGCCTATATCGTTCTTATTTAGTACTTGGACCCAACCAGAGAAAGTCTCCATACTCCCCTTCCAGATGACAAACACATCGTCTATGAAGCGTGCCCACTTTTGGACACACTGCAGTTCTACCATAGACTCATCTTTGAATACTATGGTATTCTCCCACCAGCCCAGGAACAGATGTGCATACGATGGGGCACAAGGGCTCCCCATCGCAGTGCCCCTGAGCTGGTGGTAGAAATGAGAACTCAAGCAGTTCAAGTACAAAGTCACTGTGGGCCTGGAAGTGTCTTCCTCTTGTGGATAAAAAATATGATGCTGCATATAGACCCCACTTGTGTGGGATGGAGGAGTATAGTGCCTCCACATCTACACTACCTAGTATGCAGCCCTCATCAAGATGGATCCCTTCCAGTTGTCTGAGGAGATCACCCGTGTCTTTGACATGGGAGGAGAGGGAGAGGACAAACGGGGCCAAGATCCTGTCTATATATATTCCCAGGTTTTGACTAAGGCTATCCACCCCCGATACTATTGGTCGCCCCTTGAGGGGCACACAGCCCTTGTGAACCTTCGGGAGGCTATAAAACGTAGCAATTTGTGGACACTGGGGATACAGGAAATCGTATTCTTCCTGATTGATTAATTTAGCAAATTTGGCTTTATCTAGGATACTTTTAAGTTCCTTTTTATAGACCACAGTGGGGTCCACATGAAGTATTTCATAAGAATCGCAAGGAGCCAATAGGTTCATACACATTGATTCATAAGCCTTTGTACTCAGGATGACGGTGTTCTCACCTTTGTCTGATGGTTTAATAACAATGTTTTTGTTTTTGGACAAACTGTCCAGTCCACACAGTTCATCCTGAGTACAAATGTTGGGTGCTGAGTACAGGTGAGTACTGACCTTGAGACTACTCACCTGTACTCAGCACCATCCTGAGTACAAAGGCTTATGAATCAATGTGTATGAACCTATTGGCTCCTCGCGATTGTTATGAAATACTTCATGTGGACCCCACTGTGGTCTATAAAAAGGAACTTAAAAGTATCCTAGATAAAGCCAAATTTGCTAAATTAATCAATCAGGAAGAATACGATTTCCTGTATCCCCAGTGTCCACAAATTGCTACGTTTTATAGCCTCCCGAAGGTTCACAAGGGCTGTGTGCCCCTCAAGGGGCGACCAATAGTATCGGGGGTGGACAGCCTCAGTCAAAACCTGGGAATATATATAGATAGAATCCTGGCCCCGTTTGTCCTCTCCCTCTCCTCCCATGTCAAAGACACGGGTGATCTCCTCAGACAACTGGAAGGGATCCATCTTGATGAGGGCTGCATACTAGGTAGTGTAGATGTGGAGGCACTATACTCCTCCATCCCACACAAGGGGGGTTTGTATGCAGTATCCTATTTTTTATCCACAAGAGGAAGACACTTCCAGGCCCACAGTGACTTTGTACTTGAACTGCTTGAGTTCTCATTTCTACCACCACTCAATTCTACCACCAGCTCAGGGGCACTGCGATGGGGAGCCCTTGTGCCCCATCGTATGCACATCTGTTCCTGGGCTGGTGGGAGAATACCATAGTATTCAAAGATGAGTCTATGGTAGAACTGCAGTGTGTTCAAAAGTGGGCACGCTTCATAGACGACGTGTTTGTCATCTGGAAAGGGAGTATGGAGACTTTCTCTGATTGGGTCCAAGTACTAAATAAGAACGATATAGGCCTACACCTTACATCAGAATGCCACCCAACCCAACTTCCATTTTTGGACATCTGCGTGGGCATAAGTCCGAGTGGTCATTTGGAGACTACAATCTATCGTAAACCTACCTCCACTAATTCTCTCCTGAGGTGGGAAAGTAGTCACCCATACCCCCTCAGGAAGGCGCGGGGTCAATACCTGCGATTAAGGAGGAACTGCTCCAAACGCTCGGACTTTGTCACACGGGCCAGAGATCTGAGAACTCGATTTCTGGATCGGGGCTACCCGGCAAGTGTATTGACACCAGCGTACCAGAATGCTTTAGGTAGGGATAGAGTGTCACTCCTCACCCCCCGAAAGGAGGCTCCCACGAATGAAGGAAGACAGAGAGATCCGTCTCATCAGCACATATAATGGCTGCTCCTCTGCAGTTAGAGACATCATTTCGAGACACTGGCACATACTACGAATGGACCGTGATATCTGTAAGGTGGTAAAGGAGCACCCCAGCATCACCTACAGGCGCGGGAGAAGCATCCGTGACCTTGTGGTACATAGCCACTATACACCAGCAGCCCCTGTAAAAACATGGCTTGAGAGAGGGATTAGTGGTAACCACAAATGCGGAGGGTGCGCGGCGTGCCCCTTTATGACCAAGGCGAAAACTTTTAAGAGCAATAACACGGGAAAAACATACAATGTAAGTGATTTTATCAACTGCAAAAGCAGGGGAGTAATCTACAAAATCACATGTATTTGTGGGAAAGAGTATGTTGGAAAGCCAGTCAGAGAATTTAGGAGGAGGATAGGAGAACATGTCGGCGACATTGAAAATGCTAGAGATACACCCGTGGCGAGACACGTGAATACCGAACATGATGGAAGAGTAGACTGCCTTTCCTTCATGGGTATTGAGAAAATTCAGCCGGGCATCAGACGAGGGGACTTCGATAGGAGAATCCTCCAATGCGAAGCTAAATGGGTTTTCTACCTAAAGACAGTCCATCCTGCGGTCTAAATGAGCAACAGAACTATAGCTGTTTTCTGTGACGATGTGCCGTCCATACATACGGTGCGACATATCCTCAGAGTATGTGCAAGAATCAGGGCCGTATCTAACTAATGTGTTGATATCTGGTTGTTCATGTTTCCCTATATGCGCACGTGCTCTAGAATTTGCGCGCGTTGGGCATGTTGGGGTTAATGAACAGGTAGATGTCACTAGTATTCCCTCCTTGGCCAGCTGCTATAATTGCGGTGGAGCCGGGGTATGTGTTTGGATGTCCTGCCAGTTAATATCCAAATTGCGATCCAGCAAAAATGAGAATCGCTTGCAAGTTACCATTTGCGGCGTTCAGGGCCGTGTTTCAGGTGTTGCCATGCAACCGGCGACGCTTGGATGCAGGTCCTCACCTCACTTCCGGTTTGCCCGCACCATGTGATGCCAACGTCCGGTCCGGTGGAACGCACACATGCTGTGACCGCTATGGACAGGTGAGTTGGACATACAGGGGGGCGTACACCCACTAGGAAGAGGGGTAATATAAGGAGGTGACAACCACAAATCGCCATCACTGTTTGAGGTGAGACACAGCACTTGCACGGACACTTCTCAGGCTGAGGCTCGGATACCATACACCATAGATCCGGATGGAAAGTATACGGCTAAAACGACCTTCTTCCAGTAAGTAACCGGAGTCAGAACCCAATGTATCTACATTGGACACTCGGTTTTATATGTGACCCATATTTAGTGTGTGTTTGTTAATTTGTTTCTAGTTACCCCTGATGAGGTCTGGAGTCTAGGACCGAAACATGGCATGTAGGGCTTTGTATTAGGGTAAGTATAGCACAAGGCCCATACTGAGGGACAGGATCGGTATGGGGTCGCCCCTGTCGGGGCGGGGGCTCCATGTGTGCTAGGCAGCTGCTCAAGTAGCCCCCCACCTGTGTGCAGGTAGGAAAGACATATTAGGGTTGTACAGGAGGGCCATATTGCCTATAGACATCAGCACCTTGGTCACACAGGTTCCGGTGGTCCACCTACTACCTGAACCGTCCTCCACAGGCCGTGGAACCCCCCAAACGGGGTAAGATCCACCCTTTATTTATCTATGCTATAGTGGAGGTGTTTGTCCTTAATGCTTCTCACCAAGTGGCATTTATTTTAAATGATTTAGTAAATGTTATGTTTTAAAATTCCTATTCACAATACGATTCAGTCAGGAATATGAGACTTTGTAAGAAAGAAAAAAAACAATTTCCACTAACTTGTGCCAAAAAAATTAATATCTTCTATGAACTCGCCATGCCCCTCAAAAGTGATCTTTATAGCGCCGCAGCGATTTTACGGTATTTTTGCAGTGATCAGAGAAAAAAAAAAAACATTTCTGTCACTGCGGTGGGGCGGACTGAACGCAAGTGTGCGCACAAGATCCGGCCTGATCGGGCGAACACTGCGTTTTGTAGAGCCTATAGAACACGTCCTATTCTTGTCCGCAGTTGCAGACAAGAAAAGGCATTTTCGATATAGTTCTATCAAAACAGCGTCTAATATACCTGTTAGGGGTTAAAAAAATCGCATCTCCAGCCTGCCAGCGAACGATCGCCGCTGGCAGGCTGGAGATCCACTCTCTTACCTTCCGATCCTGTGAACGCGCGCGCCTGTGTGCATCCGGTGTTGCACAGGCCGAAGGGCATAAAATGATATTGGTAATGGTCGTCACATGCGAGTAAGTGCTGAGATAGGAGCGGTTAGAGTGGAGAAGTGAGGGATACGTTGCCCATGGTAACTTAGAAAGCCCAAAAACCGTTGGATGGCTATCCGGCCAGGTGGTCAAAGCCTTTCCAAAACTTTGGTTAAGTTCTCTGGGTCCATCAGAATGCCATGGTCAGATATTGTAGAGCCCAGGAAGACTTCTTGAATAGGGACTTCTCAAACCTGGAATATAACCTGTTCTCCCGAACCTGTGACAGGTTAGAACTGGAGGGAAAACCAGGATGTTGTCTGGATAGACCACAACACAGACGTAAAGCGGATCACAGAAGACGCCATTGACGAATCCTTGGAAGACAGCGTTGAACAGGCCGAAGGGCATAAAATGATATTCGTATTGGCCGTCACTGTGTTGTTGTCTTCCACTCATTCTCCTTAGGAATACAGAACAAACTGTAGGTCTCATGGAGATCCAGCCTTGTGAAGACCTTGGCATCATAAAGTCCATCAAACAGCTCAAGGATAAGGGGCAGAGGGTACTTGTTACAGTAATCTAATTCAGACCTTGGTAATCAATACACGACTTAAGGGAACCGTCCGTTTTCTTAACAAAGAAGAAACTAGTACCTGTCAACGAGGAGGACTTCCAGATGATGTCTCCTTCTAGGTTCTCTTTGACATTGACATGAGCCTCAGGTAGACACAACAATATGGTTGCTTGTTTCTGGCAGTCATAAGGGTGATGTGGTGGCAGAATTTCAGCCTCCTTCTTATTGAAGCCACAGGTGGAGGCTGTTGGAGGTGGTTATGCAGACAAAGCGGCCGAAGGTGATGGTGAAAGAGCTGCAGTAGTCAAAGCATCCAAGGGGTCGACATAGTATTCAGATACTGCAGGAGTTGCTCTTGGCGACCACGCAAGTTCCTTAAATACTTCAGGCAGTCCCATCTTGGGTGGGCAAGTGGGATTGGGGCATGAGCAGTGGATGTGGAACCACTGTGTCAGCCAAATACAGTTGTGTTCAAAATAATAGCAGTGTGTTTAAAAAGTGAATAAAGCTCAGAATCCCTCTAATGGCTTCTATCTCCACCCACACAGATGCATTGGGAACACTACACATTCTATTCATGAAGAAATATATCACATTTGTGTTGTTCCTCCAAAAAATTGAAGAAAAGTGAATATTAGACTGTTCAAAAAATAGTGTTTGTCGTCTTCTTTACAAACTCACACATTCACTCTATAAACTGAGAAATGTCTGTAGATTCTCTTCCCTCTGAATCCCGTCACTAATACTCAGTTGTATACCCGCTGTCTCTGAGACCTGCTGGACGTCTGTGCTGCTCGGAGTCACCACCTTCTGCCCCTGTGACCAGGTTCTCCAGCCCAGGAGGATCGGACCACATTCACAGTTCTTCTCTAGTTCTTGGTTTTGCCTCAGAAACTGCATTTTTGATGTCACCCAGAAGTTTCCTATTGGATTAAGATCCGGGGATCGGGCCGGCCGCTCCATAACGTCAGTCTTGTTGGTCTGGAGCCAAGATGTTGCCCGTTTACTGATGTGTTTGGGGTCGTTGTCTTGGTGGGACACCCATGTCAAGGGCATCTCCTCTTCAGCATAAGGCAGCGTGACCTCGTCCAGTATTCTGATGGATTCAGACTGATCCGTGATCCCTGGTCTGCGATAAATAGGCCCCGTAGTATGAGACACATCCCCATATCATGATGCTTGTCCACCATGCTTCTCTGTCTTCACAGTGTACTGTGGCTGATATTCAGTGTCTGGGGGTCGTCTGACAAACTGTCTCCGGCCACTAGACCCAAACAGAACAATCTTACTTCCATCAGTCCACAGAATGTCTCTTCAGGCCGGTCAATGGGCTCTTTGGCAGATTGTAAGCTCTTCAGCACACGTCTTGTTTCCAGCAGTGGGACGTTGCGGGGGCTTCTTGCAGATCGCTTGGCTTCACATCGACATCTTCTCCATGTAACAGGACTCACAGGGAACTTTACACCTTCTTCATCTTCCTGGAGCTGATTGTTGGCCGAGTCCTTGCCATTTGGCTTTTCTTCTATCCATTCGAATGGTAATTTTTCGCTTTCTTCCACGTCTTTCAGGTGTTGGTTGTCATTTTAAAGCATTTGCGATCATTTTAGTTGAGCAGCCGATCATTGTCTGCACTTATTTATATGTTTTCCCCTCGCCAATCAACTTTTTAATCAAGGTGCGCTGTTCTTCTGAACAATGTCTGGAACAACCCACTTTCCTCAGAATTTCGGAGAGAAATGCACTGTAACCGGCAGGTACAACATCTGCTGCCTTCCTTATATAAGGGCAATAATTACCACCTGTTTATCAAAGAATGAATGACCTCACTCATTGAACTCCACACTGCTATTATTTTGAACATGCCCCTTTCAGTTAGTGATTGAATTACACAGAATCAGCAGCATGTCCTGACTGTCGGGTCTGTTGGGTTTCTATTACTCTACTACACCTGCTAGTAAATTATTTGCCATGTAGAAATATCATTTCTACCAGAAACAGTGATTGATCAGGTTAGTGATGTCTGACTACTATTATTTTGAACACGACTATATATTTGCGACTACTCCTGTTTTTCACCCTTTAAACCCTATACAGGGATCTGGACTCCACTGCAGGGAACCACTAGACGGCTACCTCCTGAAGTAGTCTCTGATAGGGTGATAGCGGACCCACGGGGTTTGGAGACACTGGTGCAGAGCACTCGGGGGAGGGCTGAGGTCAGGACAGGCAGAGGACATACAGTCCTGTAAACGGTCCAAGGTCAGGACAGGCAGAGGACATACAGTCCAAGGTCAGGACACTAGTGAACTACGAGCTAGTGCTCCGACACCTTCCCACAGGGAAAGATACCTTCAGTACCACGAGGTGGCCAGCCCTTTGTGAGGATTAGGATGCACACACTGGCCATTTCAGAGGCAGCACATGTGTGGCCTAGCAGCCCACGTGGAGGGAGAGAACTGCCTCTGTGGCCGGACCCACTGAGAAGACGAGAGGCAGATCTGCACCAATGAGAAGCTGAGCCCTGGAGATGGAGATCAAAGCAGCGCGAGAGAGCAACCTGACAGTGGTCATTAGTCTGCAGATGGGGCAGTTACCTGACAGTGGTCATTAGTCTGTAGATGGGGCAGTTACCTGACAGTGGTCATTAGTCTGTAGATGGGGCAGTTACCTGACAGTGGTCATTAGTCTGTAGATGGGGCAGTTACCTGACAGTGGTCATTAGTCTGTAGATGGGGCAGTTACCTGACAGTGGTCATTAGTCTGTAGATGGGGCAGTTACCTGACAGTGGTCATTAGTCTGCAGATGGGGCAGTCACCTGACAGTGGTCATTAGTCTGTAGATGGGGCAGTTACCTGACAGTGGTCATTAGTCTGTAGATGGGGCAGTCACCTGACAGTGGTCATTAGTCTGTAGATGGGGCAGTTACCTGACAGTGGTCATTAGTCTGTAGATGGGGCAGTCACCTGACAGTGGTCATTAGTCTGTAGATGGGGCAGTTACCTGACAGTGGTCATTAGTCTGTAGATGGGGCAGTTACCTGACAGTGGTCATTAGTCTGTAGATGGGGCAGTTACCTGACAGTGGTCATTAGTCTGTAGATGGGGCAGTTACCTGACAGTGGTCATTAGTCTGTAGATGGGGCAGTTACCTGACAGTGGTCATTAGTCTGTAGATGGGGCAGTTACCTGACAGTGGTCATTAGTCTGTAGATGGGGCAGTTACCTGACAGCGGTCATTAGTCTGTAGATGGGGCAGTTACCTGACAGTGGTCATTAGTCTGTAAATGGGGCAGTCACCTGACAGTGGTCATTAGTCTGCAGATGGGGCAGTTACCTGACAGTGGTCATTAGTCTGTAGATGGGGCAGTTACCTGACAGCGGTCATTAGTCTGCAGATGGGGCAGTTACCTGACAGCGGTCATTAGTCTGTAGATGGGGCAGTTACCTGACAGTGGTCATTAGTCTGTAGATGGGGCAGTTACCTGACAGTGGTCATTAGTCTGCAGATGGGGCAGTTACCTGACAGTGGTCATTAGTCTGTAGATGGGGCAGTTACCTGACAGTGGTCATTAGTCTGTAGATGGGGCAGTTATCTGACAGTGGTCATTAGTCTGTAGATGGGGCAGTTCCCTGACAGTGGTCATTAGTCTGTAGATGGGGCAGTTACCTGACAGTGGTCATTAGTCTGCAGATGGGGCAGTTACCTGACAGTGGTCATTAGTCTGCAGATGGGGCAGGTACCTTACAGTGGTCATTAGTCTGCAGATGGGGCAGTTACCTGACAGTGGTCATTAGTCTGCAGATGGGGCAGTTACCTGACAGTGGTCATTAGTCTGTAGATGGGGCAGTTACCTGACAGTGGTCATTAGTCTGCAGATGGGGCAGTTACCTGACAGTGGTCATTAGTCTGTAGATGGGGCAGTAACCTGACAGTGGTCATTAGTCTGCAGATGGGGCAGTTACCTGACAGTGGTCATTAGTCTGTAGATGGGGCAGTTACCTGACAGTGGTCATTAGTCTGCAGATGGGGCAGTAACCTGACAGTGGTCATTAGTCTGCAGATGGGTCAGTTACCTGACAGCGGTCATTAGTCTGTAGATGGGGCAGTCACCTGACAGCGGTCATTAGTCTGCAGATGGGGCAGTTACCTGACAGCGGTCATTAGTCTGTAGATGGGGCAGTTACCTGACAGTGGTCATTAGTCTGTAGATGGGGCAGTTACCTGACAGTGGTCATTAGTCTGCAGATGGGGCAGTTACCTTACAGTGGTCATTAGTCTGCAGATGGGGCAGTTACCTGACAGTGGTCATTAGTCTGCAGATGGGGCAGTTACCTGACAGTGGTCATTAGTCTGCAGATGGGGCAGTTACCTGACTGGTCATTAGTCTGTAGATGGGGCAGTTATCTGACAGTGGTCATTAGTCTGTAGATGGGGCAGTTACCTGACAGTGGTCATTAGTCTGTAGATGGGGCAGTTACCTGACAGTGGTCATTAGTCTGCAGATGGGGCAGTTATTTTGCAGTGGTCAGAGTATAGGACGTCTATAGAATGAGGCTGTATAGAGGGTACAGTATAGGACTGTAACGGACCGTTTCAGCAGACAAGGGGTTAAAATCCGTTTAGGCGATAAGCCCCTTTCGGAGAGACAGGCACAGCTACTGCAGGACACCAACCTCCCGAACTGGATACAAAGTAGCACTCCAAACTGGAACCTCACGAATAGCTGCTAGCAGACGAACAGGGATCAGCATACAATCCTGGCAATCAGTCTCTAACAGCATACAGCGAATCCCCCCAATAACGAGACAAGGCTCCGTGTTGAGGGTCAAACAGTGGTCTGACTGTACTTCACGTACAGCCTCTTTTATTCACAAACCACAAACATAGTACTGCCCACAGGGGTTTGAAATGCAACCAATCAGTAATTTACAACACATACAATGTAACTACAGCAACCAATCGTTCACGCCCCCAGAGGACCAGAATGAAGACTGTGACGTAGGACAGATAAACAGCACTTAGGACACACAGACACAACACATCCCCACAATGCATCATGGTTTCCTCCTCTCTGCCCTCGAGACACCCGAGGCGTAATCCAATTATCTCTCAAGACAAAGAGAAGTCACCAATACACATGTGTATACAACAGGACAGACATCACCATTTAAACACACAATGGGACAATGGCACAATAGAAACACACCCAGCATTTTCCTCCCAAGCTGACAAGTTACACTTATTATAAATTGTTACAACTTTGTGAGTTTACATTGGCCATACATATAACTAACATAAATTTAAACAGTATAACTTGGGGACAAACCTATCCAAAATTCACTTGAATAGGTTCAGGGGTTTAAAAGTTAGTATATGGCCCATAATCCTGGGGCAAGAGGCCAGCAGCCAGTCCTCTCCAAAACCCAGTGGCGAGGTCGGTTTCGCCACACATCTCCCCCCCCCCAGGGAAGACTAACCAGATACCTGACCTCACGCCGGTCGGTACCTGAGTTAGTCTGGCAGCCCACCCACAGCCAAATACTGGACCTGTTGACTTTAGTAGCCTGTCTCTGTCCAGTGAGTCCACCAAGATTATGTTGGAAGCTGGTACTCCCGGTCTCTGTGTTGCTCCCTGGCTTGGAGTGGAGGTTGCTTTGTGGGCAGGTATCAGCGGTACTCTGCCCTGGTGCCAGCGCTACCACGGAAGAAGCCTGGTTGGAGCCTGGTTGTTGGAGGGGGAGACCGACTGTCTCTACCCCCTGTGCTGTAGGTGCAGAGACCACGGTCCCATCTGCAATGTTGTGGGTTTTACTGTCTCCCCCTGGTGCGTTAAGCTGCCGCTGGGGAGAGGGGGTAACGAGTTCCTCTCTCATACATACTTCCAGCCGCTGGGGAGGGCGACCGACCACCTCCGCTCCCAATACAGTGTCCTGTTGCTGGGGAAAGGAGACTGGGCTCTCTATTCCCTGCTGGACACTCTGCCGCTGGGGGACAGGACCGACTGTCTCTGCCCCCTGTAACTCCGCCTGCCGCTGGGGAATGGAGACTGGGCTCCCAATTCCCAAAAAATCATGCTGCTGCTGGGGGACAGGAACAACTTCCTTTGCCCCCTGTAACTCAGCCTGCCGCTGGGGAGGGAGGACGCTGCTCTCCTCTCCATGCACTTCACACTGCCGCTGGGGAATGGAGACTGGGCTCCCAATTCCCTGCAGGACCGGTGGAGAGACCTCGGTCCCATCTCTACCGGCCACCTGGGGTCCTTCCCAGTAACACTCTACAATATCTGCCCAGCTGAATGGGTCTGGATCTGGGTCTGTCACCTTACCGTCCTGCTGAGCCTTATCAATGGAGTGGAAGAGATCTCGGTAGTCCTGCTCCAGTTCCCACTCCAGGGTTGCTAGGTGAGCCAGGTCTTGCTCTACCTCATGGGGGTCATCCCACTCATGCCTAGCCTCCCTCTCATAGAAAATGTCCTGAAGTCTGGACTGTGCAGGGCTCCCGAAGTCAGGCTCTGCAAAGGACTCCCATAACAAGCCAGGACCATAAAACTCCTCTCCCTCTGGCTTGTCATGTTCGGCTGTCCAGGGTATATACTGTGCCATATACCACCAAAGCGCCTGGTAGGCATCCTCCAGCCATAGCTCCTGCCATACCCGGTGCTCTAGTTCCTTCACCCATTCCTCCAGGGGCTGCTCTCCCAGGAAGGGCATCCGCAGGGCCACTTGCTTCTGCAACCGCTGCTCTTCACTGGGGAGACTCTCACCCCGCTGGAATTGTAGATTATCCAGGGCCTGGTACCAGATGCCTTTCCTTAATGCATCCCGGCCATCCAGGTCCTCCTCCTCGTATAACACTGCTAGTTCCATCCTGCTGCTGTCAGGGACGCTGTACTGGGACATGCGTTGTCCTTAAATTGTAGAATCCACAGAAATGGTGTCTCCTGTATCTGTCCTTCTGGCTGTAGGAACGATCCCGCTGCTTGCCACCAATGTAACGGACCGTTTCAGCAGACAAGGGGTTAAAATCCGTTTAGGCAATAAGCCCCTTTCTGAGAGACAGACACAGCTACTGCAGGACACCAACCTCCCGAACTGTAACTACAGCAACCAATCGTTCACGCCCCCAGAGGACCAGAATGAAAACTGTGACATAGGACAGATAAACAGCACTTAGGACACACAGACACAACACATCCCCACAATGCATCATGGTTTCCTCCTCTCTGCCCTCGAGACACCCGAGGCGTAATCCAATTATCTCTCAAGACAAAGAAAAGTCACCAATACACATGTGCAGACAATAGGACAGACATCACCCTTTAAACACACAATGGGACAATGGCACAATAGAAACACACCCAGCATTTTCCTCCCAAGCTGACAAGTTACACTTATTATAAATTGTTACAACTTTGTGAGTTTACATTGGCCATACATATAACTAACATCAATTTAAACTGTATAACTTGGGGACAAACCTATCCAAAATTCACTTGAATAGGTTCAGGGGTTTAAAAGTTAGTATATGGCCCATAATCCAGGGGCAAGAGGCCAGCAGCCAGTCCTCTCCAAAACCCAGTGGCGAGGTCGGTTTCGCCACAAGGACGTCTATAGAATGCTGTATAGAGGGTACAGTATAGGACGTCTATAGAATGATGTATGGAGGGTACAGTATAGGACGTCTATAGAATGATGTATGGAGGGTACAGTATAGGACGTCTATAGAATGATGTATGGAGGGTACAGTATAGGACGTCTATAGAATGAGGTGTATAGAGGGTAGAGTATAGGACGTCTATAGTATAAGGATGTATGGAGGGTACAGTATAGGACGTCTATAGAATGATGTATAGAGGGTACAGTATAGGACGTCTATAGAATGCTGTATAGAGGGTACAGTATAGGACGTCTATAGAATGATGTATAGAGGGTACAGTATAGGACGTCTATAGAATGCTGTATAGAGGGTACAGTATAGGACGTCTATAGATTGATGTATGGAGGGTACCGTATAGGACGTCTATAGAATGCTGTATAGAGGGTACAGTATAGGACGTCTATAGAATGCTGTATAGAGGGTACAGTATGGGACGTCTATAGAATGATGTATAGAGGGTACAGTATAGGACGTCTATAGAATGATGTATAGAGGGTACAGTATAGGACGTCTATAAAATGATGTATAGAGGGTACAGTATAGGACGTCTATAGAATGAGGTGTATAGAGGGTACAGTATAGGACGTCTATAGAATGAGGTGTATAGAGGGTACAGTATAGGACGTCTATAGAATGAGGTGTATGGAGGGTACAGTATAGGACGTCTATAGATTGATGTATAGAGGGTACAGTATAAGACGTCTATAGAATGATGTATGGAGGATACAGTATAGGACGTCTATAGAATGATGTATGGAGGATACAGTATAGGACGTCTATAGAATGAGCTGTATAGAGGGTACAGTATAGGACGTCTATAGAATGATGTATGGAGGGTACAGTATAGGACGTCTATAGAATGATGTATGGAGGGTACAGTATAGGACGTCTATAGAATGGGCTGTATAGAGGGTACAGTATAGGACGTCTATAGAATGATGTATGGAGGGTACAGTATAGGACGTCTATAGAATGCTGTATAGAGGGTACAGTATAGGACGTCTATAGAATGCTGTATAGAGGGTACAGTATAGGACGTCTATAGAATGATGTATAGAGGGTACAGTATAGGACGTCTATAGAATGATGTATAGAGGGTACAGTATAGGACGTCTATAGAATGCTGTATAGAGGGTACAGTATAGGACGTCTATAGAATGATGTATGGAGGGTACAGTATAGGACGTCTATAGATTGATGTATAGAGGGTACAGTATAGGACGTCTATAGATTGATGTATGGAGGGTACAGTATAGGACGTCTATAGAATGATGTATGGAGGGTACAGTATAGGACGTCTATAGATTGATGTATGGAGGGTACAGTATAGGACGTCTATAGATTGATGTATAGAGGGTACAGTATAGGACGTCTATAGATTGATGTATGGAGGGTACAGTATAGGACGTCTATAGATTGATGTATAGAGGGTACAGTATAGGACGTCTATAGATTGATGTATGGAGGGTACAGTATAGGACGTCTATAGAATGATGTATAGAGGGTACAGTATAGGACGTCTATAGAATGATGTATGGAGGGTACAGTATAGGACGTCTATAGATTGATGTATAGAGGGTACAGTATAGGACGTCTATAGATTGATGTATGGAGGGTACAGTATAGGACGTCTATAGAATGATGTATGGAGGGTACAGTATAGGACGTCTATAGATTGATGTATGGAGGGTACAGTATAGGACGTCTATAGAATGATGTATGGAGGGTACAGTATAGGACATCTATATAATGATGTATGGAGGGTACAGTATAAGACGTCTATAGAATGATGTATAGAGGGTACAGTATAGGACGTCTATAGAATGATGTATAGAGGGTACAGTATAGGACGTCTATAGAATGATGTATAGAGGGTACAGTATAGGACGTCTATAGAATGATGTATGGAGGGTACAGTATAGGACGTCTATAGATTGATGTATGGAGGGTACAGTATAGGACGTCTATAGAATGATGTATGGAGGGTACAGTATAGGACATCTATATAATGATGTATAGAGGGTACAGTATAGGACGTCTATAGAATGATGTATGGAGGGTACAGTATAGGACGTCTATAGATTGATGTATGGAGGGTACAGTATAGGACGTCTATAGAATGATGTATGGAGGGTACAGTATAGGACATCTATATAATGATGTATGGAGGGTACAGTATAAGACGTCTATAGAATGATGTATAGAGGGTACAGTATAGGACGTCTATAGAATGATGTATAGAGGGTACAGTATAGGACGTCTATAGAATGATGTATAGAGGGTACAGTATAGGACGTCTATAGAATGATGTATGGAGGGTACAGTATAGGACGTCTATAGATTGATGTATGGAGGGTACAGTATAGGACGTCTATAGAATGATGTATGGAGGGTACAGTATAGGACATCTATATAATGATGTATAGAGGGTACAGTATAGGACGTCTATAGAATGATGTATAGAGGGTACAGTATAGGACGTCTATAGAATGATGTATAGAGGGTACAGTATAGGACGTCTATAGAATGATGTATGGAGGGTACAGTATAGGACGTCTATAGATTGATGTATGGAGGGTACAGTATAGGACGTCTATAGAATGATGTATGGAGGGTACAGTATAGGACGTCTATAGAATGATGTATGGAGGGTACAGTATAGGACATCTATATAATGATGTATAGAGGGTACAGTATAGGACGTCTATAGAATGATGTATAGAGGGTACAGTATAGGACGTCTATAGATTGATGTATGGAGGGTACAGTATAGGACGTCTATAGAATGATGTATGGAGGGTACAGTATAAGACGTCTATAGAATGATGTATAGAGGGTACAGTATAGGACGTCTATAGAATGGTCTGTATAGAGGGTACAGTATAGGACGTCTATAGAATGATGTATAGAGGGTACAGTATAGGACGTCTATAGAATGATGTATAGAGGGTACTGTCACGAACTATGGATCCGATCGGTCCGGATCCCACAGCTGTGACGTAGGGGTCTGTGACGGAGTCTGCGCACACACAGAGACCTCACGTGACCGGGGTATTACCATTCGGCTAACACCCTCCCACTACACTTCGGTAACTGCCACCACGTGGGTTCCCGGTCCACGAGCCGACTATCCGGGTCATTCACTATCACACAGATCAGTGGATGAACCGGATATCACTTACTGACCAACCGCAGTCAATCACCCCCAGCTACAATTCCTAAATGCAATTTAACTAACTACCTGGTAACGTCTCTTCAAAGGCGAGGTACGTTGTTTAGCAGCTTAGAATATGGAAGACTTGGCCACTTAGATTTTATAATCTTTAATAAGAGGTAAAAAGCAGTGCATACAAATCTAATGAAAATGACTATAAATCTACAGAATAATAATAACAATATAAATAATCACGACAGTTCAAATGAAAGGGAAAAAGGTGAAAGAATACTTAGTTTCTCTGGAGGCTTTCAGATGGTCGTTCATATGTCCTTTTTGAATCCTTGCAAACCCCGTTCAGTATGTATCAGGGGAGACCCTCAAAGTTCTTCTGATACAGGGATATGCCGTCAATGACCAATTAAGTGTCTGGTGATGTTCCATGGGTCTCTCTCCTCTGTCCTTGTGCAGGGATTTTTATGAACTCTCCCATGGGCAGGAGACTTACTCCTGTCAGCCAATGGCAGCAGAGTGACTGTGAAGCCTAGGGATTGGCCTCCAAGGGTTTTATGACCCCCATCAAAGTTCAGTTCCTACAATGAGGATTATACTTAAGCCCGTATCTCCCTGATACATCGGCATATTTTTATACAGAATACATATTTGCGATCCTTATTTATTTACATACAGAATGAGACCACACACGGTAATGCTGGGACCTGTAGTTCTTCTACCACCCATAGGTGAGCTACAGAATCACATCCTCTGGTCATATTTGATACCCAATTAACCACAATACTCTGTAGAGCCTGGATCTGGTGTCAGAAAGGGCATAAGTTGATTCATAACTGAAATATGAAAGTGGACTGATTTTATGCCCAGAGCTAATTAAGGGCTATTAGCTCTCCTCAAACCAGACCTAGAAATTAATGACGTCACGCTCCAGCCAGGCTTGACAGCGAGCTGATCTTTATCTTATAGGACAGGATGAGCTGGGCCTGGTATGGCCTTTATGACCTTTTATAGCCGGCCTCACAGAGTAGTGGTAATAAAAGTGTCCATCTATAACATACTTGACCCAGGCTTCAGGAAGATGAGAGTTCACTGTTCTTTTACATAGGCCAGAAGCATACAAAATGGCTACCCAGAGGAATTATGTATGTATGCCGGCACACCTCCCTCTTTTAAAAGGTTGCCTGGGGAAATGGCCACAAGCCTGTTCTACAGCAACCCAGCCGTCTCCGGCCGATTCTCCCTGCCGCGACAACCCGTCGGCATTTCCATGTAAACTACCTTTTCTGTGCTGCACGGTGAAGTTGTACTGCTGCAAAATCAGGCTCCATCTCAGCAGTTTCGCATTGTCTCCTGCGAGACGTGCCAACCAGCTGAGGGGATGGTGATCGGTGATCACTGTGAAATTGCGTCCATACAGGTAGTGTTGTAGCTTTTGCAGGGACCACACAATAGCTAAACACTCCTTCTCTATTGTGGAGTAGCTGGTCTCCCTGGCCAGTAACTTACGGCTCAGGTATAGTACAGGATGCTCCTCCCCGGCCTGGTTCACCTGACTCAGGACTGCACCCAGACCAAAGGCGGAAGCATCCGTGTGGACCACAAACTTCCGAGTGAAATCTGGGGCCTGAAGCACAGGAGAACTGGCTAGTGCATCCTTCAGGGCCTGGAAGCCTTGCTCGCATTCCGGCGTCCATGACACCATCCTGGGCAGCTTCTTCTTGGTCAAGTCTGTCAGAGGCTTGGCCAGGGCGCTATAGTTCGGGATGAACTTCCTATAGTACCCGGCCGTTCCCAAGAAAGACATGACCTGTTTCTTGGTGAGGGGTGTTGGCCATCTCGTAATGGCTTCCACCTTCTCTATTTCAGGCCTCAGTGTGCCTCCTCCTACTCTGTGGCCTAAGTAAGTGACCTCATTCATGCCCAGCTGGCACTTGCTAGGCTTAACAGTTAGTCCAGCCGCAGCAAGTTTGTCCAGTACTTGCGACAGGTGCACCAGGTGCTCCTTCCATGTGGGGCTATACACGGCAATGTCGTCTAAATAGGCGACAGCACATTCTTCTAGTCCTTCCAGCAAGTCATTCACAAGCCTTTGAAAGGTGGCTGGCGCATTCTTCATCCCAAACGGCATTACAGTAAATTCGTGTAAGCCGAAAGGGGTGATGAAGGCCGACTTCTTCTGAGCCTCCGAGGTCAGGGGAATCTGCCAATACCCCCTGCTCAGGTCCATGATTGTCAGGTAGCTGGCTCCTGCCAACTTATCTAACAGTTCATCAATCCTGGGCATGGGGTAAGCATCCGAGGTTGTGATGGCATTCAGTTTCCGATAATCCACACAGAACCTGGTTGTCTGATCTTTCTTCGGGACCAGAACCACCGGTGAGGCCCAAGCACTGTGGGATTTCTGAATGACCCCGAGCTGCTTCATATCTTCAATCTCCCTCCTGAGGTCTGCCTGGACCTCCATTGAGACGCGGTAGGCGGACTGCTTTGTGGGAGCATGTGTACCTGTGTCCACATGATGGACTGCAAGGTGTGTTCTCCCGGGTTTCCCTGTAAAAGTGTCACGGTGAGCCGTCAACACTTCTAAGAGCTGAGATCTCTGCTGGGACGAGAGTTGAGGGTTAAGTCCACCTCCAACTCTCGAGTGTCAGCTAGCAGATCTAGTAGGGGGTCGGCCTCCTCCCTTTCGGGCAGGCTGCAAACCGGCATAACATGTGGCGTTCTCTCGTCATGCTCCTTGAGCATGTTGACGTGAAACGTCTTCTGTCTTCTACCTCCCTCTCCAAGGCCCACCACATAATTTACCTTACTCAGACGTTTGACAATGGGGTACGGCCCTTCCCATGCAGCTTGCAGTTTGTTTTGCCGCATCGGCAGCAGGACATAGACCTTCTGCCCCTCCTGGTAGATTCTCTCTCGGGCAGTGCGGTTATACCACTGCTTCTGTTTGCTTTGGGCCTGCACCATATTCTCCTGTACCAGACCTACAAGCGACTCCATTTTGTCTCGGAACCTGAGGACATAGTCTACTACAGAGACTTCCGTTCCGGCAACCTTGCCTTCCCAAGACTCTCTGATTAGGTCTAGGGGACCTCTTACTCGTCGACCATACAGGAGTTCGAATGGCGAAAACCCGGTTGACTCCTGGGGAACCTCTCTGTAGGCAAATAGCAGGTGAGGTAGATATCGTTCCCAGTCCGTCCCTTGCGCCTCCACGAACGTCTTCAGCATCTGCTTCAACGTCCCGTTGAAGCGCTCACAGAGGCCGTTTGTTTGTGGGTGGTAAGGGCTGGCTACGATATGGTTCACCTGTATTTTCCTACAGAGCCCTTGCATTAGTTCAGACATGAACTGAGGTCCTTGGTCGCTGAGAAGCTCAGCTGGGAACCCCACTCTCGTGAAGATCCCCAGCAGGGCGTCCGCAACCTTGTCCGCCCTAATGGAGGATAACGCCACTGCTTCTGGGTAGCGCGTCGCGTAATCCACCAGGGTTAATATGAACCGTTTACCCGAACTGCTGGGGATGGCCAGTGGACCAATGATGTCCACGGCCACCCTCCTGAAGGGTTCATCAATTATCGGTAAGGGATTCAATGGAGCTCGGTGACGGTCTCCTGCTTTGCCAACTCGCTGACAGGTGTCGCAGGACCTGCAGTACTTGGCGACATCTGCCCCGAGGCCAGGCCAGAAAAAATTCTGCATCACCCGGGACTTTGTTTTGGTTATTCCCAGGTGACCAGCTAAGGGGATCTCATGAGCCACTTGCAGTAATTGTTCCCTGAACTGCACAGGTACAATGAGCTGCCTCTTGAGTGGCCCCACCCTACTGTCACTGTGGGAGATGTCCTCCTTATACAGTTTCCCATTGTCCCAACACACTCGGTATTTGTCTCCCTCAGTGGGAGGGCTGGCAGCTAACCCTCTTAGCTGCTCCAAGGTAGGGTCATCTCGCAGGGCCTGCTCAAAGGCGGCACTACAAGTCCCAGCCAGCTGTCCTGTGGCGAACAGGGACAGTGGCTGAGTCTCTGACGCGGTTAAGTCCACGGGGTCCGAACCGGTGGAAGGGGACACTTCCACTTGCTCTTCCCCAATGGAGCGTTCCGCTGCGGCTTTTGCAGCCCTGCGAGTGACGGGCAACACAGGCACAATAATGTCATCACATTTAACATTTGCACAACTTGAATCAGTTAAACACATGTCCGCTACCTGTGTACATACACCCGCCATCCCCTCTACATCTCCTGTCGTAGGAGAACTGCTCCCACACACCCCACCTCCCACGGTCCATCCCCAAGGTTATCGGATGTTACGCAAACATCCTTGCACAGTACCTCGGTATGTCCAGGGACCTCCATAGGGACGGGTGAGTCCTGTGTGCTTCCAGGGGGCACGTAGCACGAGACCAATCGTCCTAGGTCAGTGCCTAATAAAACATTTGTGGGGATCTCCGCCGAGACTCCCACCTCCCTTACTCCACTCCCAGCCCCCCAATCAAGGAAAACACGAGCTAGGGGAACATTAGGGCTCACCCCCCCAACTCCCGTGATGGTGAGGCTTTTGCCGGGAATAAGGTCTGCGTCATCCACTAGTTCAGGCCGAACTAGTGTGACTTCGGCTCCTGTATCGCGGAAGCCTGTGGTGCACCGGTTGCCCACAGTAACCGACTGTAGGTTGTCTGCGGTGTGTCTTGCAGCTCCATTCACCAACACCACAGATGATGGGTTTGCGGGCAAGCTTGCCAGGGGGTGCTGTCTTCTTCTCCGGGCACGGGTGGCTGAGGTGTCCTGGCTTGCCGCACGCATAGCACTTGCGCACGTCTGTCGGTGCTGGCTTGACTCCTTCGGGTCTTTGTGCAGGCCTGTGAAAGGGTCGCTGGACCGGAACCGACAAAGCTGGCCGGGAGGAAGAAGCAGATGAAGAGGTTCCTCCCAGGCGGGACAGAGTGTCTTTGAATGCCCGAGTGCTGGGCATGGCGACGTATTCATCGGCTAGCTCGGCCGCCTCTCGCGCACTCTTCGGCTTGTGCTCACATACATATTTTTGCACATCCGTGGGGCAATTGGAGACAAACTGTTCTCGGACCATCAGATCCGCCAGGGACTGCTTGGTGTCCTCTGTGAGGGGATCAGACCACTGTTGGAAGGTGGTCAGCAACTTGCCCAGATGGTCCATAAAAGTATCTCCGGGCCCTCTCCGAAGGGACCGGAACCGTAAACGGTAAGTCTCTGGAGTCAGCTGGTACTTGACCAGAATAGCCTTTTTGATGAACACGTAACTGGTACGCTCTGCTAATGGTAGTCCGACCAGGGCCTCCATAGCTTTGCCCTTCAGTGCGGACATTAGATGTCCCGCCCACTGCGGCTCTGGTACCTGGTACTGCTGGCATGAGGTTTCAAAAGCATGCAGGAAAAGATCAATGTCACAGTTCTCAGACTCCATCACAGGCAGTTTTGGCTTGACCATCAGGGATGGGCCTGTGGATGTAGCATGCCGGTCGGACCCCTGAAGCTGTACTCGGGCCAGGTCCAGTTCATGCCTGCGGACAGCTTCCCGTTCTCGTTCTGCAGCCTCTCGCTCAGCCTTGCGCTCTGCAGCCTCGAGCTCAGCCTTGCGCTCTGCCCGACGTGCCTCCAGCAGCCGAAAATATAAGTCCGGGTTACTGAGCATTAGTTGGTCCAGACCATTTTGGGATGGCATAGAGACAGAGTTATGTCCAGCTAGAGGACTGCAAGCCCCAGCAGGCTGTCCTCCTCCCAGTTCATCATCCTCATTCTGGAAGGGGTCACCTGGCTCAGGGGCCCCTGAGTGTCCTCCATTCTCTGAATCTTGCAGGAATGACTCTTGACTCCTCCGTGCACATAACTCCTGGATGAGGACAGTCTTATTTTTCCCATATACTTGGATGCCTTTGTGCTCACACAGAGCTGTGATATCAGACACGCTCATGGCGTCATTATTCACGGATTCGGACATTATTGCCAAATAAAAGATAGGACAGAAAACAAGAGAGAGGGGAGGGTACTGTCGTGAATTATTATTCTATCAAAACTAATGCACTGTGCTTCGTCTTCCAGAATTGTTCAATCCTTTAGTACAGAGTTATGGACATAACTTCATGCACTAATATTCTAAGCATACAGAATCCCGTAAGCTGCCACCAGAAAATGTCACGAACTATGGATCCGATCGCTCCGGATCCCACAGCTCTGACGTAGTGGTCTGTGACGGAGTCTGCGCACACACAGAGACCTCACGTGACCGGGGTATTACCATCCGGCTAACACCCCCCACTACACTTCGGTAACTGCCACCACGTGGGTTCCCGGTCCACGAGCCGACTATCCGGGTCATTCACTATCACACAGATCAGTGGATGAACCGGATATCACTTACTGACCAACCGCAGTCAATCACCCCCAGCTACAATTCCTAAATGCAATTTAACTAACTACCTGGTAACGTCTCTTCAAAGGCAAGGTACGTTGTTTAGCAGCTTAGAATATGGAAGACTTGGCCACTTAGATTTTATAATCTTTAATAAGAGGTAAAAAGCAGTGCATACAAATCTAATGAAAATGACTATAAATCTACAGAATAATAATAACAATATAAATAATCACGACAGTTCAAATGAAAGGGAAAAAGATGAAAGAATACTTAGTTTCTCTGGAGGGTTTCAGATGGTCGTTCATATGTCCTTTTTGAATCCCTGCAAACCCAGTTCAGTATGTATCAGGGGAGACCCTCAAAGTTCTTCTGATACAGGGATATGCCGTCAATGACCAATTAAGTGTCTGGTGATGTTCCATGGGTCTCTCTCCTCTGTCCTTGTGCACAGATTTTTATAAACTCTGCCATGGGCAGGAGACTTACTCCTGTCAGCCAATGGCAGCAGAGTGACTGTGAAGCCTAGGGATTGGCCTCCAAGGGTTTTATGACCCCCATCAAAGTTCAGTTCCTACAATGAGGATTATACTTAAGCCTGTATCTCCCTGATACATCGGCATATTTTTATACAGAATACATATTTGCGATCCTTATTTATTTACATACAGAATGAGACCACACACGGTAATGCTGGGACCTGTAGTTCTTCTACCACCCGTAGGTGAGCTACAGAATCACATCCTCTGGTCATATTTGATACCCAATTAATCACAATACTCTGTAGAGCCTGGATCTGGTGTCAGAAAGGGCATAAGTTGATTCATAACTGAAATATGAAAGTGGACTGGTTTTATGCCCAGAGCTAATTAAGGGCTATTAGCTCTCCTCAAACCAGACCTGGAAATTAATGACGTCACGCTCCAGCCAGGCTTGACAGCGAGCTGATCTTTATCTTATAGGACAGAATGAGCTGGGCCTGGTATGGCCTTTATGACCTTTTATAGCCGGCCTCACAGAGTAGTGGTAATAAAAGTGTCCATCTATATCATACTTGACCCAGGCTTCAGGAAGATGAGAGTTCACTGTTCTTTTACATAGGCCAGAAGCATACAAAATGGCTACCCAGAGGAATTATGTATGTATGCCGGCACAGGTACAGTATAGGACGTCTTTAGAATGAGGTGTATGGAGGGTACAGTATAGGACGTCTATAGAATGATGTATGGAGGGTACAGTATAGGACGTCTATAGATTGTATGGAGGGTACAGTATAGGACGTCTATAGAATGGTCTGTATAGAGGGTACAGTATAGGACGTCTATAGAATGATGTATAGAGGGTACAGTATAGGACGTCTATAGAATGAGGTGTATGGAGGGTACAGTATAGGACGTCTATAGAATGATGTATGGAGGGTACAGTATAGGACATCTATAGAATGAGGTGTATGGAGGGTACAATATAGGACGTCTATAGAATGAGGTGTATAGAGGGTACAGTATAGGACGTCTATAGATTGATGTATAGAGGGTACAGTATAGGACGTCTATAGAATGATGTATGGAGGGTACAGTATAGGACGTCTATAGAATGATGTATGGAGGGTACAGTATAGGACGTCTATAGATTGTATAGAGGGTACAGTATAGGACGCCTATAGAATGAGGTGTATAGAGGGTACAGTATAGGACGTCTATAGAATGAGGTGTATAGAGGGTACAGTATAGGACGTCTATAGAATGATGTGTGGAGGGTACAGTATAGGATGTCTATAGAATGATGTATAGAGGGTACAGTATAGGACGTCTATAGAATGATGTATAGAGGGTACAGTATAGGACGTCTATAGAATGATGTATGGAGGGTACAGTATAGGACGTCTATAGAATGATGTATAGAGGGTACAGTATAGAACGTCTATAGAATGATGTATAGAGGGTACAGTATAGGACGTCTATAGAATGATGTATAGAGGGTACAGTATAGGACGTCTATAGAATGATGTATACAGGGTACAGTATAGGACGTCTATAGAATGATGTATGGAGGGTACAGTATAGGACGTCTATAGAATGATGTATAGAGGGTACAGTATAGGACGTCTATAGAATGATGTATGGAGGGTACAGTATAGGACGTCTATAGAATGATGTATAGAGGGTACAGTATAGGACGTCTATAGAATGATGTATGGAGGGTACAGTATAGGACGTCTATAGAATGATGTATGGAGGGTACAGTATAGGACGTCTATAGAATGATGTATGGAGGGTACAGTATAGGACGTCTATAGAATGAGCTGTATAGAGGGTACAGTATAGGACGTCTATAGATTGATGTATGGAGGGTACAGTATAGGACGTCTATAGAATGATGTATAGAGGGTACAGTATAGGACGTCTATAGAATGATGCTGTATAGAGGGTACAGTATAGGACGTCTATAGAATTATGTATAGAGGGTACAGTATAGGACGTCTATAGAATGATGTATGGAGGGTACAGTATAGGACGTCTATAGAATGGTCTGTATAGAGGGTACAGTATAGGACGTCTATAGAATGAGGTGTATGGAGGGTACAGTATAGGACGTCTATAGAATGAGCTGTATAGAGGGTACAGTATAGGACGTCTATAGAATGATGTATGGAGGGTACAGTATAGGACGTCTATAGAATGATGTATGGAGGGTACAGTATAGGACGTCTATAGATTGATGTATAGAGGGTACAGTATAGGACGTCTATAGATTAATGTATAGAGGGTACAGTATAGGACGTCTATAGATTGATGTATAGAGGGTACAGTATAGGACGTCTATAGATTGATGTATAGAGGGTACAGTATAGGACGTCTATAGAATGATGTATGGAGGGTACAGTATAGGACGTCTATAGATTGATGTATGGAGGGTACAGTATAGGACGTCTATACATTGATGTATAGAGGGTACAGTATAGGACGTCTATACATTGATGTATAGAGGGTACAGTATAGGACGTCTATACATTGATGTATAGAGGGTACAGTATAGGACGTCTATACATTGATGTATAGAGGGTACAGTATAGGACGTCTATAGAATGATGTATAGAGGGTACAGTATAGGACGTCTATAGAATGCTGTATAGAGGGTACAGTATAGGACGTCTATACATTGATGTATAGAGGGTAGAGTATAGGACGTCTATAGAATGATGTATAGAGGGTACAGTATAGGACGTCTATACATTGATGTATAGAGGGTAGAGTATAGGACGTCTATAGAATGATGTATAGAGGGTAGAGTATAGGACGTCTATAGAATGATGTATAGAGGGTACAGTATAGGACATCTATAGATTGATGTATGGAGGGTACAGTATAGGACGTCTATACATTGATGTATAGAGGGTACAGTATAGGACGTCTATAGAATGATGTATAGAGGGTACAGTATAGGACGTCTATAGAATGCTGTATAGAGGGTACAGTATAGGACGTCTATAGAATGATGTATGGAGGGTACAGTATAGGACGTCTATAGAATGATGTATGGAGGGTAGAGTATAGGACGTCTATAGAATGATGTATGGAGGGTACAGTATAGGACGTCTATAGAATGATGTATAGAGGGTACAGTATAGGACGTCTATAGATTGATGTATGGAGGGTACAGTATAGGACGTCTATACATTGATGTATGGAGGGCAGAGTATAGGACGTCTATAGAATGATGTATGGAGGGTACAGTATAGGACGTCTATAGAATGATGTATGGAGGGTAGAGTATAGGACGTCTATAGAATGATGTATGGAGGGTACAGTATAGGACGTCTATAGAATGATGTATGGAGGGTACAGTATAGGACATCTATAGATTGATGTATGAAGGGTACAGTATAGGACGTCTATAGAATGATGTATAGAGGGTACAGTATAGGACGTCTATAGAATGATGTATAGAGGGTACAGTATAGGACGTCTATAGATTGATGTATAGAGGGTACAGTATAGGACGTCTATAGAATGATGTATAGAGGGCAGAGTAGATGGCCCACTTACTTTGCAGTGGTGATGGGTCTGTAGCCGGCACAGTTACCTTACAGCGCAGAGGATAGCCGTCCAGACATGGGGTGAGATCTTGCAGTGGATGCTCAGCTCCGCCGGATCCCCCTTTATATCAGTCTGCTTATATGGGTGCTCTACCTATGAATTGCTCTGTCCTGAGTCCAGGGCTTAATCCACATACACAAGGGAAGTGTGCACTCAGCACAGCCGGGGCTCCGCCACGTGCCAGAGAACACACACATATACAATATAGTGGAGGTATCGCGCTCTACAGCTCTGCTAAATCAGCAGCCCCCTGTATTCACCACTGCTGCGTGTCCATACTATTAACCCTGTCTGGACTCAACCTAGGGATTCCCTAAATAACGTACTGTGTAAAGGGTAGAGTATAGGACGTCTATAGAATGAGGTGTATAGAGGGTACAGTATAGGACGTCTATAGAATGATGTATAGAGGGTACAGTATAGGACGTCTATAGAATGAGCTGTATAGAGGGTACAGTATAGGACGTCTATAGAATGATGTATGGAGGGTACAGTATAGGACGTCTATAGAATGATGTATAGAGGGTACAGTATAGGACGTCTATGGAATGATGTATGGAGGGTACAGTATAGGACGTCTATAGAATGATGTATAGAGGGTACAGTATAGGACGTCTATAGATTGATGTATAGAGGGTACAGTATAGGACGTCTATAGATTGATGTATAGAGGGTACAGTATAGGACGTCTATAGAATGATGTATGGAGGGTACAGTATAGGACGTCTATAGATTGATGTATGGAGGGTACAGTATAGGACGTCTATAGAATGATGTATGGAGGGTACAGTATAGGACGTCTATAGATTGATGTATAGAGGGTACAGTATAGGACGTCTATAGATTAATGTATAGAGGGTACAGTATAGGACGTCTATAGATTGATGTATAGAGGGTACAGTATAGGACGTCTATAGATTGATGTATAGAGGGTACAGTATAGGACGTCTATAGAATGATGTATGGAGGGTACAGTATAGGACGTCTATAGAATGAGCTGTATAGAGGGTACAGTATAGGACATCTATAGAATGATGTATAGAGGGTACAGTATAGGACGTCTATAGATTGATGTATGGAGGGTACAGTATAGGACGTCTATACATTGATGTATAGAGGGTACAGTATAGGACGTCTATACATTGATGTATAGAGGGTACAGTATAGGACGTCTATAGAATGATGTATAGAGGGTACAGTATAGGACGTCTATAGAATGCTGTATAGAGGGTAGAGTATAGGACGTCTATAGAATGAGGTGTATGGAGGGTACAGTATAGGACGTCTATACATTGATGTATAGAGGGTAGAGTATAGGACGTCTATAGAATGATGTATAGAGGGTACAGTATAGGACGTCTATACATTGATGTATAGAGGGTAGAGTATAGGACGTCTATAGAATGATGTATAGAGGGTAGAGTATAGGACGTCTATAGAATGATGTATAGAGGGTACAGTATAGGACATCTATAGATTGATGTATGGAGGGTACAGTATAGGACGTCTATACATTGATGTATGGAGGGCAGAGTATAGGACGTCTATAGAATGATGTATGGAGGGTACAGTATAGGACGTCTATAGATTGATGTATGGAGGGTAGAGTATAGGACGTCTATAGAATGATGTATGGAGGGTACAGTATAGGACGTCTATAGAATGATGTATAGAGGGTACAGTATAGGACGTCTATAGAATGATGTATAGAGGGTACAGTATAGGACGTCTATAGAATGCTGTATGGAGGGTACAGTATAGGACGTCTATAGAATGATGTATAGAGGGTACAGTATAGGACGTCTATAGAATGATGTATAGAGGGTACAGTATAGGACCTCTATAGATTGATGTATAGAGGGTACAGTATAGGACGTCTATAGAATGATGTATGGAGGGTACAGTATAGGACGTCTATACATTGATGTATAGAGGGTAGAGTAGATGGCCCACTTACTTTGCAGTGGTGATGGGTCTGTAGCCGGCACAGTTACCTTACAGCGCAGAGGATAGCCGTCCAGACATGGGGTGAGATCTTGCAGTGGATGCTCAGCTCCGCCGGATCCCCCTTTATATCAGTCTGCTTATATGGGTGCTCTACCTATGAATTGCTCTGTCCTGAGTCCAGGGCTTAATCCACATACACAAGGGAAGTGTGCACTCAGCACAGCCGGGGCTCCGCCACGTGCCAGAGAACACACACATATACAATATAGTGGAGGTATCGCGCTCTACAGCTCTGCTAAATCAGCAGCCCCCTGTATTCACCACTGCTGCGTGTCCATACTATTAACCCTGTCTGGACTCAACCTAGGGATTCCCTAAATAACGTACTGTGTAAAGGGTAGAGTATAGGACGTCTATAGAATGAGGTGTATAGAGGGTACAGTATAGGACGTCTATAGAATGATGTATAGAGGGTACAGTATAGGACGTCTATAGAATGAGCTGTATAGAGGGTACAGTATAGGACGTCTATAGAATGATGTATGGAGGGTACAGTATAGGACGTCTATAGAATGAGCTGTATAGAGGGTACAGTATAGGATGTCTATAGAATGATGTATGGAGGGTACAGTATAGGACGTCTATAGAATGATGTATGGAGGGTACAGTATAGGACGTCTATAGAATGATGTATAGAGGGTACAGTATAGGACGTCTATAGAATGATGTATGAAGGGTACAGTATAGGACGTCTATAGAATGATGTATGGAGGGTACAGTATAGGACGTCTATAGAATGATATATGGAGGGTACAGTATAGGACGTCTATAGAATGAGGTGTATGGAGGGTACAGTATAGGACGTCTATAGAATGATGTATGGAGGGTACAGTATAGGACGTCTATAGAATGATGTATAGAGGGTACAGTATAGGACGTCTATAGATTGATGTATGGAGGGTACAGTATAGGACGTCTATAGAATGAGCTGTATAGAGGGTACAGTATAGGATGTCTATAGAATGATGTATAGAGGGTACAGTATAGGACGTCTATAGAATGATGTATGGAGGGTACAGTATAGGACGTCTATAGAATGATGTATGGAGGGTACAGTATAGGACGTCTATAGAATGATGTATAGAGGGTACAGTATAGGACGTCTATAGAATGATGTATGAAGGGTACAGTATAGGACGTCTATAGAATGATGTATGGAGGGTACAGTATAGGACGTCTATAGAATGATATATGGAGGGTACAGTATAGGACGTCTATAGAATGAGGTGTATGGAGGGTACAGTATAGGACGTCTATAGAATGATGTATGGAGGGTACAGTATAGGACGTCTATAGAATGATGTATAGAGGGTACAGTATAGGACGTCTATAGATTGATGTATGGAGGGTACAGTATAGGACGTCTATAGAATGAGCTGTATAGAGGGTACAGTATAGGATGTCTATAGAATGATGTATAGAGGGTACAGTATAGGACGTCTATAGAATGATGTATGGAGGGTACAGTATAGGACGTCTATAGAATGAGCTGTATAGAGGGTACAGTATAGGATGTCTATAGAATGATGTATAGAGGGTACAGTATAGGACGTCTATAGAATGCTGTATGGAGGGTACAGTATAGGACGTCTATAGAATGCTGTATGGAGGGTACAGTATAGGACGTCTATAGAATGATGTATGGAGGGTACAGTATAGGACGTCTATGGAATGATGTATGGAGGGTACAGTATAGGACGTCTATAGAATGATGTATAGAGGGTACAGTATAGGACGTCTATAGATTGATGTATAGAGGGTACAGTATAGGACGTCTATAGATTGATGTATGGAGGGTACAGTATAGGACGTCTATAGAATGATGTATGGAGGGTACAGTATAGGACGTCTATAGATTGATGTATGGAGGATACAGTATAGGACGTCTATAGAATGATGTATGGAGGGTACAGTATAGGACGTCTATAGAATGATGTATAGAGGGTACAGTATAGGACGTCTATAGATTGATGTATAGAGGGTACAGTATAGGACGTCTATAGATTGATGTATAGAGGGTACAGTATAGGACGTCTATAGATTGATGTATAGAGGGTACAGTATAGGACGTCTATAGAATGATGTATGGAGGGTACAGTATAGGATGTCTATAGAATGTTGTATAGAGGGTACAGTATAGGACGTCTATAGAATGAGCTGTATAGAGGGTACAGTATAGGACGTCTATAGAATGATGTATAGAGGGTACAGTATAGGACGTCTATAGATTGATGTACAGTATAGGACGTCTATAGAATGATGTATGGAGGGTACAGTATAGGACGTCTATAGATTGATGTATGGAGGGTACAGTATAGGACGGCTATAGAATGTTGTATAGAGGGTACAGTATAGGACGTCTATAGAATGATGTATAGAGGGTACAGTATAGGACGTCTATAGAATGATGTATGGAGGGTACAGTATAGGACGTCTATAGAATGATGTATAGAGGGTACAGTATAGGACGTCTATAGAATGATGTATAGAGGGTACAGTATAGGACGTCTATAGAATGATGTATGGAGGGTACAGTATAGGACGTCTATAGAATGATGTATGGAGGGTACAGTATAGGACGTCTATAGATTGATGTATAGAGGGTACAGTATAGGACGTCTATAGATTAATTTATAGAGGGTACAGTATAGGACGTCTATAGATTGATGTATAGAGGGTACAGTATAGGACGTCTATAGATTGATGTATAGAGGGTACAGTATAGGACGTCTATAGAATGATGTATGGAGGGTACAGTATAGGATGTCTATAGAATGTTGTATAGAGGGTACAGTATAGGACGTCTATAGAATGAGCTGTATAGAGGGTACAGTATAGGACATCTATAGAATGATGTATAGAGGGTACAGTATAGGACGTCTATAGATTGATGTATGGAGGGTACAGTATAGGACGTCTATACATTGATGTATAGAGGGTACAGTATAGGACGTCTATACATTGATGTATAGAGGGTACAGTATAGGACGTCTATAGAATGATGTATAGAGGGTACAGTATAGGACGTCTATAGAATGCTGTATAGAGGGTAGAGTATAGGACGTCTATAGAATGAGGTGTATGGAGGGTACAGTATAGGACGTCTATACATTGATGTATAGAGGGTACAGTATAGGACGTCTATAGAATGATGTATAGAGGGTACAGTATAGGACGTCTATACATTGATGTATAGAGGGTAGAGTATAGGACGTCTATAGAATGATGTATAGAGGGTACAGTATAGGACGTCTATACATTGATGTATAGAGGGTAGAGTATAGGACGTCTATAGAATGATGTATAGAGGGTAGAGTATAGGACGTCTATAGAATGATGTATAGAGGGTACAGTATAGGACATCTATAGATTGATGTATGGAGGGTACAGTATAGGACGTCTATACATTGATGTATGGAGGGCAGAGTATAGGACGTCTATAGAATGATGTATGGAGGGTACAGTATAGGACGTCTATAGAATGATGTATGGAGGGTACAGTGTAGGACGTCTATAGAATGATATATAGAGGGTACAGTATAGGATGTCTATAGAATGATGTATGGAGGGTACAGTATAGGACGTCTATAGAATGATGTATAGAGGGTACAGTATAGGACGTCTATAGATTGATGTATAGAGGGTACAGTATAGGACGTCTATAGAATGATGTATGGAGGGTACAGTATAGGACGTCTATACATTGATGTATAGAGGGTACAGTATAGGACGTCTATAGAATGATGTATAGAGGGTACAGTATAGGACGTCTATAGAATGATGTATGGAGGGTACAGTATAGGACGTCTATAGAATGATGTATGGAGGGTACAGTATAGGACGTCTATAGATTGATGTATGGAGGGTACAGTATAGGACGTCTATAGAATGATGTATAGAGGGTACAGTATAGGACGTCTATAGAATGCTGTATGGAGGGTACAGTATAGGACGTCTATAGAATGATGTATAGAGGGTACAGTATAGGACGTCTATAGAATGATGTATAGAGGGTACAGTATAGGACCTCTATAGATTGATGTATAGAGGGTACAGTATAGGACGTCTATAGAATGATGTATGGAGGGTACAGTATAGGACGTCTATACATTGATGTATAGAGGGTAGAGTAGATGGCCCACTTACTTTGCAGTGGTGATGGGTCTGTAGCCGGCACAGTTACCTTACAGCGCAGAGGATAGCCGTCCAGACATGGGGTGAGATCTTGCAGTGGATGCTCAGCTCCGCCGGATCCCCCTTTATATCAGTCTGCTTATATGGGTGCTCTACCTATGAATTGCTCTGTCCTGAGTCCAGGGCTTAATCCACATACACAAGGGAAGTGTGCACTCAGCACAGCCGGGGCTCCGCCACGTGCCAGAGAACACACACATATACAATATAGTGGAGGTATCGCGCTCTACAGCTCTGCTAAATCAGCAGCCCCCTGTATTCACCACTGCTGCGTGTCCATACTATTAACCCTGTCTGGACTCAACCTAGGGATTCCCTAAATAACGTACTGTGTAAAGGGTAGAGTATAGGACGTCTATAGAATGAGGTGTATAGAGGGTACAGTATAGGACGTCTATAGAATGATGTATAGAGGGTACAGTATAGGACGTCTATAGAATGAGCTGTATAGAGGGTACAGTATAGGACGTCTATATGATGTATGGAGGGTACAGTATAGGACGTCTATAGAATGAGCTGTATAGAGGGTACAGTATAGGATGTCTATAGAATGATGTATGGAGGGTACAGTATAGGACGTCTATAGAATGATGTATGGAGGGTACAGTATAGGACGTCTATAGAATGATGTATGAAGGGTACAGTATAGGACGTCTATAGAATGATGTATGGAGGGTACAGTATAGGACGTCTATAGAATGATGTATGGAGGGTACAGTATAGGACGTCTATAGAATGAGGTGTATGGAGGGTACAGTATAGGACGTCTATAGAATGATGTATGGAGGGTACAGTATAGGACGTCTATAGAATGATGTATAGAGGGTACAGTATAGGACGTCTATAGAATGATGTATGGAGGGTACAGTATAGGACGTCTATAGAATGATGTATAGAGGGTACAGTATAGGACGTCTATAGATTGATGTATGGAGGGTACAGTATAGGACGTCTATAGAATGAGCTGTATAGAGGGTACAGTATAGGATGTCTATAGAATGATGTATAGAGGGTACAGTATAGGACGTCTATAGAATGATGTATGGAGGGTACAGTATAGGACGTCTATAGAATGAGCTGTATAGAGGGTACAGTATAGGATGTCTATAGAATGATGTATAGAGGGTACAGTATAGGACGTCTATAGAATGATGTATGGAGGGTACAGTATAGGACGTCTATGGAATGATGTATGGAGGGTACAGTATAGGACGTCTATAGAATGATGTATAGAGGGTACAGTATAGGACGTCTATAGATTGATGTATAGAGGGTACAGTATAGGACGTCTATAGATTGATGTATAGAGGGTACAGTATAGGACGTCTATAGAATGATGTATGGAGGGTACAGTATAGGACGTCTATAGATTGATGTATGGAGGATACAGTATAGGACGTCTATAGAATGATGTATGGAGGGTACAGTATAGGACGTCTATAGAATGATGTATGGAGGGTACAGTATAGGACGTCTATAGATTGATGTATAGAGGGTACAGTATAGGACGTCTATAGATTGATGTATAGAGGGTACAGTATAGGACGTCTATAGATTGATGTATAGAGGGTACAGTATAGGACGTCTATAGAATGATGTATGGAGGGTACAGTATAGGATGTCTATAGAATGTTGTATAGAGGGTACAGTATAGGACGTCTATAGAATGAGCTGTATAGAGGGTACAGTATAGGACGTCTATAGAATGATGTATGGAGGGTACAGTATAGGACGTCTATAGAATGATGTATAGAGGGTACAGTATAGGACGTCTATAGAATGATGTATAGAGGGTACAGTATAGGACGTCTATAGATTGATGTATAGAGGGTACAGTATAGGACGTCTATAGATTGATGTATGGAGGGTACAGTATAGGACGTCTATAGAATGATGTATAGAGGGTACAGTATAGGACGTCTATAGAATGATGTATGGAGGGTACAGTATAGGACGTCTATAGAATGATGTATAGAGGGTACAGTATAGGACGTCTATAGAATGATGTATAGAGGGTACAGTATAGGACGTCTATAGAATGCTGTATAGAGGGTACAGTATAGGACGTCTATAGAATGATGTATGGAGGGTACAGTATAGGACGTCTATAGAATGATGTATGGAGGGTACAGTATAGGACGTCTATACATTGATGTATAGAGGGTAGAGTAGTTGGCCCACTTACTTTGCAGTGGTGATGGGTCTGTAGCCGGCACAGTTACCTTACAGCGCAGAGGATAGCCGTCCAGACATGGGGTGAGATCTTGCAGTGGATGCTCAGCTCCGCCGGATCCCCCTTTATATCAGTCTGCTTATATGGGTGCTCTACCTATGAATTGCTCTGTCCTGAGTCCAGGGCTTAATCCACATACACAAGGGAAGTGTGCACTCAGCACAGCCGGGGCTCCGCCACGTGCCAGAGAACACACACATATACAATATAGTGGAGGTATCGCGCTCTACAGCTCTGCTAAATCAGCAGCCCCCTGTATTCACCACTGCTGCGTGTCCATACTATTAACCCTGTCTGGACTCAACCTAGGGATTCCCTAAATAACGTTCTGTGTAAAGGGTAGAGTATAGGACGTCTATAGAATGAGCTGTATAGAGGGTACAGTATAGGACGTCTATAGAATGATGTATAGAGGGTACAGTATAGGACGTCTATAGAATGATGTATAGAGGGTACAGTATAGGACGTCTATAGATTGATGTATGGAGGGTACAGTATAGGACGTCTATAGAATGAGCTGTATAGAGGGTACAGTATAGGACGTCTATAGAATGATGTATAGAGGGTACAGTATAGGACGTCTATAGAATGGGCTGTATAGATGGTAGAGAATAGGACGTCTATAGAATGATGCTGTATAGAGGGTACAGTATAGGACGTCTATAGAATGAGCTGTATAGAGGGTACAGTATAGGACGTCTATAGAATGATGTATAGAGGGTACAGTATAGGACGTCTATAGAATGATGTATGGAGGGTGCAGTATAGGACGTCTATAGAATGGGCTGTATAGAGGGTAGAGTATAGGACCTCTATAGAATGGGCTGTATAGAGGGTAGAGTATAGGACGTCTATAGAATGAGGTGTATAGAGGGTACAGTATAGGACGTCTATAGAATGAGGTGTATGGAGGGTACAGTATAGGACGTCTATAGAATGAGGTGTATGGAGGGTACAGTATAGGACGTCTATAGAATGATGTATAGAGGGTACAGTATAGGACGTCTATAGAATGATGTATAGAGGGTACAATATAGGATGTCTATAGAATGAGCTGTATAGAGGGTACAGTATAGGACGTCTATAGAATGATGTATAGAGGGTACAGTATAGAACGTCTATAGAATGATGTATGGAGGGTACAGTATAGGACGTCTATAGAATGGGCTGTATAGAGGGTAGAGTATAGGACGTCTATAGAATGGGCTGTATAGAGGGTAGAGTATAGGACGTCTATAGAATGATGTATAGAGGGTACAGTATAGGGCGTCTATAGAATGAGCTGTATAGAGGGTACAGTATAGGACGTCTATAGAAAGAGCTGTATAGAGGGTACAGTATAGGACGTCTATAGAATGAGCTGTATAGAGGGTACAGTATAGGACGTCAATAGAATGATGTATGGAGGGTACAGTATAAGACGTCTATAGAATGGGCTGTATAGAGGGTACAGTATAGGACGTCTATAGAATGGGCTGTATATAGGGTAGAGTATAGGATGTCTATAGAATGATGTATAGAGGGTACAGTATAGGATGTCTATAGAATGGGCTGTATATAGGGTAGAGTATAGGATGTCTATAGAATGGGCTGTATAGAGGGTACAGTATAGGACGTCTATAGAATGGGCTGTATATAGGGTAGAGTATAGGATGTCTATAGAATGATGTATAGAGGGTACAGTATAGGATGTCTATAGAATGAGGCTGTATAGAGGATAGAGTATATGGTGTCTATAGAAGGATGCTGTATAAAGAATATACCCTCACCTAAAGAATTATTAGGAACACCTGTTCTATTTCTCATTAATGCAATTATCTAGTCAACCAATCACATGGCAGTTGCTTCGATGCATTTAGGGGGGTGCTCCTGGTCAAGACAATCTCTGGTCAAGTAGGTAGGGAAATGGTGCTGGTTGAGTTCTTACCTGCACTATTTCCTACCTGAGAAGACAGAATCACAGGCCATATCAAGGCTTTCCTTTCTGGCATGGATCCAATGTGGTCCTTGGTAGACCAAATGTCTCACTCAGCTGGTCCAGGAGCTTGCCGAAATGGTCCATCATCAAGAAGCTCCACCCCTTAGGACAGCTTCCTCGCAGCTCCTAGAACCCCCATTTGTTCCCTTCATGGGTGATAGGAAATAGTTTGTGTCTTTCAGGGAGAGCTACAAATGATAGTTTCATCTCCGAGCTCACTCATTGGGGTCGGGGGCAACAGAAAGTAGAGGTCATTATTTCTCTTCTACAACGGGATCCCCAGGGATGAGCCTTCTCTCTTCCCCCCCCCCCCCCCCCCCCCCTTGACTCTCTTGAATGTATCGAAAAAGATGGTTCGGCACTGCGGTTTCCACGTGGTGCACGCGTCCAGGGAAGACGTCCCACTTGTATACAGAAGAAGGACCGGCACTCACATTCAAAGCATAATGACCTCATTAGTGCTCACTGACTATGCTATTATGCTTTGAATAAAAGTCTCTTCTTATTGTCAAGAAAGTGAGTGCTGACCCTGGAGTGGTCATCTGCAGATCATTTTTTTTTCTGCCCTTGGTTTGTTATATGACAGAGTTTTGTTTGAGGAGTTTAAGCTGGTGTCACTCCGTCGGGGACGCGGACCTGCTGAGGACTACTGTGCCGATTTCTGTAAGTAGCATCTATATGGAATGAGCCGGCCCTTATACAGTACAGACCAAAAGTTTGGACACACCTTCTCATCCAAAGAGTTTTCTTTATTTTCATGACTATGAAAATTGTAGATTCATACTGAAGGCATCAAAACTATGAATTAACACATGTGGAATTATATACATAACAAACAAGTGTGAAACAACTGAAAATATGTCATATTCTAGGTTCTTCAAAGTAGCCACCTTTTTCTTTGATTACTGCTTTGCACACTCTTGGCATTCTCTTGATGAGCTTCAAGAGGTAGTCCCCTGAAATGGTCTTCACTTCACAGGTGTGTCCTGTCAGGTTTAATAAGTGGGATTTCTTGCCTTATAAATGGGGTTGGGACCATCAGTGGCATTGAGGAGAAGTCAGGTGGATACACAGCTGATAGTCCTACTGAATAGACTGTTAGAATTTGTATTATGGCAAGAAAAAAGCAGCTAAGTAAAGAAAAACGAGTGGCCATCATTACTTTAAGAAATGAAGGTCAGTCAGCCGAAAAATTGGGAAAACTTTGAAAGTAAGGGCTATTTGACCATGAAGGAGAGTGATGGGGTGCTGCGCCAGATGACCTGGCCTCCACAGTCACCGGACCTGAACCCAATGGAGATGGTTTGGGGTGAGCTGGACCGCAGAGTGAAGGCAAAAGGGCCAACAAGTGCTAAGCATCTCTGGGAACTCCTTCAAGACTGTTGGAAGACCATTTCAGGGGACTACCTCTTGAAGCTCATCAAGAGAATGCCAAGAGTGTGCAAAGCAGTAATCAAAGCAAAAGGTGGCTACTTTTGAAGAACCTAGAATATGACATATTTTCAGTTGTTTCACACTTGTTTGTTATGTATATAATTCCACATGTGTTAATTCATAGTTTTGATGCCTTCATAGTCATGAAAATAAAGAAAACTCTTTGAATGAGAAGGTGTGTCCAAACTTTTGGTCTGTACTGTATGTCAGTTCCACCAGGGTTTTCCGGACACACTCAAGGACCTCTTATTGAGCTACCATTCACCTGACTCTCTTGACGAGGTTATGAAACTGTGTGTTTGGATAGACGACTTACGGAATGCAGAAGAGAGCGTTAATCTGCACACGTTCCGGCTCCCAGTCCAGATTTGCCATCCACATTTTCCAAGGTGTCTGCGTCCACTGAGGAACCTAAAAAGCTCTAGGCGGAACAAAGGATTCTACTTCTATTGTGTCAACCCTAACCATCTACTCAATGGCCGCCATTTCTCTCTCTAGTCCAGAGTGTCAAGCTACGATAGACAATTTCCAGGAAAGTTTAGTAAAGGATCTGGATCTCCTATGATGGCTGGATTCTTGTCAGTCATCAAAAAAGATGGAGGACTCAGACCCTGCATTGGTTATAGGTAAATAAACAAAATTACGGTGAAAAATCAATGCCCATCACCATCTGTTCCAGATTTATTTAATCAGATTTTCTAAGGCCTTATGCACACAACGTATTTGGTTACTGCATGTAGTAGTGCATGTAGCCTAAGCTAGAACTCAGGGGTACCAAAAGGCATTTGGGGTTCAGGACGTACCTTTCCTTGCCCCAAAGGCATTTTAGCTGGATCCTGGCAGCGTCTCGTCCTCTTCACTTTAGGCCCTGCAGAGATTTCTGGACTTCGCTAACTATTACCATAAATGATAATGAAACCTCTTACTGATATGAATAAGAAGAGAGCGGATCTTCGTCACTGGCACCCAGAAGCGGTAATACGTGTTCTGGAAGCTCCTGTTTTGGTCCAGGCCATTTGTGTGGGAGCCGTGCTTTCTCAAGGCACCTCCTTACTTATTTACCTCAGTCAGAACATGTGATTTTTATTTTCTTGTAAATTTTGCCTGACTGAAAGAAATTCTGATATTGGTAATGGAGACCTCCTTGCCATCAAGTGGGCCTTTCAAGAGTGACGTACTTTCAAGAGGGAGCTAAACATCAGTGGTCCTTGCTGATCACAAGAATTTTTTGAATCCCAGACAGTCTTGGTGGGCATTCATTTTTGCCTGTTTTAGTGATCACTTTCAGGCCGGGGTCTGACATTACCAGGCCTGAGAACAGGTCTGAAGGTAAATTGTTCATCCCTGGCCAGTTTTGCTTTTGCCTCCTTAGTAAGCTCCATGATTCAGTGTTCAGTGGACACCCGGGGATTCGTGGTAGTAAGAGACTAGTTGCTAGGTGTTACTGGTGGCACGCAATGACCAACGATGACTCAGCATATGTATCTGCTTGTCCCGCTGGTGAATTGTGCCCATCGCCTATTCCCAAAAGACCTGCTTGGTCCCATCTGTCTGGATTCTATCACAGATTCACTATCTTCTCAGGTGGTCATGGACATATTCAGAAAAATGTCTCATTTTGTTCCCCTAAATAAATAGCCTAATGCAATAGAGTTATCTATTTTCATGGAGCATGTGGTGCGGTTACACGGCATTCCAGGGGATACAGCGTTGGATCATCGGGTTCAATTTGTTTCTAAATTATTGGCTTTCTGATATAAAATGGGGATTACGCTTTCTTTTTCTTCCACCTTCCAATGGCCAAACTGAGTGGTTAAACCAGTCTTTAGAGCAATATTTGAGGTCCTATATCTCTGACCGTCGGTCTGATTGAGTCTCACTTAGTTTTGTCAGAATTGGCCATAAACATCCACGTTAACAGTTCTGTTGATGCCTCTCTATTCTTCTACAATGATGGTTTTCATCATTGATGTTCTTTCATGTCATCCGGTTCTGGTAATCCAGAGGTCGATGTCTCTGTAAACAGTACAGTCTGGGCTCAGGTTCAGTCGAGCTTGAGAACATCCCAGTGTACACACAAGAAGAGGCCGATGCTCTCGGGGATCTTGTTGGGGACAAGTTATGGCTGTCTACTAAGAATCTGTGACTGGAAGTTCCTTTGGGTAAACTCGCTCCTCAATTTATTGCTCCTGACAAAGTGGTTGAAGTCGTTATTGCTGTGTCCTATAATCTTAGGATGACAGATTAATTTAAAATTCATGATGTCTTTCATGTCTCTTCTCTCATCCCTCCTGCGAGACCTCCTGCTCCAGTTGAGGTGCAGGGAGAGCTGGAGTATGAGGTGCCAAGGTGTTAGATCCCAAGAAGATCATGCTAAGGATATGCATGCTGACAAGTTAAGACATTTCATGAAACTCATCCACATAAGCCTGTTCTGTTGGTTACGGGTCTAGTGGCATCTTGTTAAAGAGGGGTACTGTCATAGACTTACCTGCCTGCAGTCCTGCGATGATCCCGACCTCGCTATCATGGCCAGCATCCTTCTGTTACTGTGGCTACCATAGAAACATAGAAACATAGAATGTGTCGGCAGATAAGAACCATTTGACCCATCTAGTCTGCCCAATATATCTGAATACTATGGATAGCCCCCGGCCCTATCTTATATGAAGGATGGCCTTATGCCTATCCCATGCATGCTTAACCTCCTTCACTGTATTTGCAGCTACCACTTCTGCAGGAAGGCTATTCCATGCATCCACTACTCTCTCAGTAAAGTAATACTTCCTTATATTACTTTTAAACCTTTGCCCCTCTAATTTAAAACTGTGTCCTCTTGTGGTAGTTTTTCTTCTTTTAAATATGCTCTCTTCCTTTACCGAGTTGATTCCCTTTATGTATTTAAAAGTTTCTATCATATCCCCTCTGTCTCTTCTTTCTTCCAAGCTATACATATTAAGGTCCTTTAACCTTTCCTGGTAAGTTTTATCCTGCAATCCATGTACTAGTTTAGTAGCTCTTCTCTGAACTCTCTCTAGAGTATCTATATCCTTCTGGAGATATGGCCTCCAGTACTGCGCACAATACTCCAAGTGAGGTCTCACCAGTGTTCTGTACAGCGGCATAAGCACTTCACTCTTTCTACTGCTTATACCTCTCCCTATACATCCAAGCATTCTGCTGGCATTTCGTGCTGCTCTATTACATTGTCTTCCCACCTTTAAGTCTTCTGAAATAATTACTCCTAAATCCCTTTCCTCAGATACTGAGGTCAGGACTGTGTCAAATATTCTATATTCTGCCCTTGGGTTTTTACGCCCCAGGTGCATTATCTTGCACTTATCCACATTAAATTTCAGTTTCCAGAGTTCTGACCATTCTTCTAGTTTTCCTAAATCCTTTTCCATTTGGCGTTTCCCTCCAGGAACATCAACCCTGTTACATATCTTTGTGTCATCAGCAAAAAGACAAACCTTACCAGCGAGGCCTTTTGCAATATCACTTATGAAGATATTAAACAAAATCGGTCCCAGTACAGATCCCTGTGGAACCCCACTGGTAACATTACCTTGTTTTGAATGTTCTCCATTGACTACAACCCTCTGTTGTCTGTCACTCAGCCACTGCCTAATCCACTCAACAATATGGGAGTCCATGCTCAATGACTGCAGTTTATTGATAAGTCTTCTATGTGGGACAGTGTCAAAAGCCTTACTAAAATCTAGATATGCGATGTCTACTGCACCTCCACCGTCTATTATTTTATTCACCCAGTCAAAAAAATCTATAAGATTTGTTTGACATGATCTCCCTGAAGTAAACCCATGTTGTTTTTCATCTTGCAATCCATGGGATTTTAGATGTTCCACAATCCTATCCTTTAATAGGGTTTCCATTAATTTGCCTACTATTGATGTCAGACTCACTGGTCTATAGTTGCTCGATTCCTCCCTACTACCTTTCTTGTGAATGGGCACGACATTTGCCAATTTCCAATCTTCCGGGACGACTCCTGTTACTAATGATTGGTTAAATAAATCTGTTAACGGTTTTGCCAGCTCACCACTAAGCTCTTTTAATAATTTTGGGTGTATCTCATCAGGCCCCTGTGACTTATCTGTCTTCACCTTAGACAGCAAACTTAGAACATCTTCCTCTGTAAAGATACATGCATCAAACGATTTAATAGTCATTCTTTCTAGTGGAGGTCCTTCTCCTTTTTCTTTTGTAAAAACTGAACAGAAGTATTCATTAAGGCAGTCGGCTAGCCCTTTATTCTCTTCTACATACCTTCCGTCCTTTGTTTTTAATTTAGTTATTCCTTGTTTTAATTTCCTTTTTTCATTTATATGCCCCGATGATGCCGGTCCGCCTATCAGGGAGCATTTACACCAGGCCAGTCAGGATCGGTGCCGGCGTCATCTGCTTCCTGTTGAGGGATATCTAATCAGGCAACTTCTGGTCACAGTTGCCTGTCTTTTGTCTTCATTGCCACTTTAGCAGTTCTGCATTTTGGAACTCCTGGATTTCGACTTCTGTTTTGACGTTAACTTTGCTTCTGACTGTTGATTGTATTTATTTTATTTATTATTTTATTTTATGCACTTATATAGCGCTACTATATTCCACAGCGCTTTACAGACATCAGCGTCCAACTGTCCCCAATGGGGCTCACAATCTAAGGTCCTGATCAGTCTGTCTGGAGTGTGGGAGGAAACCGGAGAACCCGGAGCAAACCCATACAAACTCCATGCAGATGTTGTCCTTGGTGGGATTCGAACCTAGGACCCCAGCGCTGCAAGGCACCAGTGCTATTTCTGATGTTACCGCCTGGTGTTGACCCTGCTATTATTTGACTGTGATTGTATTCTGTTTTGGCTCTGACATTTTACCTTCAGGTTGTGTATTTTTACCTCATTTTGTTTAGGCACTTAGTTAAATTAGGGACCGTCGCCCACTTGGGGCCCATCGTTTAAAGGCAGATCTTCCAAGTAATTAGGGAAAGTGGTGTGGGTTGAGTTCAGGGTGGCAATATTCCTTATCTGACAGAGGCTTTATAGAGGGTAGAGTATAGGATGTCTATAGAATGAGATTGTATAGAGCAGGGATCAGCAACCTTCGGCACTCCAGCTGTGGTAAAACTACGACTCCCAGCATGCACACCTCCTTGGCTGTTCTCAGAACTCCCAAAGGAGTAAATGGAGCATGCTGGGAGTCGTAGTTTCACAACAGCTGGAGTGCCGGAGGTTGCTGATCCCTGGTATAGAGCATTGAGTATAGGATATATAAACGGTTGAGTGGTCCCTGTGAGCGGTATTATTGTAAAGTGGAAGGAACAACAGCAACTCAGCCACAAAGTGGAGACCACAGTGCACGAAGACATGATTGAGGGAGTCTTGAAGAATCTGATTGGCCGCACAGATCTCCAACCCCAACTCCATCCAACACCAGAATGGAGCCTGCAAGCCTGGCACTCTCCTCCATCATCAGGGTCTGACCTCAGAAATTGTCTTCTAGATGAATGGGCAAAAAGTTCCACAGACACCCTCCAAAATTTTGTTGAAAGCTGTCCAAGGAGAGCAAAGGGGGGTCTTCCCAGAAGAGCAAAGGGGGGACTGACTCCATATTAATGCCTATGGATGTAGCGTGGGAGGTCAGAAAAGCTCTTGGAGGTGGAATGTGGAGCTGTCCACTTTTGTATTCCCTTATGTAATACTAATTTCACACAAGCGTATTCAGTCCTGGAGACTTGCTCTGTTTGACGGCTGTGTTTCACAGACTGCTCCTTTCATGTCAATCATTATGAGGCCATGAGTGCGCGTCAGAAGAGTAATGTTCAGTCTGAAAAATGCTGTCGGCACACGGAGTGTGTTTGTAGGACTGAATACGCTCATGTGAAATTGGCCTATACTGGAGTCCTCTGGGTGGGATGCAGAAGGCACCTGTCTGTGGATTAGATTATAGGACATATGTAGATTTTTCCATATAGTGGTCCAGTTTATGGAGCGTACGCTATAAGTACAGACAGATTTTCTGTTTTTCCCTCCAGATGGAGGGTCTGATGTGTTCCTTGGATTATCTCTGGCCTCGGGTCATTAGAACGTATTAGTTCCCAGGGGCCTTCTAGGTTTGACATTCCTCGTTATTAATCTCTAATTAAGCAGCTAATTCAGTATTTAGTGTGGCTCTGGGTATTAGGATTATGGGCATGAGTGATGGGGTTAGTACCGTGCCAAGACGCAGCAGACCATGCATGGTAGCCTTTCCTAGAAAACAAATTATGGGAACTGACCATAGAAGACGATGCCTCATGAAGGGCATCTAACGCTTCAACGTGTCTCCTGAAGAAAGACTTCCAATGAAAGTAGAACAACCGACCAGCACCAGGCGTACAAAATCTCTCTTAGCATACCTAACAGTTTGTGTTGTGGTAAGTTCAAGGCATTTAAGCCCCCCTCTGGGCATGCGTTTCCCTGAAGGGTTCACATAAGCCATATCTGTTTCAACCCCAGACAAACCCGGCCTAGATTGCAAATTCATGACTCTTGGCAACCATGGCTTAGATACTTACCAGGGTGCTCGGGTGCATGGCTCCGTTAACAGTCTCTAGGGTCCTTCACACAACACAGTTTCTGTACTCAGTTATAGCAGCACAGTTTCTGATGTCTAAGTTAATCATACCGTCTATAAACCAGGTGCCTCCTGCTTTATGCTGGACTCCTCTACAGATCCTTTTCACCAGTAGCATTACTGCTTCTCACTGTTCCCTACAGTCTCTGGTCCACTTTAGTGACCCACGTGATCTGGGGCTGATGCCACCCACATGCAGGCTCCACTTGTCCACAATATACCAGCAAGCTGTGGCTGTCCTCCTCATCAGTCTCACAATTTTCCAACGCTATCACCATTTAGTTATTTGTCGTGGTCCTCGTCTGTGCTCTGCACCACAATGTCCTTGTCACAAAATCACCTCATGACCGACACAGGTAGGTCCTGAGCGCTAGGAGTTGTCACCCGTGAGAAGTTATTGGAGGTCACATATGAAGTTGCAGGTAAAGTTACAGATATTTCAAGTTCCCATATTGAAGCAAATCCAGGAGGAGAGAACGCTGCAGCTTGTTCTCACACCCTCAATATCTAATACCGCACACACCGAATAATACAAGGAGCGCAGTGACCAGATAGATAAAGGGTCATAAGAACAGTACACAGTCCTCTGCTCAATGCTTGACACACAGAATACACAGGATCATGTCATGTGCAGGCCATATCTTCTCTGCCTGCTTTTGGAGAACATCATATATATTGAGGTCTCCTGAGGTTAGGCTGCTGTAACTGTCACACCTATGACTGGTCTTCCAAGGGAACTCTTTTTTTCCCCCCAACAGATAAGTGGTGCTACTCTGCACTCTCCCGCTGCTCTTGTGTCTCTGAAGATGGCCTCCACCATTAGTATTGGATCTGGAGGAGAGGAGCTATTTGATGGCTTCCTGGGATGGGGGGGGGGGGAAGATAAACCATGAACGTGCAAGGTCAAGGTATAGTTCTGACAGGTTCTCACGCTCCCTCAACTTCCACCTCGAATGCCAGCAGCTGAGTATTGGGCTGTTGCATCACTTTGTAGGTGGCATTCTTCCATTTCTACCCGAGCTTTCAGCCACCTTTGCTATTCTGTTGCCTGCAGAGATTTTGTCTCCTACCTGTAGTGGAAATTCTCTCAATTTCTGATTACCAGGCAGAGTGCAATGACCCAAGCGTTGGGTCACCAAATTATCTATTTCCTTTCATCCAGTTGTGCGCCATCCATTCTTCCTCTCTAGTGAAGGGTGGCGTCTTTATAGAGAGCAGCATTCATGTCTCCCTGACATCAGCGGGAAGAGAGAGAATAAGGTGTCGCAGCGTGCACCCTCTTATTGTGCAGCCCGATCACTCTGTGCTTCCAGTCTTCATATCTACTGCAGCAATGTAAGAGGCAGACACCTGCACGTTCCGTCTCCTTATGGGTTATATGGCATAGTGTGAGATTTTCATACCTGGTAGAGCTGGCACAGTTCTTCCACAACCTCCATAGAGCTTGGTCTGCAGACTCTACTGTCCAGTCCTGTCGGGGATCGGTGATCACTGACGGCCTGCAGAGATTTGGTGCTTCCATTTTTGTTGATGCTCCCAGGATGATATTGGATCTTTTACTTGAAGGTGGCCAACCTGGCATACATTTTTGCTCTAAGGCACCCAACCAGGCAGTGTCCGAATAGGTCAGGGGCTATCAGTCCAGAGCTCAAACTCTGTCCCTATGAGATATTTTACACATTTTCTGACATCGCATCATGCAATTGCCAGCAGCTCCAACTTAATGAGCTATAGTTTTTGGGGTTCATTTCTTTCCATCAGAGTCCTGCTTCAATAGGTGATAAGTCTCTGTTTTCCATCGTGAATCTTGACCAAGATTAACCCTAGTCCATTCAGGCTTCCATCCATGTACTGGATAACTTGTAGGAATAATCAGTCGGCACTCTGGACGAAGGTGCTGCTTCTACTAGGGTTGCAGGACCATACATCAAGTAGAAGTGGATCAGAACTCACTTTTTGATGCTAACAAATTTACACTAAAGTGAGTGCTGATCCACTTCTTCTACTTGTACTGGATAAAGACTTGTGTGGTCTAAGGAAGTCAAGATGGGGGCACAAGTTAACAGCCTCTTGAGCTCCTAAAAGTGCCTCTTCTTATTCTGAGCCACACATAAAGATGTTCTTCTTGGTCTCTTCAGGCCTGCCAGGGTGTTTGGGAATGTCCTTCATGAGCCTCCTGTAGTAGCCTGCCAGGTCCAGGAAAGCTTGGTTCTCCACGACAGGAGCAGATAGACGACAATAGAGAATCTTCGAATAAAGAGCCAGCCAACTTGGTGGTGAATTTATCCAACACCACACTGGATCCAACCACAATTATGGTCTTGAACAAGGGACTTGGATTCGCCAGTACAAACCATACTAACCCTTTCACCTTGGACCAAGAAATGGCTAAATTCTACCGTCTACTCCGGCTGAAAGCACACATTAAATTGGACAACCCAACATGGGCCACCACAGACCCAACCTCCACTCCGACTATCTTTCACTCAAGAATTCAGAAATGCAAACCAAAGAGCACCTTTGAACCACCACATGACCATGATGCCGTGGAGACCTACATTGCATTTGTGAAAGCTGACCTACTGGAACTGGAGAAAAAGGGAACATCCATAAAGGTGAGACACAATCTTAGTAAGTCAGAACAAAGGGCACTTAACAGCCTTAGACAGAACAAGGAAATAATTATCAAACCGGCAGACAAGGGCTCAGGAATAGTGATCTTAAACAGAGAGGATTATAGGGGAGAGATCCTTAGACAGCTTGATGATAGAAATACCTATCAACGCATTAATTATGACCCAATAGTCGAGATAAAAACGACTCTAGGTAATTTAATATCACAAGCTCAAGGAGAAAAAATAATCTCAGACAAATTAGCGAAATTCCTTGTGATCGAACACCCTAGAACCCCTGTACTTTACATCCTGCCCAAGATCCATAAAAATCTAGAGAAACCCCCAGGTCGTCCCATAGTATCAGGATGCGACTCCGTCTTTCAGCCAGCTGCCATCCTTCTAGACAAACTGTTACGCCCTTATGCCCAGTTAGGGAAATCTTTCATCCTGGATACTACAGACTTCATTAATAAGACTAAAGGTCTGGACATCCACGGAACTGACTCAATTCTGGTTACCATGGATGTCTCTAGCTTATATACTAATATTCCCACGGAAGATGGTATTCGGACCGTCATGGAGGTCCTGGCTCAACACCAGGAATACTCACCCAAGGAGAACCTGTTTATCCAAGACCTATTCAATTTTGTTTTGAGGAATAACTATTTTTTGTTTGAAGACGACTTTTTTCTACAGATAGCAGGGACCGCAATGGGATGCAATGTGGCACCGACATTTGCGGTTATCTATATGAACGCCTTTGAGGAACAATTTGTTTATACCCACCCACTATTCGACAAATGTGTAAAAATTTGGTTACGGTATATTGATGATATTTTCTGTTTGTGGCAGGGATCACCAGAAGACCTACAGAGCTTCCATGGGGACTTGAACACAGCGGTGGGATCCATTGCTCTCTCTCTTGAGACTAGCCAAACTGGAATTCCGTTCCTCGACGTCCTCCTCCTGGTAGAAAACAGCCACCTACATTACGATCTGTTCACAAAACCCACAGACAGAAATTCCCTCTTATTATACGAAAGCTACCACCCACCAGGTTTAATCAACTCACTTCCACTTTCACAACTAATGAGGGTAAAAAGAATAGTCTCTAACCCCACAACTGCGGAAAAAAGACTCACAGAAATGAATCATAAATTCGCAGCTCGTGGTTTTCCAGCACAAATACTGAAAAGTCACACAGAGCGTGTTAGTGATATAAAGAGAGACGAACTACTAAAACCTAAAACCAGATTCGGTACGAAACAGGACGGTAGAATTCCCTGTGTAACAACCTACTCCACCTGGAGTACCTCTATCAAAAAAATCATATACAAACATTGGCAGATCCTACAAAGGAGCATTCCCAGTATTTTTCACTCCAAACCCCTGATGTCCTACAAACGCGCACCCATCATCCGTGACCAGTTAGTGAGATCCGACCTTGGATCCGCAAAAATGGATGCACAACGCACCATCATGGGATCCCCCAACCAGGGCACTTACCCCTGTTTGGGGTGTGCGCAGTGTGGCAATGTCACAAAGGGTAACTCTTTCACCCACCCCTCATCAGGGAAAAAGTACTATATAAAGGGCCATTTCTCGTGTATGACAAACTATGTCATCTATCTCATCAAATGCCCTTGCGGCCTGGGATATGTAGGCGAGACTACACAAAAAATAAAAGACAGGATTAGTCAACATAAGTCCAACATTCGCACCAACAAGAAAGAGGCCCCCCTAGGAACACAAACATACGCCCAGCCAACTACGTTTCCAGGTAATTGATTGGGTCCCCACCCCCAGGAGAGGGGGGAATCGTGACGAGACGCTACACTTGAGAGAAATGCAATGGATCCGCCGTCTGGGGACGTTGGGCCCAGGAGGTCTAAACAAGGATTATAAATATGCTTAAAATGGCTCAGTTCCATGAATGTTTAACTCATATGCTTTTTCGTATTTCTCTCCAATAGGATCTTCACCCACAACGCATCCCTATGGGCCCACATAGAACGTCCACTATAGACTACCACTCACCAACCTCCATAGTTCAACTCATATATCACTACCTTTGGGTATAGTATGCCTATAGATGTAGTTATAGAATGAAAATGTATATGTCTGATATGCAAAAACCTGCGGCACCTCAGAGACTGCGCCTCACACTGACCGTCTTGCTGAAATCATGTATACTCATGTGAAGCCATATTCATATATCCCTACCATAGTGGACCTAGCCCCCCTATTTCGTCTGAGTACCAAAATGACAATAGGGAACCTCATGCTATTGCCTGACATGCGCCACCCCCTCTTTCCCACTCGAGTGCCAGGAATCAAGATGGCGCCGCGGAGACAGGGTAGTACTGCGCATGCGCCAGGTCTTTACCAGCCTGAAGCCCGCTCGCTCCTCCCTCATGGGGGCCGGCCACATCACAGGGAACCTCACGATATTGCCTAAACATGCGCCACCCCCTCTTTCCCACTCGAGTGCCAGGAATCAAGATGGCGCCGCGGAGACAGGGTAATATTGCGCATGCGCCAGGTCCTTACCAGCCTGAAGCCCGCTCGCTCCTCCCTTACGGGGGCCGGCCACGTCACTTGGACCCACCCCCCATGTGCCGGCAACGGCCGGATATCCGACCTGGCTTCTGGTTAAATACACCGCGGCGTGCACCACAGTTCCCGCACGCCGTGGATACACACAGACCGGCCATCCAGGTATGTAACCTTGTTCCTGAGTAAGTCGGTTTACAGGAACATAACACCTATGTTTGCTCACCATGTGCTACAACTAGATGACATGCACCACGGAGAGGTTTTGACGGTCCTCCCTCGTGCCACAGGTTCTTGCTCTCTTACATTGCATTGGATTGTATATGCTATCCTCCTCCCCTGGGTGTCCATAAGGGTGTAGTGTGAGACCATACAACCTGGGCGTTCCCCATGACTATGGACCCGCTGGTCACCCTGGTCAGCTTACACGGTACAACTCTCATGTATTTAACCTGCCATTATTGCCACTTTGTATGGTTCCCTTCACCCAAATTAGGCTCTTTGTATCCCCTGCTCTAATCATGTTCTATCTAAACCGTGCTCTAATCATGTCGTCTTCAAATCATGCCTTATTCCCCATGAATTGTGATTTCTCATGAATTTTACTCTAATCATGTTAAGTTTTGATACCGATGCACTACAACTCCCATCCCCCTTTTTTTAATGAATTGATGTATGTGGGCTCCTCATGTATAGGTATAACCATGAAGGATAGTTGTCCGCAACGATGGCCACCCTGAAGTAGACTATTTAAATCAATGTAGAACCAACATGTGTCTAACATGCGTCCTTATTGATGTTGTTTTTGATGCTCGTATTCCACCGCTCTTCCTCGTATTCAATGTGAAACCTCACATCTGGGCCCCATGCATCCGTTGCTGCATAGAGGAGCCATCATTCACAGCGGTGTCTACCATCAAAACATGAATCATGCATGTAATTAATATGAAGTCAGTAGTCCCTTGGACGATATGAATTATGAATGATTTATTGAAACAATAGTTGAATCACGGATGAAATTCCCATCTATCAAGGAGCAGTAATTGAGATATATACAGTCATGTGAAAAAATTAGGACACCCTTTGAAAGCATGTGGTTTTTTGTAACATTTTTAATAAATGGTTATTTCATCTCTGTTTCAACAATACAGAGAGATTAAAGTAATCCAACTAAACAAAGAAAACTGAAGAAAAGTCTTTTCAAGATCTTCTGTAAATGTCATTCTACAAAAATGCCTATTCTAACTGAGGAAAAAGATAGGACACCCTCACATGTATTCCCTCTTAAATTGGCTCAGATCTCACACAGGTATATCACACCAGGTGCACATAATTAGTAGATCGTTACTCTGCATGTTGAATGAGGCTTGCCCTATTTAAACCTCAGACATTTAGTTTGGTGTGCTCCTGACTGTTGAAGTGAGAGTGAGCACCATGGTGAGAGCAAAAGAGCTGTCAGAGGACTTCAGAAAAAAGATTGTAGCAGCCTATGAGTCTGGGAAGGGATTTAAAAAGATCTCAAAAGATTTTGAAATCAGCCATTCCACTGTCCGGAAGATAGTCTACAAGTGGAGGGCTTTCAAAACAACTGCCAACATGCCCAGGACTGGTCGCCCCAGCAAGTTCACCCCAAGAGCAGACCGCAAGATGCTAAAAGAGGTATCCAAAAACCCTAAAGTGTCATCTCGAGAACTACAGCAGGCTCTGGCTACTGTTGATGTAGAAGTACATGCCTCTACAATCAGAAAGAGACCGTACAAGTTTAACTTGCATGGGAGGTGTGCAAGGAGGAAACCTTTGCTTTCCAAGAGAAACATCGAGGCCAGACTGACATTTGCTAGCGATAAAGTTGACAAAGACCAGGACTTCTGGAATAATGTTCTTTGGACAGATGAGTCCAAAATTGAATTATTTGGACACAACAGCAGAGGACATGTTTGGCGTAAACCAAACACAGCATTCCAAGAAAAGAACCTCATACCAACTGTGAAGCATGGAGGTGGAAGTGTCATGGTTTGGGGCTGCTTTGCTGCAGCAGGACCTGGTCAGCTCACCATCATAGAATCCACGATGAATTCTACTGTGTATCAGAAGGTGCTTGAAGAACATGTGAGACCATCAGTTAGAAAATTAAAGCTGAAGCGGAACTGGACCATGCAACATGACAATGACCCAAAACATACTAGTAAATCAACCAAAGATTGGCTGAAAAAGAAGAAATGGAGAGTCCTGGAATGGCCAAGTCAAAGTCCAGATTTGAATCCCATTGAGATGCTGTGGGGTGACTTGAAAAGGGCTGTACGTGCAAGAAACCCCTCAAACATCTCACAGCTGAAAAAGTTCTGCATTGAGGAGTGGGGTAAAATTTCCTCAGACCGATGTCGAAGACTGGTAGATGGCTACAAGAACCGTCTCACTGCAGTTATTTCAGCCAAAGGAGGTAACACTCGCTATTAGGGGCAAGGGTGTCCTATCTTTTTCCTCAGTTAGAATAGGCATTTTTGTAGAATGACATTTACAGAAGATCTTGAAAAGACTTTTCTTCAGTTTTCTTTGTTTAGTCGGATTACTTTAATCTCTCTGTATTGTTGAAACGGAGATGAAATAACCATTTATTAAAAATGTTACAAAAAACCACATGCTTTCAAAGGGTGTCCTAATTTTTTCACATGACTGTATATATATGTGTGTATATATATGAATTCCTATTGATGTGTATATGAATTTTTTCCGTTTTTAATTGTATTGTTCTGTGTTTATTTTTGCATTTATAGCTTGACAAAGGGCACCGAATGGGCCCGAAACGTTGCAGACAGCAATAAATGTCATAAAATAATTTGAGAATGTACCACTGGTAAATAAAGGTTGAATAATAAGCTACATCGGTGTGCTGTTTCTGAAAAACGTATTTAAAGCTATAATCTCACTCCGCGGGTGGAAGGAGGTTAACAGGAAACGAGCACCCACAAAAGCCGCTTAATTCAGATGTGTGCTGAGGTGTCACCACAACTAAGTTGGTTCTCCACGACTGTGTTGAGGGACTGCCTTCACCTTGGCATTTAATGGGCTGGTCCCCAACCCTAGTGGTGACATACCTTAGGTACTCAATGTCTTCCTGAACAGGTGATACTTTCTCAGCTTCAGCTCCAAGTTATCCTGCTCCAGCAATGTGAGCACCAAGTCCAGTCTCTGCAGGTGCAGCTTCCATAGACATAACTCCTTCAGATGGTCTTCTCACAGTTTTTTCAGTGACCAGGACCTGGCAATAATGACCAAGCTGGAAAAGTACAAGTGCCCGGTACAGTGCAGGCACTGAGAGGCCTATAGGCGACATAAAACCGAGGGCTGCCGTCCTTCTTCACTAACGCAGTGTGGGACGTCCAAGGGCTCTTACTCTACATGTTGTTGTGACTGTTCATCATTGTCTTCAGCAGCACTTTTACCTGGCAGAGTGAGATGGAGGATAGATGTGGTAGTCATGTTCTCGGACGAGTCTGGTGACACTGGTCGTAATCCTGTGTTCTATGGTTTGAGTCCATCTAAAGTGACCTTTGGTACAGGAGATGGTGTTGGGGTGCTTCTTCAGCATATCTGCTACTTCTGTCAGCTCACTTACCAACACCTCAGCACGTAGCTGTACTTCTCTAACAAGATGTTTCTGCAATAGACGGGATACTACCAGGGGTCTCTTATACAGGTGTCATGAGAGTTTTTAGAGTTTTTGTCGTGACGCCAGTTGCATTTCACCAACGAGGGACTAGGTAGGTCCCCCTATTTAGAAGGTGGTGATGGATGTCACGGAACCATGAACCAGACGTACAACAAGAGATAAGTGAAAATAAGAAGGCTTTATTGAAAATAAAGCTGTAAAGCAAAAGTCCAAACGGATGGTGAAACCGAGCAGAGTCTTTGCGAAGCCAGAGGTCAGGAACCAGAAGGGTAGTCAGACGAAGCCAGGATCAGGAACCAGCAGGGTAGTCAGACGAAGCCAGGATCAGGAACCAGCAGGGTAGTCAGACGAAGCCAGGATCAGGAACCAGCAGGGTAGTCAGACGAAGCCAGGATCAGGAACCAGAAGCAGCAGCAGTCTAGAAGCATGTGAACACAGGAGGACCAAGCAAGGAACTGAAGCTACAGACCTCCTATATATATGAGCTAGGCATCCAGCTCCTCCCAGGGGAAGGAGGAGCCGCAGGGTGGAAGGCTACAAGAAACCCAGAACCCAAGATGGCCGCCAGCACATGTCAAACGAAGGAGAGCAGCAAGCAGGTAAGACCATGACAATGGAACCCTGGTGTAGGAATGCCAAAGTGGTGTGAGGGTTGCCTAGAGTGTCCCTTTAGGTGCGGCTTTTGCACTTGTTACGGTGCTCCTACCTGGATATCCGGAACCCGCAGCAGTGCAAATAGGGTTAACTGTCAAAGGATTGGAGTAGAAATGATTGGAGTCCAGACTTGTATTAACGTCGAAACAGCTTTACTTGGCATAAACTTTCATCAGGGAACAATCTTCCAACTTTGTCTTGGTCTTCAGCAGATTTTGGCTTAACTTCTGACAGGCAAACCCAATCAGCTCTTCTACATCTGTACTCATTCAGCTCTGCTATATCTGTACTCATTCGGCTCTGCTATGCTGGCTGGATTAAATAGGAACTTTTCCTTTTGCTTTCTGATGCAACTTACCTTTCTGTAGTCTGACTCTGTCTTTATCTTGACCTATATCTTTATCTTTGTCTTTATCCAGGAAATCTTTCTTCCTGACTTTGGAGGCACTCAGCTTAGGCCTCTGGGCCCAACAGAGCAGGCAGGCTCCGCTGGCTGGCACACAGCCTTCCCCCTGGCAGGGGCTGCTCTGAGGCTAACCTCTGCAGGCTGGTCCAGGAGGGGCCTGCTGCTTCTCGTCCAGGAGGGGCCTGCTGCTTCTCGTCCAGGAGGGCCCTGCTGCTTCTCGTCCAGGAGGGGCCTGCTGCTTCCCCATACAGGGGCTCCTCCTTCTCTAGAGAGGGCTAGAATGGAGAGGAAGTTCCACTCTAGGAAAACTAGCTCTGCTTTAGATGCCGCCATCTGCTGGTAGACCAGGTACATTACATGTGAACATAACCTTTGCACAGAAATAGAGATACACACGGTGCAGGACATGGTAATAAATGCATATGATGACACAGGATCAACCATAAGAGGTAGTGAGGGTGCAAAAAGGTGGTAATGCTCCCTAGCGGGGCATTACACTTCCCCAAGGTCTCTGATAGCTGATGTGACTGTGTTCCCTGCTTTGTCTATGTCCACAACCCTGCAGTTACATGATCCTCCAGGACCGTAAACACTTAGGACAAGGCTTTGTGACTTTCCAGCGCTTGTCCTGCTTGCACAGAGTGACTCTGTCCCGCTGCAGCATCAGATCTCCTCACACGGAGACACCTTTCAGTTGTCGACAGACATCAGGACTTCATGCCCCATGGGCTCTCCACGTGACCAGAGGAGGTGACAGATGACTCGATTTTGGATCTCCTGCTGTATTTCACACTGGTTCGGTGTTCTCTATGAGGCAACTACTGGTCGTGTCCTCCTGGCTCATCTTTTGGTAGCTGGACATCTGCTGGTCCGTGCGGCCATTTCGTCCTTCTGCCTCTTTCACCAGTCTATCCAGGGAGTCCTTTCGGTCTCCAGACACATGTCCTTATCTGTCACCATCTTTGTTCGGTTGCATTTGCTTCTATGTTTCCTACTTTCCATTCACGTCCTCCAGGACCCATGAGATATGGTCAGTAGTTCTTATTTTCTCTCCTGGGAGTAGTAGTCCTAGTCTTCATTACTTGAGACCATTACATTTTCCTTGCAGAAACACATCCTGTATGTTCGACAACACAGTCCTCCAGGCTTTCTGACCAGTATGATGGAGACATGAGTGGAATTCTCGATGGGACTACTTCTTTCCTCATAAACCTCCTGAATAGGATGAGTTTCCTGTAGATTGACTCTTGCAGGATGATGTCTTACTACTACTACAGCAGAGATAGCGCTTGTACCTTATCTCCTGACCCTCTTGCATTCCAAGTAAAGACCTTATCATGCATTGCCCCAACCCTCCCCCCACTGAGCCGCTCCCAACCCCCCTCATACCCGCAGCCAGACGGCCCCCCACTAAGCCCCTCCAGTCAGCCACCTCTTCTGGTCTATCAAATGCCTCCATGTAAGTGATATGTCAAGGGTGCAGAGAACGCGCCAGCGCTGCCGACATTCCAGTGTTCCAGACTTATAGAAGACAGGACACGTGGCAGCGCGTTCCCATCTGGACATCACATCTGCCTCCGGCCATAAAACATCCACATCATCACTGATGTCCCGCTCCATACCGGGCTCCATACCAAATGTTCGCGAACCGCGCGTTCGTGGCGGCCCCATGTTATTTCCTATCGGTTTGATGTATACAAATGTGCAGCGCTCCATGTTTTTTTTATCCTGCAGAGTCTATTAAAAAAAAAAAATTCTACCATGGAACTGTATGGAGAACGGATGCCACTGTACGGCATCAGTCTGAGGCATCTGGTAACGCAGACTTTTTTTCTATGCATTAAATGGATGTCAAAAATAGGATGTGAACCCAGTGTCAGAATAAGCCCCAGTACACAGCGGAGCAGCTTGGCGGAGAGAGGAGGCCGCCATGTACTGACAGAGCGCTGCCTGAACCTGGTGGTCAGGGGTGAGGACTGTGTCTCCCAAGGATCATTTTCTACTGGGAAATACAGGGCACAGTATAATACACTAGGATCTATATACTATAACGATATTAGCTCTACCCCCGAATAATAATACAATTAGGGGGTCATTTATTATATAGAAATACGTCTATTCTAGGATCAGGGTTGGGGTCTGCATATTTTTCCCGCTCATGCCAGGTCTAGAAAAGGATGGCGTGGGCAGGGAAGGGGATACAGTTATGGCCATCCAGATATTGGATACCACCACCATACAGTGACCGGATAACACCTCTGTACAGTGACCGGATAACACCTCTGTACAGTGACCGGATAACACCGCCATACAGTGACCGGATAACACCTCCGTACAGTGCCCGGATACCACCGCCATACAGTGCCCGGATAACACCGCCATACAGTGACCGGATAACACCTCCGTACAGTGCCCGGATACCACCGCCATACAGTGACCGGATAACACCTCTGTACAGTGACCGGATAACACCTCTGTACAGTGACCGGATAACACCACCATACCGTGACCGGATAAAAGGGTATAAGAGGGCACAGTACAGGTAATGACTAGGGGCACTGCACAGGGTGTGGCAAGAGGGCACAATGCAGGGTATAAGGGGGCACAGTATGGGGTGAGGGGCACAGTACGGGGTGGGGGGCACAGTCACATGACCCTGTGACATTAGAAGGTCCTTATGGTGAATGCGGTTCATACGCCACCATAATGAGAGGCGGAGGAGTGAGATAGGGGTGTGATTATGTGGCTAGAGACAAAAAATGTAGCCGTCGGCCAGTACAGGCCCCAAAAATTAGGCAATAGGCATTCACCTGACAGAAAAGGCCTTTTATGCCGCTGTATTTACATAAGAAAAGGATCATTCTTTGTTCTGGTGGTGGCGGATATGTGTGGGCTGGCATGAGGAAATTCAATTACACGTGGTCGTCACAGGTGTTAAATTCCTCTGAGATCCATGCCTCATTCATTTTTAAAAATGTGAGGTAGTCCCCACTGTCGTGAGCTAGGCGAGTGCGCTTAGCACAGGAACGTCCATTCAGACAGGACACTGTACGAGGGGCAAGCCAAATGGTGCCAGCTCTGGCCACAGGTCAAGCCTGCACACCCAGTAGTCCAGGGGTTCCTCGCTTCTCAGAGCGTCCACATCTGCCGTTAACCCGATGTAGTCGGACACCTGTCGGTCTAGGCGTTCCCTGAGGCTAGATCCGGAGCGCGCATGTCGATGGGTTGGCTGCAAGAATGATCTCATATCTGAAGTGACCAACACATCTTCAAACCGCCCTCATTTTGAAGGCGCGGAACGACTGGTACCCGCAAATGTTTCTCTGTGGGTGGAATCTCCTCTGCCAGCGCCCGCTACAGCAGAATGCAGCATCTCTCACAGCAAGGCCTGGAAATGCTGCATTCTGACAGCCCTCTGTGATGCTGGAAACATGTCCGCCATTTTGTGTTTGTACCGGGGGTCTAAGTACGTTGCCACCCAGTACAGGTCCTTGCCCTTTATGCTTTTTATACAGGGGTCCCTCTTCAAACACTGGAGCATGAAGGCCCCCATTTGCCCTAAACTGGAAGTGGTGGAGCGCCCTGGCTCCTGCTCACCGCTCAGGAGAATGTCGTCCTCGGTCTCCTCCCCCCATCCACAGACAACACCAGGGATCCCCGAAAAGTTTAAAGCCTGCTCTTCTTGCTCCTCCTCCTACCCCCAGGCACCATCCTCCTCTGACTCCTCTTCAGACTCCTGCTGACTTGTCTCAGATGGAGTCGCCCCCCTGGGAATTCAGCCATCATTGCGACTTCCTCATCCTCCTGCTCCTTGACGTCTTGATCAATGACATGACGCAATGCACGCTCCAGAAAGAAGGCGTAAGGTACAATGTCACTGATGGCGCCCTGGCTGCGACTGACCAGTTTGGTGATCTCATCAAATGGCCACAGAAGTCTGCATGCGTCGTGCATGAGCAGCCACTGGCGCGGTGAAAAGACACCAAGCTTCCCAGAACCTGTCCTGCCGCAGAGTTCGTACAGGTAGTCGTTAACGGCACGTTTCTCACTTGCCGCTGAACGTGGCCATATAGCTCCGGGATGCCCTTCTGGGAGAAATATTTCCTTCCGGGGATCTTCCATTGTGGTGTGCCAATGGCCACAAATTTTCTAAAGGCCTCCGAGTCCACCAGTTTATTTGGCAGTAGTTGGCGGGCTAGCAGTTCCGACAAGCTAGCGGTCAGCCGTTGGGCAAGAGGCATCATCATCTTTTTACGTTCGAACATTTGGGCCACGGAAGCCTGCCTTCTGCCAGATGAACGCAATGACGGCACGGTGAAAGGTGGAGTGGAGGAGAGAGGAGAAGAGGCAGGACGTGAAGCGCCGGGAGTGTGGCTTGTGGGTTCTGCCGGCGTTGCTCCCACTGGGCTCGGTGATGGGAGGCAAGGTGCCTTCTTAAGGCGGTCATCCCTAGGTGAGTGTTGGGCTTACCGCGACTTATGCGTTGACAGCACAGGCTGCAGATGGCAACACTATTGTCAGCAGCTGACACGTTAAATAAAGCCCACACTGTGGAGCCATGTGCCGGCATCCTAGGAGCGCCAGATGTGACCATGCATGGTGGATGGCTCGCTCCACATACATTAGCCGTCTGCTTTTTGCCTCCTGTGCAATGTAAGTTCTGCCTTCTTCTCCTTATCCTTATCCTCCCTCTCTGCTGCTCCATCTCTCCCTCTGAACTCCCCTCCTCTTCCTCTCTTGTGGGCACCCACGTGACGTCCATCGACACGTCATCATCGTCACCTTCACCACCACTAACATTAGAGATCTCGGAGTAGACAGCAACAGCGGGGACCTCCCTCCTTGGGCTGATCTGGGTACTGTCGTCAGACCGCTGGGTGGCGGCCGTTGATACCTCCTCTTCCTCATCCGATGCCAAGAATGGCTGCGCATCGGTAATGTCTGGGAATGGATGGAAAATAATTCCTCTGACTCGAGCGGAGGGTCTATGGTGGTGGTGGTGGTGTCTTTGGGGGTGCAGATACAGAGAATGAGGAGGGTGCTGATACAGAGGATGAGGAGGGTGCAGATACAGAGGATGAGGAGGGTGCAGAAGAGGAAGGCTGAGTGAGCCATATGTTCGCATGTTCGGCGAATCCAAACGAGCAAAGTTCGCTGCGAAACGACCGCCGGGCAAACCGCAAGGCCATCTTTAAGCACACGTCTCCTCTCATACATGCACATGACTACTCGATGCCTCCTTACAGATGAGGCATGACACACGTCTCCTCTCATATATGCACATGACTACTCGATGCCTCCTTACAGATGAGGCATGGCACACGTCTCCTCTCATACATGCACATGACTATTCGATGCCTCCTTACAGATGAGGCATGGCACACGTCTCCTCTCATACATGCACATGACTATTCGATGCCTCCTTACAGATGAGGCATGGCACACGTCTCCTCTCATACATGCACATGACTACTCAATGCCTCCTTACAGATGAGGCTTGGCACACGTCTCCTCTCATACATGCACATGACTACTCAATGCCTCCTTACAGATGAGGCTTGGCACACGTCTCCTCTCATACATGCACATGACTACTCGATGCCTCCTTATAGATGAGGCTTGGCACACGTCTCCTCTCATACATGCACATGACTATTCGATGCCTCCTTATAGATGAGGCTTGGCACACGTCTCCTCTCATACATGCACATGACTATTCGATGCCTCCTTATAGATGAGGCTTGGCACACGTCTCCTCTCATACATGCACATGACTACTCAATGCCTCCTTACAGATGAGGCTTGGCACACGTCTCCTCTCATACATGCACATGACTATTCGATGCCTCCTTACAGATGAGGCATGGCACACGTCTCCTCTCATACATGCACATGACTACTCAATGCCTCCTTACAGATGAGGCTTGGCACACGTCTCCTCTCATACATGCACATGACTACTCAATGCCTCCTTACAGATGAGGCTTGGCACACGTCTCCTCTCATACATGCACATGACTACTCGATGCCTCCTTATAGATGAGGCTTGGCACACGTCTCCTCTCATACATGCACATGACTATTCGATGCCTCCTTACAGATGAGGCATGGCACACGTCTCCTCTCATACATGCACATGACTACTCAATGCCTCCTTACAGATGAGGCTTGGCACACGTCTCCTCTCATACATGCACATGACTACTCGATGCCTCCTTATAGATGAGGCTTGGCACACGTCTCCTCTCATACATGCACATGACTATTCGATGCCTCCTTACAGATGAGGCATGACACACGTCTCCTCTCATACATGCACATGACTATTCGATGCCTCCTTACAGATGAGGCATGGCACACGTCTCCTCTCATACATGCACATGACTACTCAATGCCTCCTTATAGATGAGGCATGACACACGTCTCCTCTCATACATGCACATGACTATTCGATGCCTCCTTATAGATGAGGCATGACACACGTCTCCTCTCATACATGCACATGACTATTCGATGCCTCCTTATAGATGAGGCTTGGCACACGTCTCCTCTCATACATGCACATGACTATTCGATGCCTCCTTATAGATGAGGCTTGGCACACGTCTCCTCTCATACATGCACATGACTACTCAATGCCTCCTTACAGATGAGGCATGGCACACGTCTCCTCTCATACATGCACATGACTACTCAATGCCTCCTTACAGATGAGGCATGACACACGTCTCCTCTCATACATGCACTTGACTACTCGATGCCTCCTTATAGATGAGGCTTGGCACACGTCTCCTCTCATACATGCACATGACTACTCAATGCCTCCTTACAGATGAGGCTTGGCACACGTCTCCTCTCATACATGCACATGACTATTCGATGCCTCCTTACAGATGAGGCATGGCACACGTCTCCTCTCATACATGCACATGACTACTCAATGCCTCCTTACAGATGAGGCTTGGCACACGTCTCCTCTCATACATGCACATGACTACTCAATGCCTCCTTACAGATGAGGCTTGGCACACGTCTCCTCTCATACATGCACATGACTACTCGATGCCTCCTTATAGATGAGGCTTGGCACACGTCTCCTCTCATACATGCACATGACTATTCGATGCCTCCTTACAGATGAGGCATGGCACACGTCTCCTCTCATACATGCACATGACTACTCAATGCCTCCTTACAGATGAGGCTTGGCACACGTCTCCTCTCATACATGCACATGACTACTCGATGCCTCCTTATAGATGAGGCATGGCACACGTCTCCTCTCATACATGCACATGACTATTCGATGCCTCCTTACAGATGAGGCATGGCACACGTCTCCTCTCATACATGCACATGACTACTCAATGCCTCCTTATAGATGAGGCATGACACACGTCTCCTCTCATACATGCACATGACTATTCGATGCCTCCTTATAGATGAGGCATGACACACGTCTCCTCTCATACATGCACATGACTATTCGATGCCTCCTTATAGATGAGGCTTGGCACACGTCTCCTCTCATACATGCACATGACTATTCGATGCCTCCTTATAGATGAGGCTTGGCACACGTCTCCTCTCATACATGCACATGACTACTCAATGCCTCCTTACAGATGAGGCATGGCACACGTCTCCTCTCATACATGCACATGACTATTCGATGCCTCCTTACAGATGAGGCATGGCACACGTCTCCTCTCATACATGCACATGACTACTCAATGCCTCCTTACAGATGAGGCTTGGCACACGTCTCCTCTCATACATGCACATGACTACTCAATGCCTCCTTACAGATGAGGCTTGGCACACGTCTCCTCTCATACATGCACATGACTACTCGATGCCTCCTTATAGATGAGGCTTGGCACACGTCTCCTCTCATACATGCACATGACTATTCGATGCCTCCTTATAGATGAGGCTTGGCACACGTCTCCTCTCATACATGCACATGACTATTCGATGCCTCCTTATAGATGAGGCTTGGCACACGTCTCCTCTCATACATGCACATGACTACTCAATGCCTCCTTACAGATGAGGCATGGCACACGTCTCCTCTCATACATGCACATGACTATTCGATGCCTCCTTACAGATGAGGCATGGCACACGTCTCCTCTCATACATGCACATGACTACTCAATGCCTCCTTACAGATGAGGCTTGGCACACGTCTCCTCTCATACATGCACATGACTACTCAATGCCTCCTTACAGATGAGGCATGGCACACGTCTCCTCTCATACATGCACATGACTATTCGATGCCTCCTTATAGATGAGGCATGGCACACGTCTCCTCTCATACATGCACATGACTACTCGATGCCTCCTTACAGATGAGGCTTGGCACACGTCTCCTCTCATACATGCACATGACTACTCGATGCCTCCTTATAGATGAGGCTTGGCACACGTCTCCTCTCATACATGCACATGACTATTCGATGCCTCCTTACAGATGAGGCATGGCACACGTCTCCTCTCATACATGCACATGACTACTCAATGCCTCCTTACAGATGAGGCTTGGCACACGTCTCCTCTCATACATGCACATGACTACTCGATGCCTCCTTATAGATGAGGCTTGGCACACGTCTCCTCTCATACATGCACATGACTATTCGATGCCTCCTTACAGATGAGGCATGGCACACGTCTCCTCTCATACATGCACATGACTATTCGATGCCTCCTTACAGATGAGGCATGGCACACGTCTCCTCTCATACATGCACATGACTACTCGATGCCTCCTTACAGATGAGGCTTGGCACACGTCTCCTCTCATACATGCACATGACTACTCGATGCCTCCTTACAGATGAGGCATGGCACACGTCTCCTCTCATACATGCACATGACTACTCGATGCCTCCTTACAGATGAGGCATGGCACACGTCTCCTCTCATACATGCACATGACTACTCGATGCCTCCTTACAGATGAGGCTTGGCACACGTCTCCTCTCATACATGCACATGACTACTCGATGCCTCCTTACAGATGAGGCTTGGCACACGTCTCCTCTCATACATGCACATGACTACTCGATGCCTCCTTACAGATGAGGCATGGCACACGTCTCCTCTCATACATGCACATGACTACTCGATGCCTCCTTACAGATGAGGCTTGGCACACGTCTCCTCTCATACATGCACATGACTACTCAATGCCTCCTTACAGATGAGGCTTGGCACACGTCTCCTCTCATACATGCACATGACTATTCGATGCCTCCTTACAGATGAGGCTTGGCACACGTCTCCTCTCATACATGCACATGACTACTCGATGCCTCCTTACAGATGAGGCTTGGCACACGTCTCCTCTCATACATGCACATGACTACTCGATGCCTCCTTACAGATGAGGCTTGGCACACGTCTCCTCTCAAGTTACCCCCTAGTCTCCAATCTTGTGAGGGTGCTGACCAGAAGATGGCAGCGCGGCTGTGCAGATGCTTGTTATGCCTCGTCCGACCACTAGATGTCCTCAGTCATGCAGCAGTTAGGAATGCGATGAACTCTCTTTCCCACTAGATGGCAGCACATCATGGGCAGGGGCTGCTATGCTTCCCTCATCCACTAGAGGTCCCTGTTGTCCACAGTCCAGCACTTACTAAGTTCTCTTAACTATTTAATGGCTGCAGAGGTTTTCACCCTTTAGTGTCCAGTTTCGTTTCTGATGAGTTGTTTTCCTTCTTCATCTGATATGTGAGGGCACGGATTTATTCTTATAGCTCTAGCATCTTCTGCCGGCTGCACAATTCCATTAGATGTCTTTTCATCTCCAGTAAATATGACAATAACAGAGAGCTCAGCTTTTTCAGGATTTTTTTCTTTGGTCTTTATGTTGTTAAATCAGTCTGATAAGTATCTGCCCTGCTGTGGGGAAGAGGGGGCAAATATGGGGGAAAGAGGCCAAGAGGTGAGACAGAGAGGCGAATTTGGGGTGGTAAATACATGTGGATGCGGGGCAGTACATACAGGAGAGGTAGATGCGGGGCAGTACATACAGGGGAGGTGGATGCGGGGCAGTATATACAGGAGAGGTAGATGCAGGGCAGTACATACAGGAGAGGTGGATGCGGGGCAGTACATACAGGAGAGGTGGAAGCGGGGCAGTACATACAGGAGAGGTGGATGCGGGGCAGTACATACAGGAGAGGTGGATGCGGGGCAGTACATACAGGAGAGGTGGATGAGGGGCAGTACATACAGGAGAGGTGGATGAGGGGCAGTACATACAGGAGAGGTGGATGCGGGGCAGTACATACAGGAGAGGTGGATGCGGGGCAGTACATACAGGAGAGGTGGATGTGGGGCAGAACATACTGGAGCAGCGGATACGGGCAGTGCATACAGGAACAGGAGAGGTGGATGCGGGGCAGTACATACAGGAGAGATGGATGCGGGGCAGTACATACAGGAGAGGTGGATGAGGGGCAGTGCATACAGGAGAGGTGGAAGCGGGGCAGTACATACAGGACAGGTGGATGCGGGGCAGTACATACAGGAGAGGTGGAAGCGGGGCAGTACATACAGGAGAGATGGATGCGGGGCAGTACATACAGGGGAGATGGATGAGGGGCAGTACATACAGGGGAGGTGGATGCGGGGCAGTATATACAGGAGAGGTGGATGCAGGGCAGTACATACAGGAGAGGTGGATGCGGGGCAGTATATACAGGAGAGGTGGATGCGGGGCAGAACATACAGGAGAGGTGGAAGCGGGGCAGTATATACAGGAGAGGTGGAAGCGGGGCAGTACATACAGGGGAGATGGATGAGGGGCAGTACATACAGGAGAGGTGGATGCGGGGCAGTACATACAGGAGAGATGGATGAGGGGCAGTACATACAGGAGAGATAGATGCGGGGCAGTACATACAGGAGAGGTGGATGCAGGGCAGTACATACAGGAGAGGTGGATGCGGGGCAGTACATACAGGAGAGGTGGATGCAGGGCAGTACATACAGGAGAGATGGATGCGGGGCAGTACATACAGGAGAGATGGATGCGGGGCAGTACATACAGGAGAGGCGGATGCGGGGCAGTACATACAGGAGAGGTAGATGTGGGGCAGTACATACAGGAGACATGGATGCGGGGCAGTACATACAGGAGAGTTAGATGTGGGGCAGTATATACAGGAGAGGTGGATGCAGGGCAGTACATACAGGAGAGGTGGATGCAGGGCAGTACATACAGGAGAGGTGGATGCGGGGCAGTGCATACAGGAGAGGTAGATGCAGGGCAGTACATACAGGAGAGGTGGAAGCGGGGCAGTACATACAGGAGAGATGTATGCAGGGCAGTACATACAGGAGAGGTGGATGCGGGGCAGTATATACAGGAGAGATGGATGAGGGGCAGTACATACAGGAGAGATGGATGCAGGGCAGTACATAGAGGAGAGATGGATGCGGGGCAGTACATACAGGAGAGGTGGATGCAGGGCAGTACATACAGGAGGGGCGGATGAGGGGCAGTACATACAGGAGAGATGGATGAGGGGCAGTACATACAGGAGAGATAGATGCAGGGCAGTACATACAGGAGAGGTGGATGCGGGGCAGTATATACAGGAGGGGCGGATGCGGGGCAGTACATACAGGAGAGGTGGATGCGGGGCAGTACATACAGGAGAGGTGGATGCAGGGCAGTACATACAGGAGAGGTGGATGCAGGGCAGTACATACAGGAGAGGGGGATGCGGGGCAGTACATACAGGAGAGATAGATGCGGGGCAGTACATACAGGAGCGGTGGATGCAGGGCAGTACATACAGGAGAGGTGGATGCGGGGCAGTACATACAGGAGAGGTGGATGCAGGGCAGTACATACAGGAGAGATGGAAGCGGGGCAGTACATACAGGAGAGGTGGACTGCAGGGCAGTACATACAGGAGAGGTAGATGCGGGGCAGTACATACAGGAGAGGTGGATGCGGGGCAGTACATACAGGAGAGGTGGATGCGGGGCAGTACATACAGGAGAGGTGGATGCGGGGCAGTACATACAGGAGAGGTGGATGCGGGGCAGTACATACAGGAGAGGTGGATGCGGGGCAGTACATACAGGAGAGGCGGATGCAGGGCAGTACATACAGGAGCGGCGGATACGGGCAGTGCATACAGGAGAAGAGAATGTGGGGCAGAACATACTGGAGCAGCGGATACGGGCAGTGCATACAGGAACAGGAGAGGCAGATGCGGGGCAGTATATACAGGAGTGGCGGATGCGGGCAGTACATTCAGGAGAGGTGGATGCAGGGCAGTACATACAGGAGAGGCGGATGCGGGGCAGTACATACAGGAGAGGCGGATGAGGGGCAGTACATACAGGAGAGGTGGATGCGGAGCAGTATATACAGGAGAGGTGGATGCGGGGCAGTACATACAGGAGAGATGGATGAGGGGCAGTACATACAGGAGAGGTAGATGCGGGGCAGTACATACAGGACAGGTGGATGCGGGGCAGTACATACAGGAGAGGTGGATGCGGGGCAGAACATACAGGAGAGGTGGATGCGGGGCAGAACATACAGGAGAGGTGGATGCGGGGCAGTACATACAGGAGCAGCGAATACGGGCAGTACATACAGGGGAGATGGATGCGGGCCAGTGCATACAGGAGAGGTTAATGCGGGGCAGTACACGCAGTAGAGATGGATGCGGGGCAGTACACGCAGTAGAGATGGATGCGGGGCAGTACATAAAAAAGCAGCGGATACGGGCAGTACATACAGGAGAAGAGAATGTGGGGCAGAACATACTGGAGCAGCGGATACGGGCAGTGCATACAGGAACAGGAGAGGCAGATGCGGGGCAGTATATACAGGAGTGGCGGATGCGGGCAGTACATTCAGGAGAGGTGGATGCAGGGCAGTACATACAGGAGAGGCGGATGCGGGGCAGTACATACAGGAGAGGCGGATGAGGGGCAGTACATACAGGAGAGGCGGATGCGGGGCAGTACATATAGGAGAGGTTGATGCGGGGCAGTACATGCAGGAGAGATGGATGCGGGGCAGTACATAAAAAAGAAGCGGATACGGGCAGTGCATACAGGAGAGGCGGATGTGGGGCAGTACATTCAGGAGAGGTTGATGTGAGGCATAACATACAGGAGCAGCGGAAACAGGCAGTGCATACAGGAATAGGAGAGGCAGATGCGGGGCAGTATATACAGGAGTGGCGGATGCGGGCACTACATTCAGGAGAGGTGGATGCAGGGAAGTACATTCAGGAGAGGTGGATGCGGGGCGGTACATACAGGAGAGGCGGATGCGGGGCAGTACATACAGGAGAGGCGGATTCGGGGCAGTGCATATAGGAGAGGTTGATGCGGGGCAGTACATACAGGAGAGACGGATGCGGGGCAGTACATGCAGGAGAGATGGATGCGGGGCAGTACATAAAAAAGCTGCGGATACGGGCAGTGCATACAGGAGAGGTGGATGCGGGGCAGTACATAAAAAAGCAGCGGATACGGGCAGTACATACAGGAGAAGAAAATGTGGGGCAGAACATACTGGAGCAGCGGATACGGGCAGTGCATACAGGAACAGGAGAGGCAGATGCGGGGCAGTATATACAGGAGTGGCGGATACGGGCAGTGCATACAGGAACAGGAGAGGCAGATGCGAGGCAGTACATACAGGAGTGGCGGATGCGGGGCAGTACATTCAGGAGAGGCGGATGCAGGGCAGTACATACAGGAGAGGCGGATGCGGGGCAGTACATACAGGAGAGGTGGATGCGGGGCAGTACATACAGGAGAGGTGGATGCGGGGCAGTACATACAGGAGAGGCGGATGCGGGGCAGTACATACAGGAGAGGTGGATGCGGGGCAGTACATACAGGAGAGGCGGATGCGGGGCAGTACATACAGGAGAGGTTTATGCGGGGCAGTACATGCAGGATTGATGGATGCGGGGCAGTACATAAAAAAGCAGCGGATACGGGCAGTGCATACAGGAGAGGCGGATGTGAGGCATAACATACAGGAGAGGCGGATGGAGGGCAGTACATACAGGAGAGACGGATGCGGGGCAGTACATACAGGAGAGGTGGATGCAGGGCAGTACATACAGGAGAGGTGAATGCGGGGCAGTACATACAGGAGAGGTGGATGCGGGGCAGAACATACAGGAGCGGCGGATACAGGCAGTGCATACAGGAGAGGCGGATGTGAGGCATAACATACAGGAGAGGCGGATGCAGGGCAGTACATACAGGAGAGACGGATGCGGGGCAGTACATACAGGAGAGGCGGACGCAGGGCAGTACATACAGGAGAGGAGAATGCGGGGCAGAACATACAGGAGCAGCGGATACGGGCAGTGCATACAGGAGCAGCGGATACGGGCAGTACATACAGGAGAGGCGGATGCGGGGCAGTACATACAGGAGAGGCGGACGCAGGGCAGTACATACAGGAGAGGAGAATGCAGGGCAGAACATACAGGAGCAGCGGATACGGGCAGTGCATACAGGAACAGGAGAGGCAGATGCAGGGCAGTACATACAGGAGAGGTGGATGCGGGCAGTACATTCAGGAGAGGTGGATGCTGGGCAGTACATATAAAAGAGGTGGATGCGGGGCAGTACATGCAGGATAGATGGATGCGTGGCAGTACATGCAGGATAGGCGGATACGGGGCAGTAAATACAGGATAGGCGGATACGGGGCAGTACATACAGGAGAGGCGGATGCAGGGCAGTACATACAGGAGAGATGGATACGGGGCAGTACATACAGGAGAGGCGGATGCGGGGCAGTACATACAGGAGAGACGGATACGGGGCAGTACATACAGGAGAGGCTGATGCGGGGCAGTATATACAGGATAGATGGATACGGGCAGTACATACAGGAGAGATGGATGCGGGGCAGTAAATACAGGAGATGCGGATGCGGGGCAGTACATATAGGAGAGGCTGATACGGGGCAGTATATACAGGATAGATGGATATGGGCAGTACATACAGGAGAGGTGGATGCGGGGCAGTACATACAGGAGAGGTGGATGCGGGGCAGTAAATACAGGAGATGCGGATGCAGGGCAGTGCATACAGCAGGGGTGGATGCGGGGCAGTACATACAGGAGAGGAGGATGCAGGGTAGGACATACAGGAGAGGTGGATGCAGGGTAGTACATACAGGAGAGGAGGATGCGGGGCAGTACATACAGGAGAGGTGGATGTAGGGCAGGACTTACAGGAGAGGTGGATGCGGGGCAGTACATACAGGTGAGGCAGATGCGGGCAGTACATACAGGAGAGGCGGATGTTGGGTAGTACATACAGGAGGGGCATATGTGGGGCAGTACATACAGGAGAGGCGGATGCGGGGCAGTACATACAGGAGAGACGGATGACGGGCAGTACATACAGGTGAGGCAGATGCGGGCAGTACATACAGGAGAGATGGATGCGGGACAGTACATACAGGAGAGGTGGATGCAGGGTAGTACATACAGGAGAGGCGGATGTGGGACAGTCCATACAGGAGAGGTAGATGCGGGGCAGTACATACAGGAGAGGCGGATGCAGGGCAGTACATATAGGAGAGGCGGATGCGGGACAGTCCATACAGGAGAGGCGGATACAGGGCAGTACATATAGGAGAGATGGATGTTGGGCAGTACATACAGGAGCGGCGGATATGGGCAGTGCATACAGGAAAGGTGGATGTGGAGCAGGAGAGGCGGATGCGGGGCAGTACATTCAGTAGAGGCGAATGTGGGGCAGTACATACAGGAGAGGTGGATGCGGGGCAGTACATGCAGTAGAGGCGAATGTGGGGCAGTACATACAGGAGAGGTGGATGCGGGGCAGTACATATAGGAGAGGTGGTTGCGGGGCAGTACATACAGGATAGGTGGATGCGGGGCAGTACATACAGGAGAGGTGGATGCGGGGCAGTACATATAGGAGAGGTGGTTGCGGGGCAGTACATACAGGTTAGGTGGATGCGGGGCAGTACATACAGGAGAGGCGGATGCGGGGTTAGTACATACAGGAGGGGTGTATATGGGTCAGTACATACAGGAGGGGCGGATGCGGGGCAGTACATACAGGAGATACGGATACGGGCAGTGCATACAGCAGGGGTGGATGCGGGGCAGTACATACAGGAGAGGAGGATGTGGGGCAGTACATACAGGAGAGACTGATGAGGGGCAGTACATACAGGAGAGATGGATGCGGGGCAGTACATACAGGAGAGGAGGATGTGGGGCAGTACATACAGGAGAGACTGATGAGGGGCAGTACATACAGGAGAGATGGATGCGGGGCAGAACATACAGGAGAGGTGGATGCGGGGCAGAACATACAGGAGAGGCGGATGTGGGGCAGTACTTACAGGAGGGGCGGATGCGGAGCAGTACATAGAGGAGAGGGCGATGCGGGACAGACCATAAAGGAGGGGCGGATGCGGGGCAGTACATACAGAAGGGGCGGATTCAGGGCAGTACATACAGGAGAGACTGATGAGAGGCAGAACATACAGGAGAGGCGGATGCGGGGCAGAACATACAGGAGAGGTGGATGCGGGGCAGTACATACAGGAGGGGCGGATGCGGGGCAGTACATACAGGAGGGGCGGATGCGGGGCAGTACATACAGGAGGGGCGGATGCGGGGCAGTACATACAGGAGGGGCGGATGCGGGGCAGTACATACAGGAGGGGCGGATGCGGGGCAGTACATACAGGAGGGGCGGATGCGGGGCAGTACATACAGGAGGGGCGGATGCGGAGCAGTTCATAGAGGAGAGGGCGATGCGGGACAGAACATAAAGGAGGGGCGGATGCGGGGCAGTACATACAGGAGAGGCGGATGCGGGGCAGTACATACAGGAGAAGCAGATGCGGGGCATTACATACAGAAGAGGCCCTGGTTTGATGCCCTCAACCCTCTTTCTGTGCAGTGCACACCACATGGAGTATGTCAGCGGTGGCACTCGATACACTGGCAGATTTAATGGCCGATATATATATGTCCTCTAATGCACATTCTATACATTTTCCCAACCAAACATGACATGAAGCACAGAGACAGGAGGCTCAGGAATCCTCAGCCACTCAAACTCAGGCCTATTATGGAAGAAAGAGCAGGAGATGGATCTGCAGCTCTGGACACGAGAGAGGAAATACAGAAACCGCAACACATCTAATCCACAGCACATGACTCCAGACAGGGGGCACAGAGAGGAGAGAACACAACCCCGGGGGCACAGAGAAGAGAGAACACAACCCCGGGGGCACAGAGAGGAGAGAACACAACCCCGGGGGCACAGAGAGGAGAGAACACAACCCCGGGGGCACAGAGAGGAGAGAACACAACCCCGGGGGCACAGAGAAGAGAGAACACAACCCCGGGGGCACAGAGAGGAGAGAACACAACCCCGGGGGCACAGAGAGGAGAGAACACAACCCCGGGGGCACAGAGAGGAGAGAACACAATCCGGAGGCATAGAGAGGAGAGAACACAACCCTGGAGACACAGAGAGGAGAGAACACAACCCCGGGGGCACAGAGAGGAGAGAACACAACCACGGGAGGACAGAGAGTAGACAACACAACCCCGGGGACACAGAGAGGAGAGAACAGAACCCCAGAGACACAGAGAGGAGAGAACACAACCACGGGAGGACAGAGAGTAGACAACACAACCCCGGGGACACAGAGAGGAGAGAACACAACCCTGGGGGCACAGAGAGGAGACAACACAACCCCGGGGGCACAGAGAGGAGAGAACACAACGCCGGAGACACAGAGAGGAGAGAACACAACCACGGGGGGACAGAGAGTAGACAACACAACCCCCGGGACACAGAGAGGAGAGAACACAACCCTGGGGGCACAGAGAGGAGAAAACACAACCCTGGGGGCACAGAGAGGAGAGAGCACAACCCTGGGGGCACAGAGATGAGAGAACACAACCCCGGGGGCACAGAGATGAGAGAACACAACCCCGGGGGCACAGAGAGCAGAGAACACAACCCGGAGGCACAGAGAGGAGAGAACACAACCCCGGAGGCACAGAGAGGAGAGAACGCAACCTCGGGGGCACAGAGAGGAGAGAACGCAACCCCGGGAGCACAGAGAGGAGACAACACAACCCCGGGGGCACAGAGAGCAGAGAACACAACCCGGAGGCACAGAGAGGAGAGATCACAACCCCGGGGGCACAGAGAGGAGAGAACGCAACCCCGGGGGCACAGAGAGGAGACAACACAACCCCGGGGGCACAGAGAGTAGAGAACATAACACTGGGGGCACAGAGAGGAGATAACACAACCCTGGGGGCACAGAGAAGTGAGAACACAACCCTGGGGCACAGAGATGTTAGAACACAACCCCGGGGAGCACAGAGAGGGGAGAACAAAACCAGGGGGGCACATAGAGAAGAGAACAAAACCCCAGGGGCACAGAGAAGAGAGAACACAACCCCAAAAAAGAGGAGAGAACACTCTCTCAAGGGAAAGAAAAAGGAGAGAAAACGACTCAGGAGGGAATAGGGAGACAAGAATGCAACCCTGAGGGCCGGTCAATGGAGCAGATACACTGAGGGCCGGTCATTGGGACAGATACACTGAGGGCCGGTCACTGGGACAGATACACTGAGGGCCGGTCACTGGGGCAGATACACTGAGGGCCGGTCACTGGGACAGAGACACTGAGGACCGGTCACTGGGGCAGATGCACTGAGGGCCGGTCACTGGGGCAGATACACTGAGGGCAGGTCACTGGGGCAGATACACTGAGGGCTGGTCACTGGGGCAGATGCACTGTGGGTCGGTCACTGGGGCAGATACACTTAGGGCCGGTCACTGAGACAGATACACTGAGGGCCGGTCACTGGGGCAGATACACTGAGGGCCGGTCACTGGGGAAAATACACTGAGGGCCGGTCACTGGGGCCGATACACTGAGGGCACTGTCACTGGGGCAGATACACTGAGATACACTGAGGGCCGGTCACTGGGGCAGATACGCTGAGGGCCGGTCACTGGGGCAGATACACTGAGGGCCGGTCACTGGGACAGATACACTGAGGGCTGGTGACTGGGGCAGATACACTGAGGGCCGGTGACTGGGGCAGATACACTGAGGGCCGGTCACTGGGGCAGATACACTGAGGGCCGGTCACTGGGGCAGATACACTGAGGGCCGGTCACTGGGGCAGATACACTGAGATAAACTGAGGGCCGGTCACTAGGGCAGATACGCTGAGGGCCGGTCACTGGGGCAGATACGCTGTGGGCCGGTCACTGGGGCAAATACACTGAGGGCCGGTCACTGGGGCAAATACACTGAGGGACGGTCACTGGGACAGATACACTGAGGGCCGGTCACTGGGACAGATACACTGAGGGGCGGTCACTGGGGCAGATACACTGAGGGGCGGTCACTGGGGCAGATACACTGAGGGCTGGTCACTGGGACAGATACACTGAGGGCCGGTGACTGGGGCAGATACACTGAGGGCCGGTGACTGGGGCAGATACACTGAGGGCCGGTCACTGGGGCAGATACACTGAGGGCCGGTCACTGGGGCAGATACACTGAGGGCCGGTCACTGGGGCAGATACACTGAGATAAACTGAGGGCCGGTCACTGGGGCAGATACGCTGTGGGCCGGTCACTGGGGCAAATACACTGAGGGCCGGTCACTGGGGCAAATACACTGAGGGCCGGTCACTGGGACAGATACACTGAGGGCCGGTCACTGGGACAGATACACTGAGGGCTGGTCACTGGGACAGATACACTAAGGGGCGGTCACTGGGGCAGATACACTGAGGGCCGGTAACTGGGGCAGATACACTGAGGTCCGGTAACTGGGGCAGATACACTGAGGGCCGGTCACTGGGGCAGATACACTGAGGGCTGGTCACTGGGGCAGATACACTAAGGGGCGGTCACTGGGGCAGATACACTGAGGGGCGGTCACTGGGGCAGATACACTGAGGGCTGGTCACTGGGACAGATACACTGAGGGCCGGTGACTGGGGCAGATACACTGAGGGCCGGTGACTGGGGCAGATACACTGAGGGCCGGTCACTGGGGCAGATACACTGAGGGCCGGTCACTGGGGCAGATACACTGAGGGCCGGTCACTGGGGCAGATACACTGAGATAAACTGAGGGCCGGTCACTGGGGCAGATACGCTGTGGGCCGGTCACTGGGGCAAATACACTGAGGGCCGGTCACTGGGGCAAATACACTGAGGGCCGGTCACTGGGACAGATACACTGAGGGCCGGTCACTGGGACAGATACACTGAGGGCTGGTCACTGGGACAGATACACTAAGGGGCGGTCACTGGGGCAGATACACTGAGGGCCGGTAACTGGGGCAGATACACTGAGGTCCGGTAACTGGGGCAGATACACTGAGGGCCGGTCACTGGGGCAGATACACTGAGGGCCGGACACTAGGGCAGATACACTGAGGGCCGGTCACTGGGGCAGATACACTGAGATACACTGAGGGCCGGTCACTGGGGCAGATGCACTGAGGGCCGGTCACTGGGGCAGATACACTGAGGGCCGGTCACTGGGGCAGATACACTGAGGGCTGGTCACTGGGGCAGATGCACTGAGGGCCGGTCACTGGGGCAGATACACTTAGGGCCGGTCACTGGGGCAGATACACTTAGGGCCGGTCACTGGGACAGATACACTGAGGGCTAGGACAGATACACTGAGGGCCGGTCACTGGGGCCGATACACTGAGGGCCGGTCACTGGGGCAGATACACTGAGGGCCGGTCACTAGGGCAGATACGCTGAGGGACGGTCACTGGGGCAGATACGCTGAGGGCCGGTCACTGGGGCAAATACACTGAGGGCCGGTCACTGGGGCAAATACACTGAGGGCCGGTCACTGGGGCAGATACACTGAGGGCCGGTCACTGGGACAGATACACTGAGGGCCGGTCACTGGGACAGATACACTGAGGGCCGGTCACTGGGACAGATACACTGAGGGCCAGTCACTGGGACAGATACACTGAGGGCACTGTCACTGGGGCAGATACACTGAGATACACTGAGGGATGGTCACTGGGGCAGATACACTGAGGGCCGGTCACTGGGGCAGATACACTGAGATACACTGAGGGCCGGTCACTGGGGCAGATGCACTGAGGGCCGGTCACTGGGGCAGATACACTGAGGGCCGGTCACTGGGGCAGATACACTGAGGGCTGGTCACTGGGGCAGATGCACTGAGGGCCGGTCACTGGGGCAGATACACTTAGGGCCGGTCACTGGGACAGATACACTGAGGGCTAGGACAGATACACTGAGGGCCGGTCACTGGGGCAGATACACTGAGGGCCGGTCACTAGGGCAGATACGCTGAGGGACGGTCACTGGGGCAGATACGCTGAGGGCCGGTCACTGGGGCAAATACACTGAGGGCCGGTCACTGGGGCAAATACACTGAGGGCCGGTCACTGGGGCAGATACACTGAGGGCCGGTCACTGGGACAGATACACTGAGGGCCGGTCACTGGGACAGATACACTGAGGGCCGGTCACTGGGACAGATACACTGAGGGCCAGTCACTGGGACAGATACACTGAGATACACTGAGGGCTGGTCACTGGGGCAGATACACTGAGGGCCGGTCACTGGGGCAAATACACTGAGGGCCGGTCACTGGGGCAGATACACTGAGGGCCGGTCACTGGGGCAGATACACTGAGGGCCGGTCACTGGGACAGATACACTGAGGGCCGGTCACTGGGACAGATACACTGAGGGCCGGTCACTGGGACAGATACACTGAGGGCCAGTCACTGGGACAGATACACTGAGGGCCGGTCACTGGGGCAGATACACTGAGATACACTGAGGGCTGGTCACTGGGGCAGATACACTGAGGGCCGGTCACTGGGACAGATACACTGAGGGCCAGTCACTGGGACAGATACACTGAGGGCACTGTCACTGGGGCAGATACACTGAGATACACTGAGGGATGGTCACTGGGGCAGATACACTGAGGGCCGGTCACTGGGGCAGATACACTGAGATACACTGAGGGCCGGTCACTGGGGCAGATGCACTGAGGGCCGGTCACTGGGGCAGATACACTGAGGGCCGGTCACTGGGGCAGATACACTGAGGGCTGGTCACTGGGGCAGATGCACTGAGGGCCGGTCACTGGGGCAGATACACTTAGGGCCGGTCACTGGGGCAGATACACTGAGGGCTAGGACAGATACACTGAGGGCCGGTCACTGGGGCCGATACACTGAGGGCCGGTCACTGGGGCAGATACACTGAGGGCCGGTCACTGGGACAGATACACTGAGGGCCAGTCACTGGGACAGATACACTGAGATACACTGAGGGATGGTCACTGGGGCAGATACACTGAGGGCCGGTCACTGGGGCAGATACACTGAGATACACTGAGGGCCGGTCACTGGGGCAGATACACTGAGGGCCAGTCACTGGGACAGATACACTGAGGGCCGGTCACTGGGGCAGATACACTGAGATACACTGAGGGATGGTCACTGGGGCAGATACACTGAGGGCCGGTCACTGGGGCAGATACACTGAGATACACTGAGGGCCGGTCACTGGGGCAGATGCACTGAGGGCCGGTCACTGGGGCAGATACACTGAGGGCCGGTCACTGGGGCAGATACACTGAGATACACTGAGGGCCGGTCACTGGGGCAGATGCACTGAGGGACGGTCACTGGGGCAGATACACTGAGGGCCGGTCACTGGGGCAGATACACTGAGGGCTGGTCACTGGGGCAGATGCACTGAGGGCCGGTCACTGGGGCAGATACACTTAGGGCCGGTCACTGGGGCAGATACACTGAGGGCTAGGACAGATACACTGAGGGCCGGTCACTGGGGCCGATACACTGAGGGCCGGTCACTGGGGCAGATACACTGAGGGCCGGTCACTAGGGCAGATACGCTGAGGGACGGTCACTGGGGCAGATACGCTGAGGGCCGGTCACTGGGGCAAATACACTGAGGGCCGGTCACTGGGGCAGATACACTGAGGGCCGGTCACTGGGGCAGATACACTGAGGGCCGGTCACTGGGACAGATACACTGAGGGCCGGTCACTGGGACAGATACACTGAGGGCCGGTCACTGGGACAGATACACTGAGGGCCAGTCACTGGGACAGATACACTGAGGGCACTGTCACTGGGGCAGATACACTGAGATACACTGAGGGCTGGTCACTGGGGCAGATACACTGAGGGCCGGTCACTGGGACAGATACACTGAGGGCCAGTCACTGGGACAGATACACTGAGGGCACTGTCACTGGGGCAGATACACTGAGATACACTGAGGGATGGTCACTGGGGCAGATACACTGAGGGCCGGTCACTGGGGCAGATACACTGAGGGCCGGTGACTGGGGCAGATACACTGAGGGCCGGTGACTGGGGCAGATACGCTGAAGGCCGGTCACTGGGGCAGATACACTGAGGGCCGGTGACTGGGGCAGATACACTGAGGGGCGGTCACTGGGGCATATACGCTGAGGGCCGGTCACTGGGGCAGATACGCTGAGGGCCGGTCACTGGAGGACTCTTTCTTGCAGCTAACCTGGCTCTTTGGGTATTTGAGACCCTGAGGCCCACTTGGGGCTCCTGTGGAGACAACATGGAAGCTTATCTACTGTGAAAGTGATAAGGATGGGCCTCACCTGAGTGTGAGGGATGTGTCCCCATCACAATGTGACAAATGATGCTTAGATGTCAATGTAGAGGAGGTGCAGGAGCAACAGAGCAAGCCAGACACTGACACAATAGACTGGAGAGCGCAACACACAGAAACCTCAACAGCCTGAGCCATGGGCCCCGTAGTTCTGAGGATACTCAGGGCCCCATATTCTACACCTTGCTAGGCCCCATTTTAAGCTTTAGATAAGTGGAGCTCCCCTTTAAGGCCTGGGTGACAACCTTCATTGTGTGGGATTGGATCTGACAGCCAGTGTGGTGGCCATCTTACACCATTACTATTACGATGCGTACCTTCTGGTCCTGTGACTGAGGATTACACCCCCCCATAGAAATAACATGTAAGGGGGTCCGCGACATGGAGAGGGGGATATAACAATCGACTGAAAGTCACATCTACTCCTGAACTTCCGCCTCGGCAGACAAACAATAACAATAGCCGATGCCCGGAGACTGAACTTCCTGCTCCACCCTCCAACAACCTTAACAAATCTGTCTCCTTCATAACAATGGTGGAGAATCCTAAGAATTCAGGGCACACATGGCGGACTCATCCCTGCTAGAAGTGTTCCAGGGGCAGATTAAGTGGCCCAAAGGCCTGGGCTGTTCCTCAAGCTTGGGCCCCACGAGAAAAAAAACAGCATACTGCACAGTATACCCCCCAGCAATAGTGATAAAGACATATTAAAAAGGACATTAAATTCCACATACAGGATAATACAGCAGATCCAGTGACGTGTCCTCTGATGTTCTCTTCCACATCTCCTCCACTGGATGTAGACCGCCATGTTATTTCAGACATGCTTCGTCTCTGAAGAGTTTACCACAAAGACGTCTTACTTTCCTCGATTTTCCACCATCCAGCCCATAATGTACTCTCAGCAGTTTTAAAACCCCTATAGCAACTCCAGTAGTTACACTGCCCCCTGTAGTGCCTCCAGTAGTTATATGTTCCCCAGTACTCCTTATCGCACCCAGTAGAGCCTATTGCTCCAATCAGATAGATGTATGAGTGCGTGTTTTATGTGGGACAAGTTGCACTTTCTTTCATATTGCATACAATGTAGGGGAAAACTGGAAAAAAAAATCCAAATGGGAAGAAAATGGAAAAAAACATAATTGCCCCATAGTTGTATGGGTTTTGTTTTTACGACGTTCTCTTCATTCTCGAGGTCAGTACGGTTACAGCGATACCACATTTATATAATATTATGGGTTTTGTTTTTACAGCGTTCCCTATGAGATAAAACTGACCTTTTCCCTTCATTCTCCGGGTCAGTACGATTACAGTGATACCACATTTATATAGTTTTATGGGTTTTGTATTTACAGTGTTCCCTGTGAGATAAAACTGACCTGTTCCCTTCATTCTCCGGGTCAGTACGATTACAGTGATACCACATTTATATAGTTTTATGGGTTTTGTTTTTACAGCGTTCCCTGTGAGATAAAACTGACCTGTTCCCTTCATTCTCCGGGTCAGTACGATTACAGTGATACCACATTTATATAGTTTTATGGGTTTTGTTTTTACAGTGTTCCCTATGAGATAAAACTGACCTGTTCTCTTCATTCTCCGGTCAGTACGATTACAGTGATACCACATTTATATAGTTTTATGGGTTTTGTTTTTACAGCGTTCCCTATGAGATAAAACTGGCCTGTTCCCTTCATTCTCCGGGTCAGTACGATTACAGTGATACCACATTTATATAGTTTTATGGGTTTTGTTTTTACAGCGTTCCCTATGAGATAAAACTGACCTGTTCTCTTCATTCTCCGGTCAGTACGATTACAGTGATACCACATTTATATAGTTTTATGTGTTTTGTTTTTACAGCATTCCCTATGAGATAAAACTGACCTGTTCCCTTCATTCTCCGGTCAGTACGATTACAGTGATACCACATTTATATAGTTTTATGTGTTTTGTTTTTACAGCGTTCCCTATGAGATAAAACTGACCTGTTCTCTTCATTCTCTGGGTCAGTACGATTACAGTGATACCACATTTATATAGTTTTATGGGTTTTGTATTTACAGTGTTCCCTATGAGATAAAACTGACCTGTTCTCTTCATTCTCTGGGTCAGTACGATTACAGTGATATCACATTTATATCGTTTTATGGGTTTTGTTTTTACAGCGTTCCCTGTGAGATAAAATTGACCTGTTCTCTTCATTCTCTGGGTCAGTACGATTACAGTGATACCACATTTATATCGTTTTATGGATTTTGTTTTTACAGCGTTCCCTATGAGATTAAACTGACCTGTTCTCGTCATTCTCCGGTCAGTACGATTATAGTGATACCACATTTATATAGTTTTATGGGTTTTGTGTTTACAGTGTTCCCTATGAGATAAAACTGACCTGTTCTCTTCATTCTCCGGGTCAGTACGATTACAGTGATACCACATTTATATAGTTTTATGGGGTTTGTACTTACAGCGTTCCCTATGAGATTAAACTGACCTGTTCTCGTCATTCTCCGATCAGTACGATTATAGTGATACCACATTTATATAGTTTTATGGGTTTTGTGTTTACAGTGTTCCCTATGAGATAAAACTGACCTGTTCTCTTCATTCTCCGGGTCAGTACGATTACAGTGATACCACATTTATATAGTTTTATGGGTTTTGTGTTTACAGTGTTCCCTATGAGATAAAACTGACCTGTTCTCTTCATTCTCCGGGTCAGTACGATTACAGTGATACCACATTTTTATAGTTTTATGGGTTTTGTATTTACAGCGTTCCCTATGAGATAAAACTGACCTGTTCTCTTCATTCTCCGGGTCAGTAGGATTACAGTGATACCACATTTATATAGTTTTATGGGTTTTATTTTTACGGTGTACCCTATGAGATAAAACTGACCTGTTCTCTTCATTCCCGGGGTCAGTACGATTACAGTGATACCACATTTATATAGTTTTATGGGTTTTATTTTTACGGCGTTCTATATGAGATAAAACTGACCTGTTCTCTTCATTCTCCGGTCAGTACGATTACAGTGATATCACATTTATATAGTTTTATGGGTTTTGTTTTTGCAATGTTCCTTATGAGATAAAACTGACCTGTTCTCTTCATTCTCTGGGTCAGTACGATTACAGTGATACCACATTTATATAGTTTTATGTGTTTTGTTTTTACAGCGTTCCCTATGAGATAAAACTGACCTGTTCTCTTCATTCTCTGGGTCAGTACGATTACAGTGATACCACATTTATATAGTTTTATGGGTTTTGTATTTACAGTGTTCCCTATGAGATAAAACTGACCTGTTCTCTTCATTCTCTGGGTCAGTACGATTACAGTGATATCACATTTATATCGTTTTATGGGTTTTGTTTTTACAGCGTTCCCTGTGAGATAAAATTGACCTGTTCTCTTCATTCTCTGGGTCAGTACGATTACAGTGATACCACATTTATATCGTTTTATGGATTTTGTTTTTACAGCGTTCCCTATGAGATTAAACTGACCTGTTCTCGTCATTCTCCGGTCAGTACGATTATAGTGATACCACATTTATATAGTTTTATGGGTTTTGTGTTTACAGTGTTCCCTATGAGATAAAACTGACCTGTTCTCTTCATTCTCCGGGTCAGTACGATTACAGTGATACCACATTTATATAGTTTTATGGGGTTTGTACTTACAGCGTTCCCTATGAGATTAAACTGACCTGTTCTCGTCATTCTCCGATCAGTACGATTATAGTGATACCACATTTATATAGTTTTATGGGTTTTGTGTTTACAGTGTTCCCTATGAGATAAAACTGACCTGTTCTCTTCATTCTCCGGGTCAGTACGATTACAGTGATACCACATTTATATAGTTTTATGGGTTTTGTGTTTACAGTGTTCCCTATGAGATAAAACTGACCTGTTCTCTTCATTCTCCGGGTCAGTACGATTACAGTGATACCACATTTTTATAGTTTTATGGGTTTTGTATTTACAGCGTTCCCTATGAGATAAAACTGACCTGTTCTCTTCATTCTCCGGGTCAGTAGGATTACAGTGATACCACATTTATATAGTTTTATGGGTTTTATTTTTACGGTGTACCCTATGAGATAAAACTGACCTGTTCTCTTCATTCCCGGGGTCAGTACGATTACAGTGATACCACATTTATATAGTTTTATGGGTTTTATTTTTACGGCGTTCTATATGAGATAAAACTGACCTGTTCTCTTCATTCTCCGGTCAGTACGATTACAGTGATATCACATTTATATAGTTTTATGGGTTTTGTTTTTGCAATGTTCCTTATGAGATAAAACTGACCTGTTCTCTTCATTCTCTGGGTCAGTACGATTACAGTGATACCACATTTATATAGTTTTATGGGTTTTGTTTTTGCAATGTTCCTTATGAGATAAAACTGACCTGTTCTCTTCATTCTCTGGGTCAGTACGATTACAGTGATACCACATTTATATAGTTTTATGGGTTTTGTTTTTATAGCATTCCCTATAAGATAAAACTGACCTGTTCTCCTTATTCTCGGGGTCAGTACGATTACAGTGATACCACATTTATATAGTTTTATGGGTTTTGTTTTTGCAATGTTCCTTATGAGATAAAACTGACCTGTTCTCTTCATTCTCTGGGTCAGTACGATTACAGTGATACCACATTTATATAGTTTTATGGGTTTTGTTTTTACAGCATTCCCTATGGGATAAAACTGACCTGTTCCCTTCATTCTCCGGTCAGTACGATTACAGTGATACCACATTTATATAGTTTTATGTGTTTTGTTTTTACAGCGTTCCCTATGAGATAAAAATGACCTGTTCTCTTCATTCTCCGGGTCAGTACGATTACAGTGATACCACATTTATATAGTTTTATGGGTTTTGTATTTACAGTGTTCCCTATGAGATAAAACTGACCTGTTCCCTTCATTCTCGGGGTCAGTACGATTACAGTGATACCACATTTATATAGTTTTATGGGTTTTGTTCCTACAGTGTTCCCTATGAGATAAAACTGACCTGTTCTCTTCATTCTCCGGTCAGTACGATTACAGTGATACCACATTTATATAGTTTTATGTGTTTTTTTTTTTTTTTACAGCGTTCCCTATGAGATAAAACTGACCTGTTCTCTTCATTCTCCGGGTCAGTACGATTACAGTGATACCACATTTATATAGTTTTATGGGTTTTGTTTTTACAGCGTTCCCTATGAGATAAAACTGACCTGTTCCCTTCATTCTCCGGGTCAGTACGATTACAGTGATACCACATTTATATAGTTTTATGGGTTTTGTATTTACAGTGTTCCCTATGAGATAAAACTGACCTGTTCTCTTCATTCTTGGTCTCAGTACGATTACAGTGATACCACATTTATATAGTTTTATGGGTTTTGTTTTTGCAATGTTCCTTATGAGATAAAACTGACCTGTTCTCTTCATTCTCTGGGTCAGTACGATTACAGTGATACCACATTTATATAGTTTATGGGTTTTGTTTTTATAGCGTTCCCTATGAGATAAAACTGACCTGTTCTCTTCATTCTCCGGTCAGTACGATTACAGTGATACCACATTTAAATAGTTTTATGGGTTTTGTTTTTACAGCGTTCCCTGTGAGATAAAACTGACCTATTCTCTTCATTCTCCAGGTCAGTACGATTACAGAGATACCACATTTATATAGTTTTATGGGGTTTGTACTTACAGCGTTCCCTATGAGATTAAACTGACCTGTTCTTTTCATTCTCCGGGTCAGTACGATTACAGAGATACCACATTTATATAGTTTTATGGGGTTTGTACTTACAGCGTTCCCTATGAGATTAAACTGACCTGTTCTCTTCATTCTCCGGTCAGTACGATTATAGTGATACCACATTTATATAGTTTTATGGGTTTTGTGTTTACAGTGTTCCCTATGAGATAAAACTGACCTGTTCTCTTCATTCTCCGGGTCAGTACGATTACAGTTATACCACATTTATATAGTTTTATGGGTTTTGTTTTTACAGCGTTCCCTATGAGATAAAACTGACCTGTTCCCTTCATTCTCCGGTCAGTACGATTACAGTGATACCACATTTATATAGTTTTATGTGTTTTTTTTTTTTACAGCGTTTCCTATGACATAAAACTGACCTGTTCTCTTCATTCTCCGGGTCAGTACGATTACAGAGATACCACATTTATATAGTTTTATGGGTTTTATTTTTACGGTGTACCCTATGAGATAAAACTGACCTGTTCTCTTCATTCCCGGGGTCAGTACGATTACATTGATATCACATTTATATAGTTTTATGGGTTTTATTTTTACGGCGTTCTATATGAGATAAAACTGACCTGTTCTCTTCATTCTCCGGTCAGTACGATTACAGTGATATCACATTTATATAGTTTTATGGGTTTTGTTTTTGCAATGTTCCTTATGAGATAAAACTGACCTGTTCTCTTCATTCTCTGGGTCAGTACGATTACAGTGATACCACATTTATATAGTTTTATGGGTTTTGTTTTTGCAATGTTCCTTATGAGATAAAACTGACCTGTTCTCTTCATTCTCTGGGTCAGTACGATTACAGTGATACCACATTTATATAGTTTTATGGGTTTTGTTTTTATAGCATTCCCTATAAGATAAAACTGACCTGTTCTCCTTATTCTCGGGGTCAGTACGATTACAGTGATACCACATTTATATAGTTTTATGGGTTTTGTTTTTGCAATGTTCCTTATGAGATAAAACTGACCTGTTCTCTTCATTCTCTGGGTCAGTACGATTACAGTGATACCACATTTATATAGTTTTATGGGTTTTGTTTTTACAGCATTCCCTATGAGATAAAACTGACCTGTTCCCTTCATTCTCCGGTCAGTACGATTACAGTGATACCACATTTATATAGTTTTATGTGTTTTGTTTTTACAGCGTTCCCTATGAGATAAAAATGACCTGTTCTCTTCATTCTCCGGGTCAGTACGATTACAGTGATACCACATTTATATAGTTTTATGGGTTTTGTTCCTACAGTGTTCCCTATGAGATAAAACTGACCTGTTCTCTTCATTCTCCTGGTCAGTACGATTACAGTGATACCACATTTATATCGTTTTATGGGTTTTGTTCCTACAGTGTTCCCTATGAGATAAAACTGACCTGTTCCCTTCATTCTCCGGTCAGTACGATTACAGTGATACCACATTTATATAGTTTTATGTGTTTTTTTTTTTTTTACAGCGTTCCCTATGAGATAAAACTGACCTGTTCTCTTCATTCTCCGGGTCAGTACGATTACAGTGATACCACATTTATATAGTTTTATGGGTTTTGTTTTTACAGCGTTCCCTATGAGATAAAACTGACCTGTTCCCTTCATTCTCCGGGTCAGTACGATTACAGTGATACCACATTTATATAGTTTTATGGGTTTTGTATTTACAGTGTTCCCTATGAGATAAAACTGACCTGTTCTCTTCATTCTTGGTCTCAGTACGATTACAGTGATACCACATTTATATAGTTTTATGGGTTTTGTTTTTGCAATGTTCCTTATGAGATAAAACTGACCTGTTCTCTTCATTCTCTGGGTCAGTACGATTACAGTGATACCACATTTATATAGTTTATGGGTTTTGTTTTTATAGCGTTCCCTATGAGATAAAACTGACCTGTTCTCTTCATTCTCCGGTCAGTACGATTACAGTGATACCACATTTATATAGTTTTATGGGTTTTGTTTTTACAGCGTTCCCTGTGAGATAAAACTGACCTATTCTCTTCATTCTCCAGGTCAGTACGATTACAGAGATACCACATTTATATAGTTTTATGGGGTTTGTACTTACAGCGTTCCCTATGAGATTAAACTGACCTGTTCTCTTCATTCTCCGGTCAGTACGATTATAGTGATACCACATTTATATAGTTTTATGGGTTTTGTGTTTACAGTGTTCCCTATGAGATAAAACTGACCTGTTCTCTTCATTCTCCGGGTCAGTACGATTACAGTTATACCACATTTATATAGTTTTATGGGTTTTGTTTTTACAGCGTTCCCTATGAGATAAAACTGACCTGTTCCCTTCATTCTCCGGTCAGTACGATTACAGTGATACCACATTTATATAGTTTTATGTGTTTTTTTTTTTTACAGCGTTTCCTATGACATAAAACTGACCTGTTCTCTTCATTCTCCGGGTCAGTACGATTACAGAGATACCACATTTATATAGTTTTATGGGTTTTGTTTTTACAGCGTTCCCTATGAGATAAAACTGACCTGTTCTCTTCATTCTCCGGTCAGTACGATTACAGTGATACCACATTTATATAGTTTTATGGGTTTTGTTTTTACAGCGTTCCCTATGAGATAAAACTGACCTGTTCCCTTCATTCTCCGGGTCAGAACGATTACAGTGATACCACATTTATATAGTTTTATGGGTTTTGTATTTACAGTGTTCCCTATGAGATAAAACTGACCTGTTCTCTTCATTCTCTGGGTCAGTACGATTACAGTGATATCACATTTATATAGTTTTATGGGTTTTATTTTTACAGCGTTCCCTGTGAGATAAAACTGACCTGTTCTCTTCATTCTCTGGGTCAGTACGATTACAGTGATACCACATTTATATAGTTTTATGGGTTTTGTATTTACAGTGTTCCCTATGAGATAAAACTGACCTGTTCTCTTCATTCTCTGGGTCAGTACGATTACAGTGATACCACATTTATATAGTTTTATGGGTTTTGTTTTTACAGCGTTCCCTATGAGATAAAACTGACCTGTTCCCTTCATTCTCCGGGTCAGTACGATTACAGTGATACCACATTTATATAGTTTTATGGGTTTTGTATTTACAGTGTTCCCTATGAGATAAAACTGACCTGTTCTCTTCATTCTCTGGGTCAGTACGATTACAGTGATATCACATTTATATAGTATTATGGGTTTTGTTTTTACAGCGTTCCCTATGAGATAAAACTGACCTGTTCCCTTCATTCTCCGGGTCAGTACGATTACAGTGATACCACATTTATATAGTTTTATGGGTTTTGTTTTTATAGCATTCCCTATGAGATAAAACTGACCTGTTCTCCTTATTCTCGGGGTCAGTATGATTACAGAGATACCACATTTATATAGTTTTATGGGTTTTGTTTTTGCAATGTTCATTATGAGATAAAACTGACCTGTTCTCTTCATTCTCGGGGTCAGTACGATTACAGTGATACCACATTTATATAGTTTTATGGGTTTTGTTCCTACAGTGTTCCCTATGAGATAAAACTGACCTGTTCTCTTCATTCTCCTGGTCAGTACGTTTACAGTGATACCACATTTATATCGTTTTATGGGTTTTGTTCCTACAGTGTTCCCTATGAGATAAAACTGACCTGTTCCCTTCATTCTCCGGTCAGTACGATTACAGTGATACCACATTTATATAGTTTTATGTGTTTTTTTTTTTTTTACAGCGTTCCCTATGAGATAAAACTGACCTGTTCTCTTCATTCTCCGGGTCAGTACGATTACAGTGATACCACATTTATATAGTTTTATGGGTTTTGTTTTTACAGCGTTCCCTATGAGATAAAACTGACCTGTTCCCTTCATTCTCCGGGTCAGTACGATTACAGTGATACCACATTTATATAGTTTTATGGGTTTTGTATTTACAGTGTTCCCTATGAGATAAAACTGACCTGTTCTCTTCATTCTTGGTCTCAGTACGATTACAGTGATACCACATTTATATAGTTTTATGGGTTTTGTTTTTGCAATGTTCCTTATGAGATAAAACTGACCTGTTCTCTTCATTCTCTGGGTCAGTACGATTACAGTGATACCACATTTATATAGTTTATGGGTTTTGTTTTTATAGCGTTCCCTATGAGATAAAACTGACCTGTTCTCTTCATTCTCCGGTCAGTACGATTACAGTGATACCACATTTATATAGTTTTATGGGTTTTGTTTTTACAGCGTTCCCTGTGAGATAAAACTGACCTATTCTCTTCATTCTCCAGGTCAGTACGATTACAGAGATACCACATTTATATAGTTTTATGGGGTTTGTACTTACAGCGTTCCCTATGAGATTAAACTGACCTGTTCTCTTCATTCTCCGGTCAGTACGATTATAGTGATACCACATTTATATAGTTTTATGGGTTTTGTGTTTACAGTGTTCCCTATGAGATAAAACTGACCTGTTCTCTTCATTCTCCGGGTCAGTACGATTACAGTGATACCACATTTATATAGTTTTATGGGTTTTGTTTTTACAGCGTTCCCTATGAGATAAAACTGACCTGTTCCCTTCATTCTCCGGTCAGTACGATTACAGTGATACCACATTTATATAGTTTTATGTGGTTTTTTTTTTTACAGCGTTTCCTATGACATAAAACTGACCTGTTCTCTTCATTCTCCGGGTCAGTACGATTACAGAGATACCACATTTATATAGTTTTATGGGTTTTGTTTTTACAGCGTTCCCTATGAGATAAAACTGACCTGTTCTCTTCATTCTCCGGTCAGTACGATTACAGTGATACCACATTTATATAGTTTTATGGGTTTTGTTTTTACAGCGTTCCCTATGAGATAAAACTGACCTGTTCCCTTCATTCTCCGGGTCAGAACGATTACAGTGATACCACATTTATATAGTTTTATGGGTTTTGTATTTACAGTGTTCCCTATGAGATAAAACTGACCTGTTCTCTTCATTCTCTGGGTCAGTACGATTACAGTGATATCACATTTATATAGTTTTATGGGTTTTATTTTTACAGCGTTCCCTGTGAGATAAAACTGACCTGTTCTCTTCATTCTCTGGGTCAGTACGATTACAGTGATACCACATTTATATAGTTTTATGGGTTTTGTATTTACAGTGTTCCCTATGAGATAAAACTGACCTGTTCTCTTCATTCTCTGGGTCAGTACGATTACAGTGATACCACATTTATATAGTTTTATGGGTTTTGTTTTTACAGCGTTCCCTATGAGATAAAACTGACCTGTTCCCTTCATTCTCCGGGTCAGTACGATTACAGTGATACCAGATTTATATAGTTTTATGGGTTTTGTTTTTACAGTGTTCCCTATGAGATAAAACTGACCTGTTCTCTTCATTCTCTGGGTCAGTACGATTACAGTGATATCACATTTATATAGTATTATGGGTTTTGTTTTTACAGCGTTCCCTATGAGATAAAACTGACCTGTTCCCTTCATTCTCCGGGTCAGTACGATTACAGTGATACCACATTTATATAGTTTTATGGGTTTTGTTTTTATAGCATTCCCTATGAGATAAAACTGACCTGTTCTCCTTATTCTCGGGGTCAGTATGATTACAGAGATACCACATTTATATAGTTTTATGGGTTTTGTTTTTGCAATGTTCATTATGAGATAAAACTGACCTGTTCTCTTCATTCTCTGGGTCAGTACGATTACAGTGATACCACATTTATATAGTTTTATGGGTTTTGTTTTTGCAATGTTCCTTATGAGATAAAACTGACCTGTTCTCTTCATTCTCTGGGTCAGTACGATTATAGTGATACCACATTTATATAGTTTTATGGGTTTTGTTTTTATAGCATTCCCTATGAGATAAAACTGACCTGTTCTCCTTATTCTCGGGGTCAGTACGATTACAGAGATACCACATTTATATAGTTTTATGGGTTTTGTTTTTGCAATGTTCATTATGAGATAAAACTGACCTGTTCTCTTCATTCTCTGGGTCAGTACGATTACAGTGATACCACATTTATATAGTTTTATGGGTTTTGTTTTTGCAATGTTCCTTATGAGATAAAACTGACCTGTTCTCTTCATTCTCTGGGTCAGTACGATTACAGTGATACCACATTTATATAGTTTTATGGGTTTTGTTTTTATAGCATTCCCTATGAGATAAAACTGACCTGTTCTCCTTATTCTCGGGGTCAGTACGATTTCAGAGATACCACATTTATATAGTTTTATGGGTTTTGTTTTTGCAATGTTCCTTATGAGATAAAACTGACCTGTTCTCTTCATTCTCCGGGTCAGTACGATTACAGTGATACCAGTTTTATGGGTTTTGTTTTTACAGCGTTCCCTATGAGATAAAACTGACCTGTTCTCTTCATTCTCCGGGTCAGTACGATTACAGAGATACCACATTTATATAGTTTTATGGGGTTTGTACTTACAGCGTTCCCTATGAGATTAAACTGACCTGTTCTCTTCATTCTCCGGTCAGTACGATTACAGTGATACCACATTTATATATTTTTATGGGTTTTGTGTTTACAGCCTTTCCCTATGAGATAAAACTGACCTGTTCTCTTCATTCTCCGGGTCAGTACGATTACAGTGATACCACATTTATATAGTTTTATGGGTTTTGTATTTACAGCGTTCCGTATGAGATAAAACTGACCTGTTCTTTTCATTCTCCGGGTCAGTAGGATTACATTGATATCACATTTATATAGTTTTATGGGTTTTATTTTTACTGCGTTCCATATGAGAAAAAACTGACCTGTTCTCTTCATTCTCCGGTCAGTACGATTACAGTGATACCACATTTATATAGTTTTATGGGTTTTGTTTTTACAGCGTTCCCTATGAGATAAAACTGACCTGTTCCCTTCATTCTCCGGGTCAGTACGATTACAGTGATACCACATTTATATAGTTTTATGGGTTTTGTTTTTATAGCATTCCCTATGAGATAAAACTGACCTGTTCTCCTTATTTCCGGGGTCAGTACGATTACAGTGATACCACATTTATATAGTTTTATGGGTTTTGTGTTTACAGTGTTCCCTATGAGATAAAACTGACCTGTTCTCTTCATTCTCTGGGTCAGTATGATTACAGTGATACCACATTTATATAGTTTTATGGGTTTTGTATTTACAGCGTTCCGTATGAGATAAAACTGACCTGTTCTCTTCATTCTCCGGGTCAGTACGATTACAGTGATATCACATTTATATAGTTTTATGGGTTTTATTTTTACTGCGTTCCATATGAGATAAAACTGACCTGTTCTCTTCATTCTCCGGTCAGTACGATTACAGTGATACCACATTTATATAGTTTTATGGGTTTTGTTTTTACAGCGTTCCCTATGAGATAAAACTGACCTGTTCCCTTCATTCTCCGGGTCAGTACGATTACAGTGATACCACATTTATATAGTTTTATGGGTTTTGTATTTACAGCGTTCCCTATGAGATAAAACTGACCTGTTCTCTTCATTCTCCGGGTCAGTACGATTACAGTGATACCACATTTATATAGTTTTATGGGTTTTGTTTTTACAGCGTTCCCTATGAGATAAAACTGACCTGTTCTCTTCATTCTCGGGGTCAGTACGATTACAGTGATCCAACATTTTTATAGTTTTATGGGTTTTGTATTTACAGCGTTCCCTATGAGATAAAACTAACCTGTTCTCTTAATTCTCCGGGTCAGTACGATTACAGTGATACCACATTTATATTGTTTTATGGGTTTTGTTTTTACAGCGTTCCCTATGAGATAAAACTGACCTGTACCCTTCATTCTCCGGGTCAGTACGATTACAGTGATACCACATTTATATAGTTTTATAGGTTTTGTTTTTACAGCGTTCCCTATAAGATAAAACTTACCTGTTCTCTTCATTCTCCGGTCAGTACGATTACAGCGATACCACATTTATATAGTTTTATGGGTTTTGAATTTACAGCGTTCCCTATGAGATATAACTGACCTGTTCCCGTCATTCTCCAGGTCAGTACAATTACAGTGATACCACATTTATATAGTTTTATGGGTTTTGTTTTATCAGTGTTCCCTAGGAGATAAAACTTACCTGTTCTCTTCATTCTCCGGTCAGTACGATTACATCGATACCACATTTATATTGTTTAATGGGATTTTTATTTACGACGTTCCCTATGAGATAAAACTGACCTGTTCCCTTCATTCTCCAGGTCAGTACGATTACAGTGATACCACATTTATATAGTTTTATGGGGTTTTGTTTTTACAGCGTTCCCTAGGAGATAAAACTGACCTGTTCTCTTCATTCTCTGGGTCAGTACGATTACAGTGATACCACATTTATATAGTTTTTGGGTTTTTACAGCGTTCCCTAGGAGATAAAACTGACCTGTTCTCTACATTCTCCGGTCAGTAGGATTACAGTGATACCACATTTATATAGTTTTATGGATTTTGTTTTTACAGCGTTCCCTATGAGATAAAACTGACCTGTACCCTTCATTCTCCAGGTCAGTACGATTACAGTGATACCACATTTATATAGTTTTATGGGTTTTGTGTTTACAGCGTTCCCTAGGAGATAAAACTGACCTGTTCTCTTCATTCTCTGGGTCAGTACGATTACAGTGATACCACATTTATATAGTTTTATGGGTTTTGTTTTTACAGCGTTCCCTATGAGATAAAACTGACCTGTTCTCTTCATTCTCCGGTCAGTACGATTACAGTGATACCACATTTATATAGTTTTATGGGTTTTGTTTTTACAGTGTTCCCAATGAAATAAAACTGGCCTGTTCTCTTCATTCTCCAGGTCAGTACGATTACAGTGATACCACATTTATATAGTTTTATGGGTTTTGTTTTTACAGCGTTCCCTATGAGATAAAACTGGCCTGTTCTCTTCATTCTCCAGGTCAGTACTATTACAGAGATACCACATTTATATAGTTTTATGGGTTTTGTTTTTACAGCGTTCCCTATGAAATAAAACTGGCCTGTTCTCTTCATTCTCCAGGTCAGTACGATTACAGTGCTAATACATTTGTATTTTTTTTAATACTGGAAAAACATAAAAGCCGAATTTTTTTTTTTTTGCCATATTCTGACCCCCATTATTTCCCCCCCCCCCATTTTATTTATACATTTTCAAATACATCATAAAAAACAAAAAAACATCTCCGCAATGTAAACCTTTTTCTCCCAAATCCAGCCCAAAACCCAACCCGTAGAGAGAGAGGAGAGACAAAAAATATATATATATTGTTTTTGTAGCTATGTATCAGGGCTCATTTTTAGCTTCCATTGATACCAATTTAGTGTGTATGACATTTTAAGCACTTTTTTCAAATTTTTTGGGAGCAGATAAACAGACGAAAAAATGGCAAATTAGTCGGGTGTCTGCTGTTTTTAAAGAGATTTCCACCGCAGCTATTGTTTCTTAAAAGGTTACAAAATTCAGAGTTTATGTCACACGGCAGATCGGCAGTCAGTCCACATGATTTGGTAATGGCTACAGTCCATCATTAATGGTGCTGTTTGCCCTCCCAGAAGGCTTGCAGCAGCACTGTGTCCGGGCATTGCCTGACTGCTGACCTTGCCCAGCGCTCTGCGTTCGGTGCGGTGCTTTGGGCACCATGCTCACACTGAACAATGGCGGGGCCTCTTCCTCCTTATTCTCTTTTTGCCGCGCTGCTTCTGCTCTTTCACTCGGTAAGGAGGCTGTGCTGGCTTTTAAGTCCTGTGCAAGCGTGAGGACATTGTCATTTCGGGCCTTGCTGCAAGTTGTTAGCGCGGCACTGAGGATCACGGGCATTTGGGGTGGTTATGGACCCCACAGAGACGTTGGGCCCGGGGCTACCATCCCAAGAGCCCCTGTTATAATCCGCCATTGACGTGTACACACAGTGCTTATGATATATGGTGCTAAACGTATTTAAACACCTGACATTTCACTCACAGAAAGTATGTGAACCCCGACATGGTCCTTTTCCTCTCTGATCCCCAGATTTCCCTCCCATATGCTATTAGTATTATTCATAACTTTGGTGATTTTTCGGGACTGAGAGTCAATTGGGACAAACCTGGAGGTTACACACATCACCTCTCCTCCTGCTTCCTCTTTGACGGCCTACAATCTGGCTTCCGACCCCACCACTCGACTGAGACTGCCCTTACCAAAGTCACCAATGACCTACTAACAGCCAAAACCAAGCAAAAATACTCTGTCCTCCTTCTCCTTGACCTGTACTCTGCCTTCGACACTGTCGACCACTCCCTTTTGTTGCAAACTCTCTCATCTCTTGGCATCACTGACCTGGCCCTCTCCTGGATCACATCACACCTCACAGACCGGACGTTTAGCATCTCCCACTCTCGCACCACCTCCTCATCTCATTCCCTCTCTGTTGGTGTTCCGCAAGGCTCTGTCCTAGGACCCCTGCTCTTCTGTATCTACACTTTCGGCCTTGGACAGCTCATAGAGTCCCATGGCTTTCAGTATCACTCTTATGCTGACGACACACAAATCTACCTCTCTGGTCCAGAAATCACCACCTTACTATCCAGAATACCACAATGTCTATCTTCTATATCCTCCTTCTTCTCCTCTCTCTTTCTAAAACTCAACATGGATAAAACAGAATTAATCATCTTTCCCCCATCTTGCTCAACCCCCCCAACAGACCTGTAACGGACCGTTTCAGCAGACAAGGGGTTAAAATCCGTTTAGGCGATAAGCCCCTTTCTGTGAGACAGGCACAGCTACTGCAGGATACACCAAACTCCCGAACTGGATACAAAGTAGCACTGCAAACTGGAACCTCATGAATAGCTGCTAGCAGACGAACAGGGATCAGCTTACACTTCTGGCAATCGGTCTTCTAACAGCATACAGTGAATCCCCCCAATAACGAGACAAGGCTCCGTGTTGAGGGTCAAGCAGTGGTCTGACTGTACTTCACGTACAGCCTCTTTTATTCATAAACCACAAACATGAAATACAACCAATCAGTAATTTACAACACATACAATGTAACTACAGCAACCAATCGTTCACGCCCCCAGAGGACCAGAATGAAGACTGTGACATAGGACAAATACAACATATCCCCACAATGCATCATGGTCTCCTCCTCTCTGTCCCGGAGACAACCTGAGGAGCAATCCAATTATCTCTGAGGACAAAGGGAGATCGCCAATACACATGTGAGGACAACAGAACAGACATCACCATTTAAACACACAATGGGACAATGGCACAATAGAAACACACCCAGCATTTTCCTCCCAAGCTGACAAGTTACACTTATTATAAATTGTTACAACTTTGTGAGTTTACATTGGCCATACATATAACTTACATCAATTTAAACAGTATAACTTGGGGACAAACCTATCCAAAATTCACTTGAATCGGTTCAGGGGTTTAAAAGTTAGTATATGGCCCATAATCCTGGGGCAAGAGGCCAGCAGCCAGTCCTCTCCAAAACCCAGTGGCGAGGTCGGTTTCGCCACACATCTCCCCCCCCCCCCCCCCAGGGAAGACTAACCAGATACCTGACCTCACGCCGGTCGGTACCTGAGTTAGTCTGGCAGCCCACCCACAACCAAATACTGGACCTGTTGACTTTAGTAGCCTGTCTCTGTCCAGTGAGTCCACCAAGGTTATGTTGGAAGCTGGTACTCTTGGTCTCTGTGTTGCTCCCTGGCTTGGAGTGGAGGTTGCTTTGTGGGCAGGTATCAGCGGTACTCTGCCCTGGTGCCAGCGCTACCACGGAAGAAGCCTGGTTGGAGCCTGGTTGTTGGAGGGGGAGACCGACTGTCTCTACCCCCTGTGCTGTAAGTGCAGAGACCACGGTCCCATCTGCACGGTTGTGGGTTTTACTGTCTCCCCCTGGTGCGTTAAGCTGCCGCTGGGGAGAGGGGGTAACGAGCTCCTTTCCCATACATACTTCCAGCCGCTGGGGAGGGCGACCGACCATCTCCACTCCCAATACAGTGTCCTGTTGCTGGGGAAAGGAGACTGGGCTCTCTATTCCCTGCTGGACACTCTGCCGCTGGGGGACAGGACCGACTGTCCTTGCCCCCTGTAACTCCGCCTGCCGCTGGGGAAAGGAGACTGGGCTCCCAATCCCCAATAATTCATACGGCCGCTGGGGAATGGAGACTGGGCTCCCAATTCCCAAATAATCATGCTGCTGCTGGCGGGCAGGAACAACTACCTCTGCCCCCTGTAACTCAGCCTGCCGCTGAGGAGAGAGGACGCTGCTCTCCTCTCCCTGCACTTCACACTGCCATCCAGGCATATCACTCTGCTGCTGGGGGCAAGAACTACTACCTCTGCCCCCTGTAACTCAGCCTGCCGCTGGGGAGGGAGGACGCTGCTCTCCTCTCCCTGCACTTCACACTGCCGCTGGGGAATGGAGACTGGGTTTGTCACCTTACTGTCCTGCTGAGCCTTCTCACTGGCGTGGAACAGCTGCTGGTAGCCCTGTTCCAGCTCCATCTCCCGGGTCACCAGGTGGACCAGGTCCTGCTCAATCTCATGAGTGTCGTCCCAGTCATACCTGCTCTCCCTCCATTCCAAGAGATCATGGAACCGGGCTTGTGTAGGGCTCCCAAACTCCAGCTCTGAAAAAGTCTCCCATAACAAGCCAGGACCATCAAACTCCTCTCCCTCCGGCTTGTCATGCTCAGCTGTCCTGGGTAGGTACTGTGCCCGATACCACCAGAGCGCCTGGTAGGCATCTTCCAGCCACAGCTCCCGCCATGCTAGGAGTTCCAATTCCTTTACCCATTCCTCCCGGGGCTGCTCTCCCAGGAAGGGCATCCGCAGGGCTACTCGCTTCTGCAACCGCTGGTCTTCCGTGGGGAGTCTCTCGTCCTGCATTTACTCCACAATACCCAGTACCTGGTACCAGATGCCTTTGCGGACTGCATCTCGGTCATCCATGACACCCTCATCGTACTCCACTGCTGTTTCCATTCTGGTGCTGTCAGGGTCGCTGTACTGGGACATGCGTTGCCCTCAAATTGTAATTCCAGGGAATGATGTTTCTTTGTAGCTGTCCTTCTGGGCTGTGGGAATGATCCCGCTGCTTGCCACCAATGTAACGGACCTTTTCCGCAGACAAGGGGTTAAAATCCGTTTAGGCGATAAGCCCCTTTCTGAGAGACAGGCACAGCTACTGCAGAACACCAAACTCCCGAACTGGATACAAAGTAGCACTCCAAACTGGAACCTCACGAATAGCTGCTAGCAGACGAACAGGAATCAGCTTACACTTCTGGCAATCGGTCTTCTAACAGCATACAGCGAATCCCCCCAATAACGAGACAAGGCTCCGTGTTGAGGGTCAAGCAGTGGTCTGACTGTACTTCACGTACAGCCTCTTTTATTCATAAACCACAAACATAGTACTGCCCACAGGGGTTTGAAATACAACCAATCAGTAATTTACAACACATACAATGTAACTACAGCAACCAATCGTTCACGCCCCCAGAGGACCAGAATGAAGACTGTGACATAGGACAACATATCCCCACAATGCATCATGGTTTCCTCCTCTCTGTCCCGGAGACAACCTGAGGAGCAATCCAATTATCTCTGAGGACAAAGGGAGATCGCCAATACACATGTGAGGACAACAGAACAGACATCACCATTTAAACACTCAATGGGACAATGGCACAATAGAAACACACCCAGCATTTTCCTCCCAAGCTGACAAGTTACACTTATTATAAATTGTTACAACTTTGTGAGTTTACATTGGCCATACAAATAACTTACATCAATTTAAACAGTATAACTTGGGGACAAACCTATCCAAAATTCACTGGAATCGGTTCAGGGGTTTAAAAGTTAGTATATGGCCCATAATCCTGGGGCAAGAGGCCAGCAGCCAGTCCTCTCCAAAACCCAGTGGCGAGGTCAAGACCTATCTATCACGATCAATGGCTGCACACTCTCCCCGGTCAACCAAGTCCGCTGCCTTGGAGTGATCTTGGATTCTGCCCTCTCCTTCCGACCGCACATCCAAAAGCCCTTTTCACCACCTGCCGCCTCCAACTCAAAAACATCTCCCGCATCCGTGCTTTCCTTAACTTTGAATCTGCGAAAATGCTTGTACATGCCCTCATCATCTCCTGCCTGGACTACTGCAACACTCTCCTCTGTGGCCTTCCATCTAGCACTCTCGCACCCCTCCAATCTATCCTCAACTCTGCTGCCCGACTAATCCACCTCTCACCCTGTTACTCCTCTGCCTCTCCCCTCTGCCAATCCCTTCACTGGCTCCCCATCGCCCAGCGAATTCACTTCAAAGTACTAACAAATACATAGAAGGCCGTCCACAACCTGTCCCCTCCCGACATCTCTGAGCTACTTTCCCGATACACCCCCACACGCACTTTCCGATCCTCACAAGACCCCCTTCTCTCCTCTTATCACCTCTTCCCACAATCGCCTCCAAGATTTCTCCCGTGCATCCCCTAGACTCTGGAACTCGCTGCCCCAACATATCAGACTCTCACCGACAGTGGAATCCTTCAAAAGAAACCTGACAACCACCTCTTCAGACAAGCCTACAACCAGTGACCCTGCTGCCTCTATACCGCCACGACCAGCTTCACCCGCACCTACTGTGTCCTTCTCCCATACCATGTAGATTGTAAGCCTCACGGGCAGGGCCCTCTCTCCTTCTGCACCAGTCTGTAACTTGTCTTGTTTATGATTAGTGCAATTGTCTGTATTATGTATGTGCACCGCTTATCATATGTACAGCGCTATGGGATGAATGGCGCTTTAATAATAAATAATAATAATGTAGATCCCATTCCCAGTATATTTAGCATATGTTACCTAAGTGTTCAGCATTCTGAAGTCTCCATACCAAAACCAATATTACAACTAGGGATCAGCGAACTTGAGTTTTACAAGTTCGGGTTTTATTACAATTCCAATATGGATTCTGTTACCACTGGCCATAACGGAATTCTATGATGGAACGCAAAACGGTATGCCTTTAAGAAGCATTCCATTTAGCATTCCGTAATGATAGAAGTCTATGGGTCGCATAACGGATCCGTCTGGTTTCCGTTATGCAGGTGAGGCTCGTATGGTTCGCAATAGTAAGATCACAAACTTCCATGGAAGCACCGTGTGACGTGCATTACACAAGTCTCGAATGGTGGCCCAAAAATAGGTGAAGGAGCCTCCACTTCAACAGTGGACAGTATAAGATTGGAAACAGGTTATTTGGAGCGATGAGATGAAAGTCCATAGACTGGGCTCTGATGGGTGCTAATGGGTCTGGAAGAAACAAGGGGAAAGGGGGCTAACGGATCGAGAACTTGAAGGAACTGTCAAGTGGGGGAGAGGAAGCCTGATGATATAGGGTTGTTTCACAGCCAAAGGTGTTGGACCAGGATGGATGGTGGTCTCAATGCTGAGCTATATGTGAGTATCCTACCAGACAAGTTACTTCATACACTCGAGTATTATGGGTATAAAACGGACGACATAGTGTACCAGCAGGACAACGAACCAAAGCATACGTCGAGATTGGAGAAGAAATGGTTCAATGACAATTGAGTAGAGGAGCTGGATCGGCCCCCACAGTCCCCAGACCTCAACCCAATCCAACACTTAGAGATGAAGAAAAAACTGTACCCAAGTGAGTCGACCAGTATGACCAACATTGGGAACGTGTAGAAGAGACCTGGGAACAGATTTCGGTCAAGACATGCTTAAATCTGATGGAGAACATGCCCAGAAGGACTCAGGCCGTGAAGAAAGGTGGATTTACAAAATACTAACAAAATAATAAAAATTACAATTTAGAATTTTAGGAGAAAACAGTCACAATGCAGTTACACTGACGAGCAAAACAGTAACCATGCAGTTACATGAGAAGAATCTGCAGAACTAATCAGATGCTAAATATCTGCAAGTCCTATGTATGTATGAGATAGCCGAAAGGATTGTCTATAGGATGATGGGAGTCTCACGTCCGAAGCTTCAGTGGATGGTGAGATATGGAGCCTGAAATGATGGGAGTCTCAGGTCCTAAGCTGCAGTGGATGGTGAGATATGGAGCCTGAAATGATGGGAGTCTCAAGTGCAATGCTGTAGTGGATGGTCAGATATGGAGTCTGAAATTATGGGAGTCTCACGTCCGCTGCTGTGGTGGATGGTGAGATATGGAGCCTGAAATGATGGGAGTCTCAGGTCTGAAGCTGCAGTGGATGATAAGATATGGAGCCTGAAATGATGGGAGTCTCACGTACGCTGCTGTGGTGGATGGTGAGATATGGAGCCTGAAATGATGGGAGTCTCACGTCCAATGCTGTAGTGAATGATGAGATATGGAGCCTGAAATGATGGGAGTCTCAGGTCCGAAGCTGCAGTGGATGGTGAGATATGGAGCCTGAAAGTCAGAAGTTCAGAACATTCTTACTCTTGCTCGTTGGTGGTGGTTACTTTGCTGGCCGCTGACATGGTTGTGTTCATGGGCGGCAGTCAGAGATAGACCCCCTTCGGGGAGCCATTTATGCTCTTACTTCCATGTTTTGGTGGATTTTGGTGGGAGCCCCTGATAGCGGCCCTGCTCTCCTTCCTGTTCACCATTTAGCGGTTCAGGCGACTTTTAACAGGATGTTGGCGGAAGTGCCTTTATGGAACGGTTCGTGCCATCCTCATGGGTCTGTGGAAAGCGGTGGGATTGTCTCTCACTTCTCCGTTACTTCACAGTTATGGACGCCTTGTTCTTTGCCACATTCGTTGTTTTTCTGAGACTTGTAGCTGCGGCATGAGCTGTCAGCTCCGTGTCCTCTCCCATCGGGGTGCTAGGGGCCCGATCTCACTTATCACCACAAAACTAAATAAAGTCTGTTTAAAAAAAATGAAAGTATGTGAACCCCGGAGGAGTTGCCAGAGGACCTCCTGTTCCTGAAGACCTTCTGCTTCCCCCTTGGTGATGCTGGTTTTTGGCCTGCTCAGTCTCAATGACGTGACAGAAGGTCCTGGAGGGTTCACAAACTTTCCATCACCAATCGGTGTATGTACGTTGTGCAGGACAGCGGATGTCTTCCGATGAGGACACGCCCCTCAGAGATGCTCTACAATCAGATTGTTAACGAGCCATAACTAATTGTCTTCTTCTGCCATATCTTCTGAAGGGTCTAGGCCTCGTCCTGCCTCCACTGACAGCTCAGGAAAAGGCCTTGGACTTGTTCTCAGCCACTGACTACAAGCAGAGATGTTGGAAGGAAAATGAAAGGAAACCCCGTGGGGCAGATTTATCATTTTCTATTTGTTGCCCATAGCAACCAATCACAGATTAGCTTTCACTTTTGCAGAGCATGATATGAAATGAAAGCTGCACTGTGATTGGTCGCCAGGAGCAACAGATAAAAGGGATTTGTAGGACTCTGCCCCAGTTTATTAGACGGCTGTAGGTGGAGAGGATGGGCCCCTCACCAGGGGTGAGTCAGGGGCCTCCAGCTCTTAGAGGAATGATGAGAGTTCTCCTTCCCTCATCACTGCAGCCCCTGAGCTCCTCATTGTATGGATTGTAGTCACAGTGTGTCAGGGAGACAGACGCAGTCTCACCGGAAGCATGTCACCACGCAAAAACGTGTCTCTCATTCTCCCAAGGTGGTCTCTGACCCTCTGGTGGGACATCCCTCACCCCTTGCTGGCCACGAGGGGCGGGGTGTGTCGCCCCCAGAGGGCGGAGCTAGTAAAGGTTTGCGCTTTACGCGTCACTCTGTGAGATCCACTCCGGATCTTGGTACTGCTGGGAGACGGGACGCCGGAACCCCTAGGGTCAGCTGTTGTCAGGGAACCTCTGTTGTCATGTCTCCTTGGACATGTGGTGGGAGGTTCTTTCCTCTGCACTCTCAGCTCTCATCTGTGCTTCCCTGGTCTGAGGGTGGAGATTGGGTGTGTCCTCAGCGGTGTCAGGTGATCAGTGGAGGGACATGTAAACCTGGTCTTCTCCCCCACTCACTGCTGATTATTCAGTTGCTTTCCTGGATCTGAAGCTATCTGTTGAGTGGTTTCTCTGGTGGCTGATGCTGGTTCTGGATCTGAAGCTATCTAGTGAGTAGTTTCTCTGGTGGTTGACTCTGGTTCTGGATCTGAAGCTATCTGGTGAGTGGTTCCTCTGGTGGTTGACTCTGGTTCTGGATCTGAAGCTATCTGGTGAGTAGTTTCTCTGGTGGTTGACTCTGGTTCTGGATCTGAAGCTATCTGGTAAGTGGTTGACTCTAGCTCTGGTTTTGGTTGTCTTCTGGTTCTTGTGCCCTGTCTTACACCCGTGTTTCCCTATTCACCATTGCATAGTGTCCCGGTATTTACTTTGGGGGTGTTCCCAGCCACCAGGCTACTGACACCTGGGAAGGGCTCTGCTGGAGGCGGGTGAAGAGTACCCCAGCCCTCAAGGGTGCTCAGAGTGTGACGGCTTGCGCAGAGTGTGTCTGGTACCCTGCGTTTGCTGGCCGTCAGTTTGGCCTTATCATTACATTAGCATTGCACAGCGGTGGCGGAAGTCCAGGGCACAGCGGTGGCGGAAGTCCAGGGCACAGCGGTGGCGGAAGTCCAGGGCACAGCGGTGGCGGAAGTCCAGGGCACAGCGGTGGCGGAAGTCCAGGGCACAGCGGTGGCGGAAGTCCAGGGCACAGCGGTGGCGGAAGTCCAGGGCACAGCGGTGGCGGAAGTCCAGGGCACAGCGGTGGCGGAAGTCCAGGGCACAGCGGTGGCGGAAGTCCAGGGCACAGCGGTGGCGGAAGTCCAGGGCACAGCGGTGGCGGAAGTCCAGGGCACAGCGGTGGCGGCCAATTGGCCTGTCCCAAATGTATGTTATATGTAGTGTTGATCACGAATATTCGAATCGCGAATATCGGCACTTCGAGAATTTGCGAATATTTAGAATATTCTAGATTTTTTTTCATCAGTAACCTCCCTTCTTGCTTGTGGGCCAATAAGAAGGCTGCAATGTCTTTGTCTGAGCTTAGTAACATCCCTAGTAACCAATAGGAAAGCTGCCTCCCCCTTACTATATAAGAGCCTCCCAGCAGCCCTTGTATGCAGTATCCTGCAGATCTGAGAGAGCGGTGACATTGCGGAGCTCTGGGCTTTCCTGTGACATTACATTAGTTAGCTTTATATATATAATACAGATAGTGGGAGGTAGTCAGTGTAGGTCCTGATATAGTGGAACTGATCTGCTGTCCATACCTACCTACATACAGACATAGTGCTGTGATGTCACAACAATACTTACTGCACCAATCACTAATAAGTAGTCAGACCTAATAATATATGAAGTTTCACGTATTACGCCAAAATATTTGCATAATTAGTGCCGATTTGCGCAATGGCGAATATATTGGAGCCCTTTATCTGCATATAAAGCTATTGTAACGTTCTGCCGTGCCGACCATTGTCTCCAGCCTCAGGAAACTTCTAGCAGCTTAAAAAATATAGCTATAGTGACCCACGCCTGTATTTCGCGCCCATTCCGCGAATATTACATTGTCGATTTTTCACGATCAAGAAAATAATCTCGAATTCGCGAATATATGACGAATATTCGCCCAAATATTCGTGAAATATTGCGAATTTGAATATAGCCCCTGCCGCTCATCACTAGTTATATGTACTAGTAGCATGGAATACGGGGTAGTATATTATATGTAGTAGAAGTATGATATATGAAGTCGTTGTATGTTACACAGAGTAGTTCTGTTATATGTAGTAATATGTACAGTATCTCACAGTTCACCCCATACATTTCTGTAAATCTTTCTGACACCTTGATACAATGTAACGTAGTCAGTGTACGGCTTGTATAACAGTGTAAATTGGGCGTGCCCTCAAAATAACTCAGCACACAGTAATTACTCTCCAAATTGTGCCCAATCCGCCATTTTCCCTAATCAGTGTCATGTGACTCGTTCGTGTTAGAAGGTCTCAGGTGTGAATGGGGGGCAGGTGCGGTACATTTGGTGTTATCGCTCTCATACTGGTCACTGGACGTTCAGCATGGCTCCTCATGGCCAAGAACTCTGAAGGTCTTAAAAAAAGAATCATTGCTCTACATAAAGATGGCCGACACCCTGACACTGAGCTGCAGCATGGTGGCCAAGACCATACAGAGGTTTAACAAGACAGGTTCCATCAGAACAGACCTTGCCATGGTCGACCAAAGAAGCCGAGTGCACGAGCTCAGCGTCATATCCAGAGGTTGTATGAGTGCTGCCAGCATTGCTGCAGATGTTACAGGGGTGGGGGGTCAGCCTGTCAGTGCTCAGCGTCATATCCAGAGGCTGTATGAGTGCTGCCAGCATTGCTACAGGGGTGGGGGGTCAGCCTGTCAGTGCTCAGCGTCATATCCAGAGGTTGTATGAGTGCTGCCAGCATTGCTGCAGAGGTGACAGAGGTGGGGGGTCAGCCTGTCAGTGCTCAGCGTCATATCCAGAGGTTGTATGAGTGCTGCCAGCATTGCTTCAGAGGTTACAGGGGTGGGGGTCAGCCTGTCAGTGCTCAGCGTCATATCCAGAGGTTGTATGAGTGCTGCCAGCATTGCTGCAGAGGTTACAGGGGTGGGGGTCAGCCTGTCAGTGCTCAGCGTCATATCCAGAGGTTGTATGAGTGCTGCCAGCATTGCTGCAGAGGTTACAGGGGTTGGGGGGGTCAGTCTGTCAGTGCTCAGCGTCATATCCAGAGGTTGTATGAGTGCTGCCAGCATTGCTGCAGAGGTTACAGGGGTGGGGGGTCAGCCTGTCAGTGCTCAGCGTCATATCCAGAGGTTGTATGAGTGCTGCCAGCATTGCTGCAGAGGTTACAGGGGTGGGGGTCAGCCTGTCAGTGCTCAGCGTCATATCCAGAGGTTGTATGAGTGCTGCCAGCATTGCTGCAGAGGTTACAGGGGTTGGGGGGGTCAGTCTGTCAGTGCTCAGCGTCATATCCAGAGGTTGTATGAGTGCTGCCAGCATTGCTGCAGAGGTTACAGGGGTGGGGGGTCAGCCTGTCAGTGCTCAGCGTCATATGCAGAGGTTGTATGAGTGCTGCCAGCATTGCTGCAGAGGTTACAGGGGTGGGGGGTCAGCCTGTCAGTGCTCAGCGTCATATCCAGAAGTTGTATGAGTGCAGCCAGCATTGCTGCAGAGGTTACTGGGGTGGGGGGTCAGCCTGTCAGTGCTCAGTGTCATATCCAGAGGTTGTATGAGTGCTGCCAGCATTGCTGCAGATGTTACAGGGGTGGGGGGTCAGCCTGTCAGTGCTCAGCGTCATATCCAGAGGCTGTATGAGTGCTGCCAGCATTGCTACAGGGGTGGGGGGTCAGCCTGTCAGTGCTCAGCGTCATATCCAGAGGTTGTATGAGTGCTGCCAGCATTGCTGCAGAGGTGACAGAGGTGGGGGGTCAGCCTGTCAGTGCTCAGCGTCATATCCAGAGGTTGTATGAGTGCTGCCAGCATTGCTTCAGAGGTTACAGGGGTGGGGGTCAGCCTGTCAGTGCTCAGCGTCATATCCAGAGGTTGTATGAGTGCTGCCAGCATTGCTGCAGAGGTTACAGGGGTGGGGGTCAGCCTGTCAGTGCTCAGCGTCATATCCAGAGGTTGTATGAGTGCTGCCAGCATTGCTGCAGAGGTTACAGGGGTTGGGGGGGTCAGTCTGTCAGTGCTCAGCGTCATATCCAGAGGTTGTATGAGTGCTGCCAGCATTGCTGCAGAGGTTACAGGGGTGGGGGGTCAGCCTGTCAGTGCTCAGCGTCATATCCAGAGGTTGTATGAGTGCTGCCAGCATTGCTGCAGAGGTTACAGGGGTGGGGGTCAGCCTGTCAGTGCTCAGCGTCATATCCAGAGGTTGTATGAGTGCTGCCAGCATTGCTGCAGAGGTTACAGGGGTTGGGGGGGTCAGTCTGTCAGTGCTCAGCGTCATATCCAGAGGTTGTATGAGTGCTGCCAGCATTGCTGCAGAGGTTACAGGGGTGGGGGGTCAGCCTGTCAGTGCTCAGCGTCATATGCAGAGGTTGTATGAGTGCTGCCAGCATTGCTGCAGAGGTTACAGGGGTGGGGGGTCAGCCTGTCAGTGCTCAGCGTCATATCCAGAAGTTGTATGAGTGCAGCCAGCATTGCTGCAGAGGTTACTGGGGTGGGGGGGCAGCCTGTCAGTGCTCAGCGTCATATCCAGAGGTTGTATGAGTGCTGCCAGCATTGCTGCAGAGGTTACAGGGGTGGGGGGTCAGCCTGTCAGTGCTCAGCGTCATATCCAGAGGATGTATGAGTGCTGCCAGCATTGCTGCAGAGGTTACAGGGGTGGGGGGTCAGCCTGTCAGTGCTCATCGTCATATCCAGAGGTTGTATCAGTGCTGCCAGCATTGCTGCAGAGGTTACAGGGGTGGGGGGGTCAGCCTGTCAGTGCTCAGCGTCATATCCAGAGGCTGTATGAGTGCTGCCAGCATTGCTGCGGAGGTTACAGGGGGGAGGGGGCAGCCTGTCAGTGCTCAGCGTCATATCCAGAGGTTGTATGAGTGCTGCCAGCATTGCTGCAGAGGTGACAGGGGTGAGGGGTCAGCCTCTCAGTGCTCAGCGTCATATCCAGAGGTTGTATGAGTGCTGCCAGCATTGCTGCAGAGGTTACAGGGGTGGGGGGTCAGCCTGTCAGTGCTCAGTGTCATATCCAGAGGTTGTATGGGTGCTGCCAGCATTGCTGCAGAGGTTACAGGGGTGGGAGGTCAGCCTGTCAGTGCTCAGCGTCATATCCAGAGGTTGTATGAGTGCTGCCAGCATTGTTGCAGAGGTTACAGGGGTGGGGGGTCAGCCTGTCAGTGCTCAGCGTCATATCCAGAGGTTGTATGAGTGCTGACAGCATTGCTGCAGATGTTACAGGGGTGGGGGTCAGCCTGTCAGTGCTCAGCTTCATATCCCGAGGTTGTATGAGTGCTGCCAGCATTGCTGCAGAGGTTACAGGGGTGGGGGGTCAGCCTGTCAGTGCTCAGCGTCATATCCAGAGGTTGTATGAGTGCTGCCATTATTGCTGCAGAGGTTGCAGGAGTGGGGGGTCAGCCTGTCAGTGCTCAGCGTCATATCCAGAGGTTGTATGAGTGCTGCCAGCATTGCTGCAGAGGTTACAGTGGTGGGGGGTCAGCCTGTCAGTACTCAGCGTCATATCCAGAGGTTGTATGAGTGCTGCCAGCATTGCTGCAGAGGTTACAGGGGTGGGGGGTCAGCCTGTCAGTGCTCAGCGTCATATCCAGAGGTTGTAGGAGTGCTGCCAGCATTGCTGCAGAGGTTACAGGGGTGGGGGGTCAGCCTGTCAGTGCTCAGCGTCATATCCAGAGGGTGTATGAGTGCTGCCAGCATTGCTGCAGAGGTGACAGGGGTGGGGGTCAGCCTGTCAGTGCTCAGCGTCATATCCAGAGGTTGTATGAGTGCTGCCAGCATTGCTGCAGAGGTTACAGGGGTGGGGGGTCAGCCTGTCAGTGCTCAGCGTCATATCCAGAGGATGTATGAGTGCTGCCAGCATTGCTGCAGAGGTTACAGGGGTGGGGGGTCAGCCTGTCAGTGCTCAGCGTCATATCCAGAGGTTGTATGAGTGCTGCCAGCATTGCTGCAGAGGTTACAGGGGTGGGGGTCAGCCTGTCAGTGCTCAGCGTCATATCCAGAGGTTGTATGAGTGCTGCCAGCATTGCTGCAGAGGTTACAGGGGTGGGGGGTCAGCCTGTCAGTGCTCAGCGTCATATCCAGAGGTTGTATGAGTGCTGCCAGCATTGCTGCAGAGGTTACAGGGGTGGGGGTCAGCCTGTCAGTGCTCAGCATCATATCCAGAGGTTGTATGAGTGCTGCCAGCATTGCTGCAGAGGTTACAGGGGTGGGGGGTCAGCCTGTCAGTGCTCAGCGTCATATCCAGAGGTTGTATGAGTGCTGCCAGCATTGCTGCAGAGGTTACAGGGGTGGGGGGTCAGCCTGTCAGTGCTCAGCGTCATATCCAGAGGTTGTATGAGTGCTGCCAGCATTGCTGCAGAGGTTACAGGGGTGAGGGGTCAGCCTGTCAGTGCTCAGCGTCATATCCAGAGGTTGTATGAGTGCTGCCAGCATTGCTTCAGAGGTTACAGGGGTGGGGGGTCAGCCTGTCAGTGCTCAGCGTCATATCCAGAGGTTGTATGAGTGCTGCCAGCATTGCTGCAGAGGTTACAGGGGTGGGGGGTCAGCCTGTCAGTGCTCAGCGTCATATCCAGAGGTTGTATGAGTGCTGCCAGCATTGCTGCAGAGGTTAGGGTGGGGGTCAGCCTGTCAGTGCTCAGCTTCATATCCAGAGGTTGTATGAGTGCTGCCAGCATTGCTGCAGAGGTTACAGGGGTGGGGGTCAGCCTCTCAGTGCTCAGCGTCATTTCCAGAGGTTGTATGAGTGCTGCCAGCATTGCTGCAGAGGTTACAGTGGTGGGAGGTCAGCCTCTCAGTGCTCAGCGTCATATCCAGAGGTTGTATGAGTGCAGCCAGCATTGCTGCAGAGGTTACTGGGGTATGGGGTCAGCCTCTCAGTGCTCAGCGTCATATCCAGAGGTTGTATGAGTGCAGCCAGCATTGCTGCAGAGGTTAAGGGGTGGGAGGTCAGCCTGTCAGTGCTCAGCGTCATATCCAGAGGCTGTATGAGTGCTGCCAGCATTGCTGCAGAGGTTACAGGGGTGGGGGTCAGCCTGTCAGTGCTCAGCGTCATATCCAGAGGTTGTATGAGTGCTGCCAGCATTGCTGCAGAGGTTACAGGGGTGGGGGATCAGCCTGTCAGTGCTCAGCGTCATATCCAGAGGTTGTATGAGTGCTGCCAGCATTGCTGCAGAGGTTACAGGGGTGGGGGTCAGCCTGTCAGTGCTCAGCGTCATATCCAGAGGTTGTATGAGTGCTGCCAGCATTGCTGCAGAGGTTACAGGGGTGGGGGGTCAGCCGGTCAGTGCTCAGAGTCATATCCAGAGGTTGTATGAGTGCTGCCAGCATTGCTGCAGAGGTTACAGGGGTGGGGGGTCAGCCTGTCAGTGCTCAGTGTCATATCCAGAGGTTGTATGAGTGCTGCCAGCATTGCTGCAGAGGTTACAGGGGTGGGGGGTCAGCCTGTCAGTGCTCAGCGTCATATCCAGAGGTTGTATGAGTGCTGCCAGCATTGCTGCAGATGTTACAGGGGTAGGGGGGGGCAGCCTGTCAGTGCTCAACGTCATATCCAGAGGCTGTATGAGTGCTGCCAGCATTGCTGCAGAGGTTACAGCGGTGGGGGATCAGCCTGTCAGTGCTCAACGTCATATCCAGAGGTTGTATGAGTGCTGCCAGCATTGCTGCAGATGTTACAGGGGTGAAGGGTCAGCCTGTCAGTGCTCAGCGTCATATCCAGAGGTTGTATGAGTGCTGCCAGCATTGCTGCAGAGGTTACAGGCGTGGAAGGGGAGGGGGGTCAGCCTGTCAGCGCTCAGCGTCATATCAAGAGGTTGTATGAGTGCTGCCAGCATTGCTGCAGATGTTACAGGGGTGGGGGGTCAGCCTGTCAGTGCTCAACGTCATATCCAGAGGTTGTATGAGTGCTGCCAGCATTGCTGCAGATGTTACAGGGGTGGGGGGTCAGCCTGTCAGTGCTCAGTGTCATATCCAGAGGTTGTATGAGTGCTGCCAGCATTGCTGCAGAGGTTACAGGGGTGGGGGGTCAGCCTGTCAGTGCTCAGCGTCATATCCAGAGGTTGTATGAGTGCTGCCAGCATTGCTGCAGAGGTTACAGGGGTGGGGGGTCAGCCTGTCAGTGCTCAGCGTCATATCCAGAGGTTGTATGAGTGCTGCCAGCATTGCTACAGAGGTTACAGGGGTGGGGGGGTCAGCCTGTCAGTGCTCAGCACCATATCCAGAGGCTGTATGAGTGCTGCCAGCATTGCTGCAGAGGTTACAGGGGTGGGGGGTCAGCCTGTCAGTGCTCAGCGTCATATCCAGAGGCTGTATGAGTGCTGCCAGCATTGCTGCAGAGGTTACAGGGGTGGGGGGTCAGCCTGTCAGTGCTCAGCGTCATATCCAGAGGTTGTATGAGTGCTGCCAGCATTGCTTCAGAGGTTACAGGGGTGGGGGGTCAGCCTGTCAGTGCTCAGCGTCATATCCAGAGGGTGTATGAGTGCTGCCAGCATTGCTGCAGAGGTTACAGGGGTGGGGGGTCAGCCTGTCAGTGCTCAGCATCATATCCAGAGGTTGTATGAGTGCTGCCAGCATTGCTGCAGATGTTACAGGGGTGGGGGGTCAGCCTGTCAGTGCTCAGCGTCATATCCAGAGGCTGTATGAGTGCTCCCAGCATTGCTGCAGAGGTTACAGGGGTGGGGGGTCAGCCTGTCAGTGCTCAACGTCATATCCAGAGGCTGTATGAGTGCTGCCAGCATTGCTACAGGGGTGGGGGGTCAGCCTGTCAGTGCTCAGCGTCATATCCAGAGGTTGTATGAGTGCTGCCAGCATTGCTGCAGAGGTTACAGGGGGGGGGGTCAGCCTGTCAGTGCTCAGCGTCATTTCCAGAGGTTGTATGAGTGCTGCCAGCATTGCTGCAGAGGTTACAGGGGTGGGGGGTCAGCCTGTCAGTGCTCAGCGTCATATCCAGAGGTTGTATGAGTGCAGCCAGCATTGCTGCAGAGGTTACTGGGGTATGGGGTCAGCCTCTCAGTGCTCAGCGTCATATCCAGAGGTTGTATGAGTGCAGCCAGCATTGCTGCAGAGGTTAAGGGGTGGGAGGTCAGCCTGTCAGTGCTCAGCGTCATATCCAGAGGCTGTATGAGTGCTGCCAGCATTGCTGCAGAGGTTACAGGGGTGGGGGGATCAGCCTGTCAGTGCTCAGTGTCATATTCAGAGGTTGTATGAGTGCTGCCAGCATTGCTGCAGAGGTTACAGGGGTCGGGGGTCAGCCTGTCAGTGCTCAGAGTCATATCCAGAGGTTGTATGAGTGCTGCCAGCATTGCTGCAGAGGTTACAGGGGTGGGGGGTCAGCCTGTCAGTGCTCAGTGTCATATCCAGAGGTTGTATGAGTGCTGCCAGCATTGCTGCAGAGGTTACAGGGGTGGGGGGGTCAGCCTGTCAGTGCTCAGCATCATATCCAGAGGTTGTATGAGTGCTGCCAGCATTGCTGCAGATGTTACAGAGGTGGGGGGTCAGCCTGTCAGTGCTCAGCGTCATATCCGGAGGTTGTATGAGTGCTGCCAGCATTGCTGCAGAGGTTACAGGCGTGGAAGGGGGGGGGGGGGGTCAGCCTGTCAGCGCTCAGCGTCATATCAAGAGGTTGTATGAGTGCTGCCAGCATTGCTGCAGATGTTACAGGGGTGGGGGTCAGCCTGTCAGTGCTCAGCATCATATCCAGAGGCTGTATGAGTGCTGCCAGCATTGCTGCAGAGGTTACAGCGGTGGGGGGGGTCAGCCTGTCAGTGCTCAGTGTCATATCCAGAGGTTGTATGAGTGCTGCCAGCATTGCTGCAGAGGTTACAGGGGTGGGGGATCAGCCTGTCAGTGCTCAACGTCATATCCAGAGGTTGTATGAGTGCTGCCAGCATTGCTGCAGATGTTACAGGGGTGGGGGGTCAGCCTGTCAGTGCTCAGTGTCATATCCAGAGGTTGTATGAGTGCTGCCAGCATTGCTGCAGAGGTTACAGGGGTGGGGGTCAGCCTGTCAGTGCTCAGCGTCATATTTAGAGGTTGTATGAGTGCTGCCAGCATTGCTGCAGAGGTTACAGGGGTGGGGGGTCAGCCTGTCAGTGCTCAGCGTCATATCCAGAGGTTGTATGAGTGCTGCCAGCATTGCTGCGGAGGTTACAGGGGGGGGGGGGGGGGGGCAGCCTGTCAGTGCTCAGCGTCATATCCAGAGGTTGTATGAGTGCTGCCAGCATTGCTGCAGAGGTGACAGGGGTGAGGGGTCAGCCTCTCAGTGCTCAGCGTCATATCCAGAGGTTGTATGAGTGCTGCCAGCATTGCTGCATGGGTTACAGGGGTGGGGGGTCAGCCTGTCAGTGCTCAGCGTCATATCCAGAGGCTGTATGAGTGCTGCCAGCATTGCTGCAGAGGTTACAGTGGTGGGGGGTCAGCCTGTCAGTGCTCAGCGTCATATCCAGAGGTTGTAGGAGTGCTGCCAGCATTGCTGCAGAGGTTACAGGGGTGGTGGTCAGCCTGTCAGTGCGCAGCGTCATATCCAGAGGTTGTATGAGTGCTGCCAGCATTGCTGCAGAGGTTACAGGGGTGGGGGGTCAGCCTGTCAGTGCTCAGCGTCATATCCAGAGGTTGTATGAGTGCTGCCAGCATTGCTGCAGACGTTACAGGGGTGGGGGGTCAGCCGGTCAGTGCTCAGAGTCATATCCAGAGGTTGTATGAGTGCTGCCAGCATTGCTGCAGAGGTTACAGGGGTGGGGGGTCAGCCTGTCAGTGCTCAGCGTCATATGCAGAGGTTGTATGAGTGCGGCCAGCATTGCTGCAGAGGTTACTGGGGTGGGGGGGGCAGCCTGTCAGTGCTCAGCGTCATATCCAGAGGTTGTATGAGTGCTGCCAGCATTGCTGCAGAGGTTACAGGGGTGGGGGGGTCAGCCTGTCAGTGCTCAGCGTCATATCCAGAGGTTGTATGAGTGCTGCCAGCATTGCTGCAGAGGTGACAGGGGTGAGGGGTCAGCCTGTCAGTGCTCAGCGTCATATCCAGAGGATGTATGAGTGCTGCCAGCATTGCTGCAGAGGTTACAGGGGTGGGGGGTCAGCCTGTCAGTGCTCATCGTCATATCCAGAGGTTGTATCAGTGCTGCCAGCATTGCTGCAGAGGTTACAGGGGTGGGGGGGTCAGCCTGTCAGTGCTCAGCGTCATATCCAGAGGTTGTATGAGTGCTGCCAGAGGTGACAGGGGTGAGGGGTCAGCCTGTCAGTGCTCAGCGTCATATCCAGAGGATGTATGAGTGCTGCCAGCATTGCTGCAGAGGTGACAGGGGTGGGGGGTCAGCCTGTCAGTGCTCAGCGTCATATCCAGAGGTTGTATGAGTGCTGCCAGCATTGCTGCAGAGGTTACAGGGGTGGGGGGTCAGCCTGTCAGTGCTCAGCGTCATATCCAGAGGTTGTATGAGTGCTGCCAGCATTGCTGCAGAGGTGACAGGGGTGAGGGGTCAGCCTGTCAGTGCTCAGCGTCATATCCAGAGGTTGTATGAGTGCTGCCAGCATTGCTGCAGAGGTTACAGGGGTGGGGGGGTCAGCCTGTCAGTGCTCAACGTCATATCCAGAGGTTGTATGAGTGCTGCCAGCATTGCTGCAGAGGTTACAGGGGTGAGGGGTCAGCCTGTCAGTGCTCAGCGTCATATCCAGAGGCTGTATGAGTGCTCCCAGCATTGCTGCAGAGGTTACAGGGGTGGGGGGTCAGCCTGTCAGTGCTCAACGTCATATCCAGAGGCTGTATGAGTGCTGCCAGCATTGCTACAGGGGTGGGGGGTCAGCCTGTCAGTGCTCAGCGTCATATCCAGAGGTTGTATGAGTGCTGCCAGCATTGCTGCAGAGGTTACGGGGGGGGGGGTCAGCCTGTCAGTGCTCAGCGTCATTTCCAGAGGTTGTATGAGTGCTGCCAGCATTGCTGCAGAGGTTACAGGGGTGGGGGGTCAGCCTGTCAGTGCTCAGCGTCATATCCAGAGGTTGTATGAGTGCAGCCAGCATTGCTGCAGAGGTTACTGGGGTATGGGGTCAGCCTCTCAGTGCTCAGCGTCATATCCAGAGGTTGTATGAGTGCAGCCAGCATTGCTGCAGAGGTTAAGGGGTGGGAGGTCAGCCTGTCAGTGCTCAGCGTCATATCCAGAGGCTGTATGAGTGCTGCCAGCATTGCTGCAGAGGTTACAGGGGTGGGGGGTCAGCCTGTCAGTGCTCAGCGTCATATCCAGAGGTTGTATGAGTGCTGCCAGCATTGCTACAGAGGTTACAGGGGTGGGGGGGTCAGCCTGTCAGTGCTCAGCACCATATCCAGAGGCTGTATGAGTGCTGCCAGCATTGCTGCAGAGGTTACAGGGGTGGGGGGTCAGCCTGTCAGTGCTCAGCGTCATATCCAGAGGCTGTATGAGTGCTGCCAGCATTGCTGCAGAGGTTACAGGGGTGGGGGGTCAGCCTGTCAGTGCTCAGCGTCATATCCAGAGGCTGTATGAGTGCTCCCAGCATTGCTGCAGAGGTTACAGGGGTGGGGGGTCAGCCTGTCAGTGCTCAACGTCATATCCAGAGGCTGTATGAGTGCTGCCAGCATTGCTACAGGGGTGGGGGGTCAGCCTGTCAGTGCTCAGCGTCATATCCAGAGGTTGTATGAGTGCTGCCAGCATTGCTTCAGAGGTTACAGGGGTGGGGGGTCAGCCTGTCAATGCTCAGCGTCATATCCAGAGGATGTATGAGTGCTGCCAGCATTGCTGCAGAGGTTACAGTGGTGGGAGGTCAGCCTCTCAGTGCTCAGCGTCATATCCAGAGGTTGTATGAGTGCAGCCAGCATTGCTGCAGAGGTTACTGGGGTATGGGGTCAGCCTCTCAGTGCTCAGCGTCATATCCAGAGGTTGTATGAGTGCAGCCAGCATTGCTGCAGAGGTTAAGGGGTGGGAGGTCAGCCTGTCAGTGCTCAGCGTCATATCCAGAGGCTGTATGAGTGCTGCCAGCATTGCTGCAGAGGTTACAGGGGTGGGGGTCAGCCTGTCAGTGCTCAGTGTCATATTCAGAGGTTGTATGAGTGCTGCCAGCATTGCTGCAGAGGTTACAGGGGTGGGGGGTCAGCCTGTCAGTGCTCAGAGTCATATCCAGAGGTTGTATGAGTGCTGCCAGCATTGCTGCAGATGTTACAGGGGTGGGGGGTCAGCCTGTCAGTGCTCAACGTCATATCCAGAGGTTGTATGAGTGCTGCCAGCATTGCTGCAGAGGTTACAGGGGTGGGGGGGTCAGCCTGTCAGTGCTCAGTGTCATATCCAGAGGTTGTATGAGTGCTGCCAGCATTGCTGCAGAGATTACAGGGGTGGGGGTCAGCCTGTCAGTGCTCAGCGTCATATCCAGAGGTTGTATGAGTGCTGCCAGCATTGCTGCAGAGGTTACAGGGGTGGGGGGTCAGCCTGTCAGTGCTCAGTGTCATATCCAGAGGCTGTATGAGTGCTGCCAGCATTGCTGCAGAGGTTACAGTGGTGGGGGTTCAGCCTGTCAGTGCTCAGTGTCATATCCAGAGGTTGTATGAGTGCTGCCAGCATTGCTGCAGATGTTACAGGGGTGGGGGGTCAGCCTGTCAGTGCTCAGTGTCATATCCAGAGGTTGTATGAGTGCTGCCAGCATTGCTGCAGAGGTTACAGGGGTGGGGGTCAGCCTGTCAGTGCTCAGCGTCATATCCAGAGGTTGTATGAGTGCTGCCAGCATTGCTGCAGAGGTTACAGGGGTGGGGGGTCAGCCTGTCAGTGCTCAGCGTCATATCCAGAGGTTGTATGAGTGCTGCCAGCATTGCTGCGGAGGTTACAGGGGGGGGGGCAGCCTGTCAGTGCTCAGCGTCATATCCAGAGGTTGTATGAGTGCTGCCAGCATTGCTGCAGAGGTGACAGGGGTGGGGGGTCAGCCTCTCAGTGCTCAGCGTCATATCCAGAGGTTGTATGAGTGCTGCCAGCATTGCTGCAGAGGTTACAGGGGTGGGGGTCAGCCTGTCAGTGTTCAGCGTCATATCCAGAGGTTGTATGAGTGCTGCCAGCATTGCTGCAGAGGTTACAGAGGTGGGGGGTCAGCCTGTCAGTGCTCAGCGTCATATCCAGAGGTTGTATGAGTGCTGCCAGCATTGCTGCAGAGGTTACAGGGGTGGGGGGTCAGCCTGTCAGTGCTCAGCGTCATATCCAGAGGTTGTATGAGTGCTGCCAGCATTGCTGCAGACGTTACAGGGGTGGGGGGTCAGCCTGTCAGTGCTCAGCGTCATATGCAGAGGTTGTATGAGTGCTGCCAGCATTGCTGCAGAGGTTACAGGGGTGGGGGGTCAGCCTGTCAGTGCTCAGCGTCATATCCAGAGGTTGTATGAGTGCTGCCAGCATTGCTGCAGACGTTACAGGGGTGGGGGGTCAGCCTGTCAGTGCTCAGCGTCATATGCAGAGGTTGTATGAGTGCTGCCAGCATTGCTGCAGAGGTTACAGGGGTGGGGGGTCAGCCTGTCAGTGCTCGGTGTCATATCCAGAGGTTGTATGAGTGCTGCCAGCATTGCTGCAGATGTTACAGGGGTGGGGGGTCACCCTGTCAGTGCTCAGCGTCATATCCAGAGGTTGTATGAGTGCTGCCAGCATTGCTGCAGAGGTTACAGGCGTGGAAGGGGGGGGGGGGGGGGGTCAGCCTGTCAGCGCTCAGCGTCATATCAAGAGGTTGTATGAGTGCTGCCAGCATTGCTGCAGATGTTACAGGGGTGGGGGGTCAGCCTGTCAGTGCTCAGCATCATATCCAGAGGCTGTATGAGTGCTGCCAGCATTGCTGCAGAGGTTACAGGGGTGGGGGTCAGCCTGTCAGTGCTCAACGTCATATCCAGAGGTTGTATGAGTGCTGCCAGCATTGCTGCAGATGTTACAGGGGTGGGGGGTCAGCCTGTCAGTGCTCAGTGTCATATCCAGAGGTTGTATGAGTGCTGCCAGCATTGCTGCAGAGGTTACAGGGGTGGGGGTCAGCCTGTCAGTGCTCAGCGTCATATTTAGAGGTTGTATGAGTGCTGCCAGCATTGCTGCAGAGGTTACAGGGGTGGGGGGTCAGCCTGTCAGTGCTCAGCGTCATATCCAGAGGTTGTATGAGTGCTGCCAGCATTGCTGCGGAGATTACAGGGGGGGGGGGGGGGGCAGCCTGTCAGTGCTCAGCGTCATATCCAGAGGTTGTATGAGTGCTGCCAGCATTGCTGCAGAGGTGACAGGGGTGAGGGGTCAGCCTCTCAGTGCTCAGCGTCATATCCAGAGGTTGTATGAGTGCTGCCAGCATTGCTGCATGGGTTACAGGGGTGGGGGGTCAACCTGTCAGTGCTCAGCGTCATATCCAGAGGTTGTATGAGTGCTGCCAGCATTGCTGCAGAGGTTACAGTGGTGGGGGGTCAGCCTGTCAGTGCTCAGCGTCATATCCAGAGGTTGTATGAGTGCTGCCAGCATTGCTGCAGAGGTTACAGGGGTGGGGGGTCAGCCTGTCAGTGCTCAGCATCATATCCAGAGGTTGTAGGAGTGCTGCCAGCATTGCTGCAGAGGTTACAGGGGTGGTGGTCAGCCTGTCAGTGCGCAGCGTCATATCCAGAGGTTGTATGAGTGCTGCCAGCATTGCTGCAGAGGTTACAGGGGTGGGGGGTCAGCCTGTCAGTGCTCAGCGTCATATCCAGAGGTTGTATGAGTGCTGCCAGCATTGCTGCAGAGGTTACAGGGGTGGGGGGTCAGCCTGTCAGTGCTCAGCGTCATATCCAGAGGTTGTATGAGTGCTGCCAGCATTGCTGCAGAGGTTACAGGGGTGGGGGGTCAGCCTGTCAGTGCTCAGCGTCATATCCAGAGGTTGTATGAGTGCTGCCAGCATTGCTGCAGAGGTTACAGGGGTGGGGGGGTCAGCCTGTCAGTGCTCAGCGTCATATCCAGAGGTTGTATGAGTGCTGCCAGCATTGCTGCAGAGGTTACAGGGGTGGGGGGTCAGCCTGTCAGTGCTCAGCGTCATATCCAGAGGTTGTATGAGTGCTGCCAGCATTGCTGCAGAGGTTACAGGGGTGGGGGGTCAGCCTGTCAGTGCTCAGCGTCATATCCAGAGGTTGTATGAGTGCTGCCAGCATTGCTGCAGAGGTTACAGGGGGGGGGGGGTCAGCCTGTCAGTGCTCAGCGTCATATCCAGAGGTTGTATGAGTGCTGCCAGCATTGCTGCAGAGGTTACAGGGGTGGGGGGTCAGCCTGTCAGTGCTCAGCGTCATATCCAGAGGTTGTATGAGTGCTGCCAGCATTGCTGCAGAGGTTACAGGGGTGGGGGGTCAGCCTGTCAGTGCTCAGCGTCATATCCAGAGGATGTATGAGTGCTGCCAGCATTGCTGCAGAGGTTACAGGGGTGGGGGGTCAGCCTGTCAGTGCTCAGCGTCATATCCAGAGGTTGTATGAGTGCTGCCAGCATTGCTGCAGAGGTTACAGGGGTGGGGGGTCAGCCTGTCAGTGCTCAGCGTCATATCCAGAGGTTGTATGAGTGCTGCCAGCATTGCTGCAGAGGTTACAGGGGTGGGGGGTCAGCCTGTCAGTGCTCAGCGTCATATCCAGAGGTTGTATGAGTGCTGCCAGCATTGCTGCAGAGGTTACAGGGGTGGGGGGGTCAGCCTGTCAGTGCTCAACGTCATATCCAGAGGTTGTATGAGTGCTGCCAGCATTGCTGCAGAGGTTACAGGGGTGGGGGTCAGCCTGTCAGTGCTCAGCGTCATATCCAGAGGTTGTATGAGTGCTGCCAGCATTGCTGCAGAGGTTACAGGGGTGGGGGGTCAGCCTGTCAGTGCTCAGCGTCATATCCAGAGGTTGTATGAGTGCTGCCAGCATTGCTGCAGAGGTTACAGGGGTGGGGGGTCAGCCTGTCAGTGCTCAGCGTCATATCCAGAGGTTGTATGAGTGCTGCCAGCATTGCTGCAGAGGTTACAGGGGTGGGGGGTCAGCCTGTCAGTGCTCAGCGTCATATCCAGAGGTTGTATGAGTGCTGCCAGCATTGCTGCAGAGGTTACAGGGGTGGGGGGTCAGCCTGTCAGTGCTCAGCGTCATATCCAGAGGTTGTATGAGTGCTGCCAGCATTGCTGCAGAGGTTACAGGGGTGGGGGGTCAGCCTGTCAGTGCTCAGCGTCATATCCAGAGGTTGTATGAGTGCTGCCAGCATTGCTGCAGAGGTTACAGGGGTGGGGGGTCAGCCTGTCAGTGCTCAGCGTCATATCCAGAGGTTGTATGAGTGCTGCCAGCATTGCTGCAGAGGTTACAGGGGTGGGGGGTCAGCCTGTCAGTGCTCAGCGTCATATCCAGAGGTTGTATGAGTGCTGCCAGCATTGCTGCAGAGGTTACAGGGGTGGGGGGTCAGCCTGTCAGTGCTCAGCGTCATATCCAGAGGTTGTATGAGTGCTGCCAGCATTGCTGCAGAGGTTACAGGGGTGGGGGGTCAGCCTGTCAGTGCTCAGCGTCATATCCAGAGGTTGTATGAGTGCTGCCAGCATTGCTGCAGAGGTTACAGGGGTGGGGGGTCAGCCTGTCAGTGCTCAGCGTCATATCCAGAGGTTGTATGAGTGCTGCCAGCATTGCTGCAGAGGTTACAGGGGTGGGGGGTCAGCCTGTCAGTGCTCAGCGTCATATCCAGAGGTTGTATGAGTGCTGCCAGCATTGCTGCAGAGGTTACAGGGGTGGGGGGTCAGCCTGTCAGTGCTCAGCGTCATATCCAGAGGTTGTATGAGTGCTGCCAGCATTGCTGCAGAGGTTACAGGGGTGGGGGGTCAGCCTGTCAGTGCTCAGCGTCATATCCAGAGGTTGTATGAGTGCTGCCAGCATTGCTGCAGAGGTTACAGGGGTGGGGGGTCAGCCTGTCAGTGCTCAGCGTCATATCCAGAGGTTGTATGAGTGCTGCCAGCATTGCTGCAGAGGTTACAGGGGTGGGGGGTCAGCCTGTCAGTGCTCAGCGTCATATCCAGAGGTTGTATGAGTGCTGCCAGCATTGCTGCAGAGGTTACAGGGGTGGGGGGTCAGCCTGTCAGTGCTCAGCGTCATATCCAGAGGTTGTATGAGTGCTGCCAGCATTGCTGCAGAGGTTACAGGGGTGGGGGGTCAGCCTGTCAGTGCTCAGCGTCATATCCAGAGGTTGTATGAGTGCTGCCAGCATTGCTGCAGAGGTTACAGGGGTGGGGGGTCAGCCTGTCAGTGCTCAGCGTCATATCCAGAGGTTGTATGAGTGCTGCCAGCATTGCTGCAGAGGTTACAGGGGTGGGGGGTCAGCCTGTCAGTGCTCAGCGTCATATCCAGAGGTTGTATGAGTGCTGCCAGCATTGCTGCAGAGGTTACAGGGGTGGGGGTCAGCCTGTCAGTGCTCAGCGTCATATCCAGAGGTTGTATGAGTGCTGCCAGCATTGCTGCAGAGGTTACAGGGGTGGGGGGTCAGCCTGTCAGTGCTCAGCGTCATATCCAGAGGTTGTATGAGTGCTGCCAGCATTGCTGCAGAGGTTACAGGGGTGGGGGGTCAGCCTGTCAGTGCTCAGCGTCATATCCAGAGGTTGTATGAGTGCTGCCAGCATTGCTGCAGAGGTTACAGGGGTGGGGGGTCAGCCTGTCAGTGCTCAGCGTCATATCAGAGGTTGTATGAGTGCTGCCAGCATTGCTGCAGAGGTTACAGGGGTGGGGGGTCAGCCTGTCAGTGCTCAGCGTCATATCCAGAGGTTGTATGAGTGCTGCCAGCATTGCTGCAGAGGTTACAGGGGTGGGGGGTCAGCCTGTCAGTGCTCAGCGTCATATCCAGAGGTTGTATGAGTGCTGCCAGCATTGCTGCAGAGGTTACAGGGGTGGGGGGTCAGCCTGTCAGTGCTCAGCGTCATATCCAGAGGTTGTATGAGTGCTGCCAGCATTGCTGCAGAGGTTACAGGGGTGGGGGGTCAGCCTGTCAGTGCTCAGCGTCATATCCAGAGGTTGTATGAGTGCTGCCAGCATTGCTGCAGAGGTTACAGGGGTGGGGGTCAGCCTGTCAGTGCTCAGCGTCATATCCAGAGGTTGTATGAGTGCTGCCAGCATTGCTGCAGAGGTTACAGGGGTGGGGGGTCAGCCTGTCAGTGCTCAGCGTCATATCCAGAGGTTGTATGAGTGCTGCCAGCATTGCTGCAGAGGTTACAGGGGTGGGGGGTCAGCCTGTCAGTGCTCAGCGTCATATCCAGAGGTTGTATGAGTGCTGCCAGCATTGCTGCAGAGGTTACAGGGGTGGGGGTCAGCCTGTCAGTGCTCAGCGTCATATCCAGAGGTTGTATGAGTGCTGCCAGCATTGCTGCAGAGGTTACAGGGGTGGGGGGTCAGCCTGTCAGTGCTCAGCGTCATATCCAGAGGTTGTATGAGTGCTGCCAGCATTGCTGCAGAGGTTACAGGGGTGGGGGGTCAGCCTGTCAGTGCTCAGCGTCATATCCAGAGGTTGTATGAGTGCTGCCAGCATTGCTGCAGAGGTTACAGGGGTGGGGGGTCAGCCTGTCAGTGCTCAGCGTCATATCCAGAGGTTGTATGAGTGCTGCCAGCATTGCTGCAGAGGTTACAGGGGTGGGGGGTCAGCCTGTCAGTGCTCAGCGTCATATCCAGAGGTTGTATGAGTGCTGCCAGCATTGCTGCAGAGGTTACAGGGGTGGGGGGTCAGCCTGTCAGTGCTCAGCGTCATATCCAGAGGTTGTATGAGTGCTGCCAGCATTGCTGCAGAGGTTACAGGGGTGGGGGGTCAGCCTGTCAGTGCTCAGCGTCATATCCAGAGGTTGTATGAGTGCTGCCAGCATTGCTGCAGAGGTTACAGGGGTGGGGGGTCAGCCTGTCAGTGCTCAGCGTCATATCCAGAGGTTGTATGAGTGCTGCCAGCATTGCTGCAGAGGTTACAGGGGTGGGGGGTCAGCCTGTCAGTGCTCAGCGTCATATCCAGAGGTTGTATGAGTGCTGCCAGCATTGCTGCAGAGGTTACAGGGGTGGGGGGTCAGCCTGTCAGTGCTCAGCGTCATATCCAGAGGTTGTATGAGTGCTGCCAGCATTGCTGCAGAGGTTACAGGGGTGGGGGGTCAGCCTGTCAGTGCTCAGCGTCATATCCAGAGGTTGTATGAGTGCTGCCAGCATTGCTGCAGAGGTTACAGGGGTGGGGGGTCAGCCTGTCAGTGCTCAGCGTCATATCCAGAGGTTGTATGAGTGCTGCCAGCATTGCTGCAGAGGTTACAGGGGTGGGGGGTCAGCCTGTCAGTGCTCAGCGTCATATCCAGAGGTTGTATGAGTGCTGCCAGCATTGCTGCAGAGGTTACAGGGGTGGGGGTCAGCCTGTCAGTGCTCAGCGTCATATCCAGAGGTTGTATGAGTGCTGCCAGCATTGCTGCAGAGGTTACAGGGGTGGGGGGTCAGCCTGTCAGTGCTCAGCGTCATATCCAGAGGTTGTATGAGTGCTGCCAGCATTGCTGCAGAGGTTACAGGGGTGGGGGGTCAGCCTGTCAGTGCTCAGCGTCATATCCAGAGGTTGTATGAGTGCTGCCAGCATTGCTGCAGAGGTTACAGGGGTGGGGGGTCAGCCTGTCAGTGCTCAGCGTCATATCCAGAGGTTGTATGAGTGCTGCCAGCATTGCTGCAGAGGTTACAGGGGTGGGGGGTCAGCCTGTCAGTGCTCAGCGTCATATCCAGAGGTTGTATGAGTGCTGCCAGCATTGCTGCAGAGGTTACAGGGGTGGGGGGTCAGCCTGTCAGTGCTCAGCGTCATATCCAGAGGTTGTATGAGTGCTGCCAGCATTGCTGCAGAGGTTACAGGGGTGGGGGGTCAGCCTGTCAGTGCTCAGCGTCATATCCAGAGGTTGTATGAGTGCTGCCAGCATTGCTGCAGAGGTTACAGGGGTGGGGGGTCAGCCTGTCAGTGCTCAGCGTCATATCCAGAGGTTGTATGAGTGCTGCCAGCATTGCTGCAGAGGTTACAGGGGTGGGGGGTCAGCCTGTCAGTGCTCAGCGTCATATCCAGAGGTTGTATGAGTGCTGCCAGCATTGCTGCAGAGGTTACAGGGGTGGGGGGTCAGCCTGTCAGTGCTCAGCGTCATATCCAGAGGTTGTATGAGTGCTGCCAGCATTGCTGCAGAGGTTACAGGGGTGGGGGGTCAGCCTGTCAGTGCTCAGCGTCATATCCAGAGGTTGTATGAGTGCTGCCAGCATTGCTGCAGAGGTTACAGGGGTGGGGGGTCAGCCTGTCAGTGCTCAGCGTCATATCCAGAGGTTGTATGAGTGCTGCCAGCATTGCTGCAGAGGTTACAGGGGTGGGGGGTCAGCCTGTCAGTGCTCAGCGTCATATCCAGAGGTTGTATGAGTGCTGCCAGCATTGCTGCAGAGGTTACAGGGGTGGGGGGTCAGCCTGTCAGTGCTCAGCGTCATATCCAGAGGTTGTATGAGTGCTGCCAGCATTGCTGCAGAGGTTACAGGGGTGGGGGGTCAGCCTGTCAGTGCTCAGCGTCATATCCAGAGGTTGTATGAGTGCTGCCAGCATTGCTGCAGAGGTTACAGGGGTGGGGGGTCAGCCTGTCAGTGCTCAGCGTCATATCCAGAGGTTGTATGAGTGCTGCCAGCATTGCTGCAGAGGTTACAGGGGTGGGGGGTCAGCCTGTCAGTGCTCAGCGTCATATCCAGAGGTTGTATGAGTGCTGCCAGCATTGCTGCAGAGGTTACAGGGGTGGGGGGTCAGCCTGTCAGTGCTCAGCGTCATATCCAGAGGTTGTATGAGTGCTGCCAGCATTGCTGCAGAGGTTACAGGGGTGGGGGGTCAGCCTGTCAGTGCTCAGCGTCATATCCAGAGGTTGTATGAGTGCTGCCAGCATTGCTGCAGAGGTTACAGGGGTGGGGGGTCAGCCTGTCAGTGCTCAGCGTCATATCCAGAGGTTGTATGAGTGCTGCCAGCATTGCTGCAGAGGTTACAGGGGTGGGGGGTCAGCCTGTCAGTGCTCAGCGTCATATCCAGAGGTTGTATGAGTGCTGCCAGCATTGCTGCAGAGGTTACAGGGGTGGGGGGTCAGCCTGTCAGTGCTCAGCGTCATATCCAGAGGTTGTATGAGTGCTGCCAGCATTGCTGCAGAGGTTACAGGGGTGGGGGGTCAGCCTGTCAGTGCTCAGCGTCATATCCAGAGGTTGTATGAGTGCTGCCAGCATTGCTGCAGAGGTTACAGGGGTGGGGGGTCAGCCTGTCAGTGCTCAGCGTCATATCCAGAGGTTGTATGAGTGCTGCCAGCATTGCTGCAGAGGTTACAGGGGTGGGGGGTCAGCCTGTCAGTGCTCAGCGTCATATCCAGAGGTTGTATGAGTGCTGCCAGCATTGCTGCAGAGGTTACAGGGGTGGGGGGTCAGCCTGTCAGTGCTCAGCGTCATATCCAGAGGTTGTATGAGTGCTGCCAGCATTGCTGCAGAGGTTACAGGGGTGGGGGGTCAGCCTGTCAGTGCTCAGCGTCATATCCAGAGGTTGTATGAGTGCTGCCAGCATTGCTGCAGAGGTTACAGGGGTGGGGGGTCAGCCTGTCAGTGCTCAGCGTCATATCCAGAGGTTGTATGAGTGCTGCCAGCATTGCTGCAGAGGTTACAGGGGTGGGGGGTCAGCCTGTCAGTGCTCAGCGTCATATCCAGAGGTTGTATGAGTGCTGCCAGCATTGCTGCAGAGGTTACAGGGGTGGGGGGTCAGCCTGTCAGTGCTCAGCGTCATATCCAGAGGTTGTATGAGTGCTGCCAGCATTGCTGCAGAGGTTACAGGGGTGGGGGGTCAGCCTGTCAGTGCTCAGCGTCATATCCAGAGGTTGTATGAGTGCTGCCAGCATTGCTGCAGAGGTTACAGGGGTGGGGGGTCAGCCTGTCAGTGCTCAGCGTCATATCCAGAGGTTGTATGAGTGCTGCCAGCATTGCTGCAGAGGTTACAGGGGTGAGGGGTCAGCCTCTCAGTGCTCAGCGTCATATCCAGAGGTTGTATGAGTGCTGCCAGCATTGCTGCAGAGGTTACAGGGGTGGGGGGTCAGCCTGTCAGTGCTCAGCGTCATATCCAGAGGTTGTATGAGTGCTGCCAGCATTGCTGCAGAGGTTACAGGGGTGGGGGGTCAGCCTGTCAGTGCTCAGCGTCATATACAGAGGTTGTATGAGTGCTGCCAGCATTGCTGCAGAGGTTACAGGGGTGGGGGGTCAGCCTGTCAGTGCTCAGCGTCATATCCAGAGGTTGTATGAGTGCTGCCAGCATTGCTGCAGAGGTTACAGGGGTGGGGGGGTCAGCCTGTCAGTGCTCAGCGTCATATCCAGAGGTTGTATGAGTGCTGCCAGCATTGCTGCAGAGGTTACAGGGGTGGGGGGTCAGCCTGTCAGTGCTCAGCGTCATATCCAGAGGTTGTATGAGTGCTGCCAGCATTGCTGCAGAGGTTACAGGGGTGGGGGGTCAGCCTGTCAGTGCTCAGCGTCATATCCAGAGGTTGTATGAGTGCTGCCAGCATTGCTGCAGAGGTTACAGGGGTGGGGGGTCAGCCTGTCAGTGCTCAGCGTCATATCCAGAGGTTGTATGAGTGCTGCCAGCATTGCTGCAGAGGTTACAGGGGTGGGGGGTCAGCCTGTCAGTGCTCAGCCTCATATCCAGAGGATGTATAAGTGCTGCCAGCATTGCTGAAGAGGTTACAGGGGTGGGGGGTCAGCCTGTCAGTGATCAGCGTCATATCCAGAGGCTGTATGAGTGCTGCCAGCATTGCTGCAGATGTTACAGGGGTGGGGGGGGGGGCAGCCTGTCAGTGCTCTGCGTTATATCCAGAGGCTGTATGAGTGCTGCCAGCATTGCTGCAGAGGTTACAGCGGTGGGGGATCAGCCTGTCAGTGCTCAACGTCATATCCAGAGGCTGTATGAGTGCTGCCAGCATTGCTGCAGAGGTTACAGCGGTGGGGGGTCAGTCTGTCAGTGCTCAGCGTCATATCCAGAGGTTGTATGAGTGCTGCCAGCATTGCTGCAGAGGTTACAGGCGTGGAAGGGGGGGGGGGGTCAGCCTGTCAGCGCTCAGCGTCATATCAAGAGGTTGTATGAGTGCTGCCAGCATTGCTGCAGATGTTACAGGGGTGGGGGGTCAGCCTGTCAGTGCTCAGTGTCATATCCAGAGGTTGTATGAGTGCTGCCAGCATTGCTGCAGAGGTTACAGGGGTGGGGGGGTCAGCCTGTCAGTGCTCAGCGTCATATCCAGAGGTTGTATGAGTGCTGCCAGCATTGCTGCAGAGGTTACAGGGGTGGGGGGTCAGCCTGTCAGTGCTCAGCGTCATATCCAGAGGTTGTATGAGTGCTGCCAGCATTGCTGCAGAGGTTACAGGGGAGGGGGGCAGCCTGTCAGTGCTCAGCATCATATCCAGAGGTTGTATGAGTGCTGCCAGCATTGCTGCAGAGGTTACAGCGGTGGGGGATCAGCCTGTCAGTGCTCAGCGTCATATCCAGAGGTTGTACGAGTGCTGCCAGCATTGCTGCAGAGGTGACAGGGGTGAGGGGTCAGCCTGTCAGTGCTCAACGTCATATCCAGAGGCTGTATGAGTGCTGCCAGCATTGCTGCAGATGTTACAGGGGTGGGGGGTCAGCCTGTCGGTGCTCAGCGTCATATCCAGAGGTTGTATGAGTGCTGCCAGCATTGCTGCAGAGGTTACAGGGGTGGGGGCCAGCCTGTCAGTGCTCAGCGTCATATCCAGAGGTTGTATGAGTGCTGCCAGCATTGCTGCAGAGGTTACAGGGGTGGGGGGTCAGCCTGTCAGTGCTCGGCGTCATATCCAGAGGTTGTATGAGTGCTGCCAGCATTGCTGCAGAGGTTACAGGGGTGGGGGGTCAGCCTGTCAGTGCTCAGCCTCATATCCAGAGGATGTATAAGTGCTGCCAGCATTGCTGCAGAGGTTACAGGGGTGGGGGGTCAGCCTGTCAGTGCTCAGCGTCATATCCAGAGGTTGTATGAGTGCTGCCAGCATTGCTGCAGAGGTTACAGGGGTGGGGGGTCAGCCTGTCAGTGCTCAGCGTCATATCCAGAGGTTGTATGAGTGCTGCCAGCATTGCTGCAGAGGTTACAGGGGTGGGGGTCAGCCTGTCAGTGATCAGCGTCATATCCAGAGGTTGTATGAGTGCTGCCAGCATTGCTGCAGAGGTTACAGGGGTGGGGGGTCAGCCTGTCAGTGCTCAGCAACATATCTAGAGGTTGTATGAGTGCTGCCAGCATTGCTGCAGAGGTTACAGGGGTGGGGGCTCCGCCTGTCAGTGCTCAGCGTCATATCCAGAGGTTGTATGAGTGCTGCCAGCATTGCTGCAGAGGTTACAGGGGTGGGGGGTCAGCCTGTCAGTGCTCAGCGTCATATCCAGAGGTTGTATGAGTGCTGCCAGCATTGCTGCAGAGGTTACAGGGGTGGGGGGTCAGCCTGTCAGTGCTCAGCGTCATATCCAGAGGTTGTATGAGTGCTGCCAGCATTGCTGCAGAGGTTACAGGGGTGGGGGGTCAGCCTGTCAGTGCTCAGCGTCATATCCAGAGGTTGTATGAGTGCTGCCAGCATTGCTGCAGAGGTTACAGGGGTGAGGGGTAAGCCTCTCAGTGCTCAGCGTCATATCCAGAGGTTGTATGAGTGCTGCCAGCATTGCTGCAGAAGTTCCTGGGGTGGGGGTCAGCCTGTCAGTGCTCAGCGTCATATCCAGAGGTTGTATGAGTGCTGCCAGCATTGCTGCAGAGGTTACAGGGGTGGGGGGTCAGCCTGTCAGTGATCAGCGTCATATCCAGAGGTTGTATGAGTGCTGCCAGCATTACTGCAGAGGTTACAGGGGTGGGGGGTCAGCCTGTCAGTGTTCGGCGTCATATACAGAGGTTGAATGAGTGCTGCCAGCATTGCTGCAGAGGTTACAGGGGTGGGGGGTCAGCCTGTCACTGCTCAGTGTCATATCCAGAGGTTGTATGAGTGCTGCCAGCATTGCTGCAGAGGTTACAGGGGTGGGGGGGGTCAGCCTGTCAGTGCTCAGCGTCATATCCAGAGGTTGTATGAGTGCTGCCAGCATTGCTGCAGAGGTTACAGGGGTGGGGGGTCAGCCTGTCAGTGCTCAGCGTCATATCCAGAGGTTGTATGAGTGCTGCCAGCATTGCTGCAGAGGTTACAGGGGTGGGGGGGTCAGCCTGTCAGTGCTCAGCGTCATATCCAGAGGTTGTATGAGTGCTGCCAGCATTGCTGCAGAGGTGACAGAGGTGGGGGGGTCAGCCTGTCAGTGCTCAGCGTCATATCCAGAGGTTGTATGAGTGCTGCCAGCATTGCTTCAGAAGTTACAGGGGTAGGGGGTCAGCCTGTCAATGCTCAGCGTCATATCCAGAGGTTGTATGAGTGCTGCCAGCATTGCTGCAGAGGTTACAGGGGTGAGGGGTAAGCCTCTCAGTGCTCAGCGTCATATCCAGAGGTTGTATGAGTGCTGCCAGCATTGCTGCAGAGGTTACAGGGGTGGGGGGTCAGCCTGTCAGTGTTCGGCGTCATATACAGAGGTTGAATGAGTGCTTCCAGCATTGCTGCAGAGGTTACAGGGGTGGGGGGGTCAGCCTGTCAGTGCTCAGCGTCATATCCAGAGGTTGTATGAGTGCTGCCAGCATTGCTGCAGAGGTTACAGGGGTGGGGGGTCAGCCTGTCAGTGCTCAGCGTCATATCCAGAGGTTGTATGAGTGCTGCCAGCATTTCTGCAGCGGTTACAGGGGTGGGGGTTAGCCTGTCAGTGCTCAGCGTCATATCCAGAGGTTGTATGAGTGCTGCCAGCATTGCTGCAGAGGTTACAGGGGTGGGGGGGTCAGCCTGTCAGTGCTCAGTGTCATATCCAGAGGTTGTATGAGTGCTGCCAGCATTGCTGCAGCGGTTACAGGGGTGGGGGGTCAGCCTGTCAGTGCTCAGCGTCATATCCAGAGGTTGTATGAGTGCTGCCAGCATTGCTGCAGAGGTTACAGGGGTGGGGGGTCAGCCTGTCAGTGCTCAGCGTCATATCCAGAGGTTGTATGAGTGCTGCCAGCATTGCTGCAGAGGTTACAGGAGTGGGGGGTCAGCCTGTCAGTGATTAGCGTCATATCCAGAGGTTGTATGAGTGCTGCCAGCATTGCTGCAGAGGTCACAGGGGTGGGAGGGTCAGCCTGTCAGTGCTCAGCGTCATATCCAGAGGTTGTATGAGTGCTGCCAGCATTGCTGCAGAGGTTACAGGGGTGGGGGGTCAGCCTGTCAGTGCTCAGTGTCATATCCAGAGGATGTATGAGTGCTGCCAGCATTGCTGCAGAGGTTACAGGGGTGGGGGGTCAGCCTGTCAGTGCTCAGCGTCATATCCAGAGGTTGTATGAGTGCTGCCAGCATTGCTGCAGAGGTTACAGGGGTGGGGGATCAGCCTGTCAGTGCTCAGCGTCATATCCGGAGGCTGTATGAGTGCTGCCAGTATTGCTGCATAGGTTAAGCGGTTGGGGGTCAGCCTATCAGTGCTCATCGTCATATCCAGAGGTTGTATGAGTTCTGCCAGCATTGCTGCAGATGTTACAGGGGTGGGGGGTCAGCCTGTCAGTGCTCAGTGTCATATCCAGAGGTTGTATGAGTGCTGACAGCATTGCTGCAGAGGTTACAGGGGTGGGGGGTCAGCCTGTCAGTGTTCGGCGTCATATACAGAGGTTGAATGAGTGCTGCCAGCATTGCTGCAGAGGTTACAGGGGTGGGGGTCAGCCTGTCAGTGCTCAGCGTCATATCCAGAGGATGTATGAGTGCTACCAGCATTGCTGCAGAGGTTACAGGGGTGGGGGTCAGCCTGTCAGTGCTCAGTGTCATATCCAGAGGTTGTATGAGTGCTGCCAGCATTGCTGCAGATGTTACAGGGGTGGGGGGTCAGCCTGTCAGTGCTCAACGTCATATCCAGAGGTTGTATGAGTGCTGCCAGCATTGCTGCAGATGTTACAGGGGTGGGGGGTCAGCCTGTCAGTGCTCAGCGTCATATCCAGAGGTTGTATGAGTGCTGCCAGCATTGCTGCAGAGGTTACAGGCGTGAAGGGGGGGGGGGGTCAGCCTGTCAGTGCTCAGCACCATATCTAGAGGTTGTATGAATGCTGCCAGCATTGCTGCAGAGGTTACCGGGGTAAGGGGCCAGCCTGTCAGTGCTCAGCGTCATATCCAGAGGTTGTATGAGTGCTGCCAGCATTGCTGCAGAGGTTACAGGGGTGGGGGGTCAGCCTGTCAGTGCTCAGCGTCATATCCAGAGGGTGTATGAGTGCTGCCAGCATTGCTGCAGAGGTTACAGGGGTGGGGGCCAGCCTGTCAGTGCTCAGCGTCATATCCAGAGGTTGTATGAGTGCTGCCAGCATTGCTGCAGAGGTTACAGGGGTGGGGGGTCAGCCTGTCAGTGCTCAGCGTCATATCCAGAGGTTGTATGAGTGCTGCCAGCATTGCTGCAGAGGTTACAGGGGTGGGGGTCAGCCTGTCAGTGCTCAGCGTCATATCCAGAGGATGTATAAGTGCTGCCAGCATTGCTGCAGAGGTTACAGGGGTGGGGGGTCAGCCTGTCAGTGCTCAGCGTCATATCCAGAGGTTGTATGAGTGCTGCCAGCATTGCTGCAGATGTTACAGGGGTGGGGGGTCAGCCTGTCAGTGCTCTGCGTCATATCCAGAGGTTGTATGAGTGCTGCCAGCATTGCTGCAGAGGTTACAGGGGTGGGGGGTCAGCCTGTCAGTGCTCAGCCTCATATCCAGAGGATGTATGAGTGCTGCCAGCATTGCTGCAGAGGTTACAGGGGTGGGGGGTCAGCCTGTCAGTGCTCAACGTCATATCCAGAGGCTGTATGAGTGCTGCCAGCATTGCTGCAGAGGTTACAGGGGTGGGGGGTCAGCCTGTCAGTGCTCAGCGTCATATCCAGAGGTTGTATGAGTGCTGCCAGCATTGCTGCAGATGTTACAGGGGTGGGGGGGGGGCAGCCTGTCAGTGCTCTGCGTTATATCCAGAGGCTGTATGAGTGCTGCCAGCATTGCTGCAGATGTTACAGGGGTGGGGGGTCAGCCTGTCAGTGCTCAGCGTCATATCCAGAGGTTGTATGAGTGCTGCCAGCATTGCTGCAGAGGTTACAGGGGTGGGGGGTCAGCCTGTCAGTGCTCAGCGTCATATCCAGAGGTTGTATGAGTGCTGCCAGCATTGCTGCAGATGTTACAGGGGTGGGGGGGGGCAGCCTGTCAGTGCTCTGCGTTATATCCAGAGGCTGTATGAGTGCTGTCAGCATTGCTGCAGAGGTCACAGGGGTGGGGGGTCAGCCTGTCAGTGCTCAGTGTCATATCCAGAGGTTGTATGAGTGCTGCCAGCATTGCTGCAGAGGTTACAGGGGTGGGGGATCAGCCTGTCAGTGCTCAACGTCATATCCAGAGGCTGTATGAGTGCTGCCAGCATTGCTGCAGATGTTACAGGGGTGGGGGGTCAGCCTGTCAGTGCTCAGCGTCATATCCAGAGGTTGTATGAGTGCTGCCAGCATTGCTGCAGAGGTTACAGGGGTGGGGGGGTCAGTCTGTCAGTGCTCAGCGTCATATCCACAGGTTGTATGAGTGCTGCCAGCATTGCTGCAGAGGTTACAGGGGTGGGGGGTCAGCCTGTCAGCGCTCAGCGTCATATCAAGAGGTTGTATGAGTGCTGCCAGCATTGCTGCAGATGTTACAGGGGTGGGGGGTCAGCCTGTCAGTGCTCAGTGTCATATCCAGAGGTTGTATGAGTGCTGCCAGCATTGCTGCAGAGGTTACAGGGGTGGGGGGTCAGCCTGTCAGTGCTCAGCGTCATATCCAGAGGTTGTATGAGTGCTGCCAGCATTGCTGCAGAGGTTACAGGGGTGGGGGGTCAGCCTGTCAGTGCTCAGCGTCATATCCAGAGGTTGTATGAGTGCTGCCAGCATTGCTGCAGAGGTTACAGGGGTTGGGGGGTCAGCCTGTCAGTGCTCAGCGTCATATCCAGAGGTTGTATGAGTGCTGCCAGCATTGCTGCAGAGGTAACAGAGGTGGGGGGGTCAGCCTGTCAGTGCTCAGCGTCATATCCAGAGGTTGTATGAGTGCTGCCAGCATTGCTTCAGAAGTTACAGGGGTAGGGGGTCAGCCTGTCAATGCTCAGCGTCATATCCAGAGGTTGTATGAGTGCTGCCAGCATTGCTGCAGAGGTTACAGGGGTGGGGGGTCAGCCTGTCAGCGCTCAGCGTCATATCAAGAGGTTGTATGAGTGCTGCCAGCATTGCTGCAGATGTTACAGGGGTGGGGGGTCAGCCTGTCAGTGCTCAGTGTCATATCCAGAGGTTGTATGAGTGCTGCCAGCATTGCTGCAGAGGTTACAGGGGTGGGGGGGTCAGCCTGTCAGTGCTCAGCGTCATATCCAGAGGTTGTATGAGTGCTGCCAGCATTGCTGCAGAGGTTACAGGGGTGGGGGGGGTCAGCCTGTCAGTGCTCAGCGTCATATCCAGAGGTTGTATGAGTGCTGCCAGCATTGCTGCAGAGGTTACAGGGGTGGGGGGGTCAGCCTGTCAGTGCTCAGCGTCATATCCAGAGGTTGTATGAGTGCTGCCAGCATTGCTGCAGAGGTTACAGGGGTGGGGGGTCAGCCTGTCAGTGCTCAGCGTCATATCCAGAGGTTGTATGAGTGCTGCCAGCATTGCTGCAGATGTTACAGGGGTGGGGGGTCAGCCTGTCAGTGCTCAGCGTCATATCCAGAGGTTGTATGAGTGCTGCCAGCATTGCTGCAGATGTTACAGGGGTGGGGGGTCAGCCTGTCAGTGCTCAGCGTCATATCCAGAGGTTGTATGAGTGCTGCCAGCATTGCTGCAGAGGTTACAGGCGTGAAGGGGGGGGGGGGGGGGTCAGCCTGTCAGCGCTCAGCGTCATATCAAGAGGTTGTATGAGTGCTGCCAGCATTGCTGCAGATGTTACAGGGGTGGGGGGTCAGCCTGTCAGTGCTCAGCGTCATATCCAGAGGTTGTATGAGTGCTGCCAGCATTGCTGCAGAGGTTACAGGCGTGAAGGGGGGGGGTGGGGGGTCAGCCTGTCAGCGCTCAGCGTCATATCAAGAGGTTGTATGAGTGCTGCCAGCATTGCTGCAGATGTTACAGGGGTGGGGGGTCAGCCTGTCAGTGCTCAGTGTCATATCCAGAGGTTGTATGAGTGCTGCCAGCATTGCTGCAGAGGTTACAGGGGTGGGGGGGTCAGCCTGTCAGTGCTCAGCGTCATATCCAGAGGTTGTATGAGTGCTGCCAGCATTGCTGCAGAGGTTACAGGGGTGGGGGGTCAGCCTGTCAGTGCTCAGCGTCATATCCAGAGGTTGTATGAGTGCTGCCAGCATTGCTGCAGAGGTTACAGGGGTTGGGGGGTCAGCCTGTCAGTGCTCAGCGTCATATCCAGAGGTTGTATGAGTGCTGCCAGCATTGCTGCAGAGGTAACAGAGGTGGGGGGGTCAGCCTGTCAGTGCTCAGCGTCATATCCAGAGGTTGTATGAGTGCTGCCAGCATTGCTTCAGAAGTTACAGGGGTAGGGGGTCAGCCTGTCAATGCTCAGCGTCATATCCAGAGGTTGTATGAGTGCTGCCAGCATTGCTGCAGAGGTTACAGGGGTGGGGGGTCAGCCTGTCAGCGCTCAGCGTCATATCAAGAGGTTGTATGAGTGCTGCCAGCATTGCTGCAGATGTTACAGGGGTGGGGGGTCAGCCTGTCAGTGCTCAGTGTCATATCCAGAGGTTGTATGAGTGCTGCCAGCATTGCTGCAGAGGTTACAGGGGTGGGGGGGTCAGCCTGTCAGTGCTCAGCGTCATATCCAGAGGTTGTATGAGTGCTGCCAGCATTGCTGCAGAGGTTACAGGGGTGGGGGGTCAGCCTGTCAGTGCTCAGCGTCATATCCAGAGGTTGTATGAGTGCTGCCAGCATTGCTGCAGAGGTTACAGGGGTGGGGGGGGTCAGCCTGTCAGTGCTCAGCGTCATATCCAGAGGTTGTATGAGTGCTGCCAGCATTGCTGCAGAGGTTACAGGGGTGGGGGGTCAGCCTGTCAGTGCTCAGCGTCATATCCAGAGGTTGTATGAGTGCTGCCAGCATTGCTGCAGAGGTTACAGGGGTTGGGGGGTCAGCCTGTCAGTGCTCAGCGTCATATCCAGAGGTTGTATGAGTGCTGCCAGCATTGCTGCAGAGGTGACAGAGGTGGGGGGGTCAGCCTGTCAGTGCTCAGCGTCATATCCAGAGGTTGTATGAGTGCTGCCAGCATTGCTTCAGAAGTTACAGGGGTAGGGGGTCAGCCTGTCAATGCTCAGCGTCATATCCAGAGGTTGTATGAGTGCTGCCAGCATTGCTGCAGAGGTTACAGGGGTGAGGGGTAAGCCTCTCAGTGCTCAGCGTCATATCCAGAGGTTGTATGAGTGCTGCCAGCATTGCTGCAGAAGTTCCTGGGGTGGGGGGTCAGCCTGTCAGTGCTCAGCGTCATATCCAGAGGTTGTATGAGTGCTGCCAGCATTGCTGCAGAGGTTACAGGGGTGGGGGGTCAGCCTGTCAGTGTTCGGCGTCATATACAGAGGTTGAATGAGTGCTTCCAGCATTGCTGCAGAGGTTACAGGGGTGGGGGTCAGCCTGTCAGTGCTCAGCGTCATATCCAGAGGTTGTATGAGTGCTGCCAGCATTGCTGCAGAGGTGACAGAGGTGGGGGGGTCAGCCTGTCAGTGCTCAGCGTCATATCCAGAGGTTGTATGAGTGCTGCCAGCATTGCTGCAGAGGTTACAGCGGTTGGGGGGTCAGCCTGTCAGTGCTCAGCGTCATATCCAGAGGTTGTATGAGTGCTGCCAGCATTGCTGCAGAGGTTACAGGGGTGGGGGTCAGCCTGTCAGTGCTCAGCGTCATATCCAGAGGTTGTATGAGTGCTGCCAGCATTGCTGCAGAGGTTACAGGGGTGGGGGTCAGCCTGTCAGTGCTCAGCGTCATATCCAGAGGTTGTATGAGTGCTGCCAGCATTGCTGCAGAGGTTACAGGCGTGAAGGGGGGGGGGGGGTCAGCCTGTCAGTGCTCAGCACCATATCTAGAGGTTGTATGAATGCTGCCAGCATTGCTGCAGAGGTTACAGGGGTGGGGGTCAGCCTGTCAGTGCTCAGCGTCATATCCAGAGGTTGTATGAGTGCTGCCAGCATTGCTGCAGAGGTTACAGGCGTGAAGGGGGGGGGGGGGGGGTCAGCCTGTCAGTGCTCAGCACCATATCTAGAGGTTGTATGAATGCTGCCAGCATTGCTGCAGAGGTTACAGGGGTGGGGGTCAGCCTGTCAGTGCTCAGCGTCATATCCAGAGGTTGTATGAGTGCTGCCAGCATTGCTGCAGAGGTTACAGGCGTGAAGGGGGGGGGGGGGGGTCAGCCTGTCAGTGCTCAGCACCATATCTAGAGGTTGTATGAATGCTGCCAGCATTGCTGCAGAGGTTACAGGGGTGGGGGGTCAGCCTGTCAGTGCTCAGCGTCATATCCAGAGGTTGTATGAGTGCTGCCAGCATTGCTGCAGAGGTTACAGCGGTTGGGGGGTCAGCCTGTCAGTGCTCAGCGTCATATCCAGAGGTTGTATGAGTGCTGCCAGCATTGCTGCAGAGGTTACAGGGGTGGGGGTCAGCCTGTCAGTGCTCAGCGTCATATCCAGAGGTTGTATGAGTGCTGCCAGCATTGCTGCAGAGGTTACAGGGGTGGGGGTCAGCCTGTCAGTGCTCAGCGTCATATCCAGAGGTTGTATGAGTGCTGCCAGCATTGCTGCAGAGGTTACAGGCGTGAAGGGGGGGGGGGGGTCAGCCTGTCAGTGCTCAGCACCATATCTAGAGGTTGTATGAATGCTGCCAGCATTGCTGCAGAGGTTACAGGGGTGGGGGTCAGCCTGTCAGTGCTCAGCGTCATATCCAGAGGTTGTATGAGTGCTGCCAGCATTGCTGCAGAGGTTACAGGCGTGAAGGGGGGGGGGGGGGGGGCAGCCTGTCAGTGCTCAGCACCATATCTAGAGGTTGTATGAATGCTGCCAGCATTGCTGCAGAGGTTACAGGGGTGGGGGTCAGCCTGTCAGTGCTCAGCGTCATATCCAGAGGTTGTATGAGTGCTGCCAGCATTGCTGCAGAGGTTACAGGCGTGAAGGGGGGGGGGGGGGGGGGTCAGCCTGTCAGTGCTCAGCACCATATCTAGAGGTTGTATGAATGCTGCCAGCATTGCTGCAGAGGTTACAGGGGTGGGGGGTCAGCCTGTCAGTGCTCAGCGTCATATCCAGAGGTTGTATGAGTGCTGCCAGCATTGCTGCAGAGGTTACAGGGGTGGGGGGTCAGCCTGTCAGTGCTCAGCGTCATATCCAGAGGTTGTATGAGTGCTGCCAGCATTGCTGCAGAGGTTACAGCGGTAGGGGGGTCAGTCTGTCAGTGCTCAGGGTCATAATCAGAGGTTGTATGAGTGCTGCCAGCATTGCTGCAGAGGTTACAGGGGGGGGGGGGGGGGGGGGGGGTCAGTCTGTCAGTGCTCAGGGTCATAATCAGAGTTTGTATGAGTGCTGCCAGAGGTTACAGGGGGAAAAGGGGGTCAGTCTGTCAGTGCTGAGCATCTGCTGGGCAGAAGGTGGAGGAGCTCAAGGTCTCTAACATCCTCCAGCTCTGTGATGTCATCATGGTGGAAAGAAGAAGATCCCAGTGGAACCTGTGAAGCTATAGTGACCTCAATGCCCAAGAGAGTTAAGGCAGTGCTCACTTAAGGGTGTCCTCACTTTTGTTGCCAGCGGTTTAGACATTAATGGTTGTGTGTGGAGTTATATTGAGGGCACGCCCAATTTACGCTGTTGGGGCTCTTTCACACTTGCGTTCTTTTCTTCCGGCATAGAGTTCCGTCGTCGGGGCTCTATGCCGGAAGAATCCTGATCAGTTTTATCCTAATGCATTCTGAATGGAGAGAAATCCGTTCAGGATGCATCAGGATGTCTTCAGTTCCGGACCGGAACGTTTTTTGGCCGGAGAAAATACCGCAGCATGCTGCGCTTTTTGCTCCGGCCAAAAATCCTGAACACTTGCCGCAAGGCCGGATCCGGAATTAATGACCATTGAAAGGCATTGATCCGGATCCGGCCTTAAGCTAAACGTCGTTTCGGCGCATTGCCCACGGGGGGAGGGTAATTACGTTATAGGAGGGGAAGATAGTGCAGATAGAGACCGGGGGCAAGGTAATAAGAATAGGGGAGGAATGGAAGGAGGGACTAGAACAGTACAGAAGGAAAGGTGTAGGGTAAAAAATATACATAAACCTCTCAAATGTATGTATACTAATGCCAGAAGCCTGACTAATAAACCGGGGAACTGGAATTAGTGATGTGTGAGGAGGACTATGACATAGTGGGAATAACTGAGACACGGCTGGATGAAAGCTATGACTGGGCAGTTAATGTACAAGGTTACAGTCTGTTTAGAAAGGATCGTCAAAACCGGAGAGGGGGAGGGGTTTGCCTTTATATAAAGTCCTGTCTAAAGCCCACAGTCCGAGAAGATATAAGTGAGGGACATGAACATGTGGAGTCACTGTGGGTAGAGATAAATGGAGCTAAAAACAACAATAAATTACTAATAGGAGTTTACTATAAACCACCTAATATACCAGAGTCCACAGAAAATCTACTACTAAACGAGATAGACGAGGCGGCAAATCATAATGAGGTGGTTACTATGGGGGACTTAAACTACCCAGATATAGACTGGGAAACTGAAACTTGTATATCTCATAAGGGAAACAGGTTCGTGGCTATAACCAAAGACAATTACCTCTCCCGACTGGTTCAGGACCCGACTAGAGGGACGGCCATACTGGACTTAGTACTAACCAATAGACCTGACAGAACAACAGACGTGCAGGTCGGGGGACACCTGGGAAATAGTGACCATAAAGTAATAACCTTCCAATTATCATTCAAAAGAGCGTTTCTACAGGGAGGAACAAAAATACCAAACTTCAAAAAAGCTAAATTTAGCCAACTAAGAGAGGCCATAGGCCAAACTAACTGGGACAAAGTCCTCACAAATACAGACACAAAATGGGATATCTTTAAAAACATCCCAAAAACTCATTGTGAGAGGTACATACCGTATGGTAATAAAAGGTTAAGGAACAAAAAGAAACCAATGTGGATAAACAGAACTGTAAAGAAAGCAATAAATGACAAAAAGAAAGCATATAAAACCCTAAAACAGGAGGGTAGCACGGAAGCACTGAAAAACTATAAGGAAAAAAATAGAACATGTAAAAAACAAATAAAAGCGGCCAAACTAGAGACCGAGAAATTAATTGCCAAAGAGAGTAAAACTAACCCTAAAATGTTCTTCAATTATATAAATGTTAAAAAGTATAAATCTGAAGGTGTTGGCCCTTTAAAGAGTAATGAGGGGGGAGTCGCAGAGAGCGACGAGGAGAAAGCAAAGCTGTTAAATATTTTTTTCTCCAATGTATTCACTGAGGAAAATAAACTGTCAGATGAAATGCAGAATGTAAAAATAAATTCCCCATTAAAAGTGTCCTGTCTGACCCAGGAAGAAGTACATCAGCGACTTAAAAAGATTAAAATAGACAAATCGCCAGGACCAGATGGCATACACCCCCGTATCCTAAGGGAATTAAGTAATGTCATAGCCAGACCCTTATTTCTGATATTTGCAGACTCTATACTGACAGGGAATGTCCCACAGGATTGGCGCATGACAAATGTGGTGCCAATATTCAAAAAGGGGCCAAAAACAGAGCCTGGAAACTATAGGCCGGTAAGTTTAACATCTGTTGTGGGTAAACTGTTTGAAGGTTTTCTGAGAGATGCTATATTAGAGCATCTCAACGGAAATAAGCAAATAACGCCATATCAGCATGGCTTCAAGAGGGATCGGTCATGTCAGACTAATTTAATCAGTTTCTATGAGGAGGTAAGTTCTAGACTTGACAGCGGCGAATCAATGGATGTCGTATATCTGGACTTCTCCAAAGCATTTGACACTGTACCACATAAAAGGTTAGTATATAAAATGAGAATGCTCGGACTGGGAGAAAACGTCTGTATGTGGGTAAGTAACTGGCTGAGTGATAGAAAACAGAGGGGGGGTATTAACGGTACACACTCAGATTGGGTCACTGTCACTAGTGGAGTACCTCAGGGGTCAGTACTGGAGGGGTCACTGTCACTAGTGGGGTACCTCAGGGGTTAGTACTGGAGGGGTCACTGTCACTAGTGGGGTACCTCAGGGGTCAGTCTTGGGCCCTATTCTCTTCAATATATTTATTAATGATCTTGTAGAAGGCTTGCATAGTAAAGTATCAATTTTCTCAGATGACACTAAACTGTGTAAAGTAATTAACACTGAAGAGGACAGTATACTGTATATATACTACAGAGGACAGTATATATACACTACAGAGGACAGTATACTGTATATATACTACAGAGGACAGTATACTACTACAGAGGGATCTGGATAGATTGGAGGCTTGGGCAGATACGTGGCAGATGAGGTTTAACACTGACAAATGTAAAGTTATGCACATGGGAAGGAAAAATGCAAGTCACCCGTACATACTAAATGGTAAAACACTCGGTAACACTGACATGGAAAAGGATCTAGGAATTTTAATAAACAGCAAACTAAGCAGCAAAAACCAGTGTCAGGCAGCTGCTGCCAAGGCCAACAAGATAATGGGTTGCATCAGAAGGGGCATAGATTCCCGTGATAGGAACATAGTCCTACCACTTTACACATCACTAGTCAGACCACACATGGAGGACTGTGTACAGTTCTGGGCTCCTGTAAACAAGGCAGACATAGCAGAGCTGGAGAGGGTTCAGAGGAGGGCAACTAAAGTAATAACTGGAATGGGGCAACTACAGTACCCTGAAAGATTATCAAAATTAGGGTTATTCACTTTAGAAAAAAGACGACTGAGGGGAGATCTAATTAATATGTATAAATATATCAGGGGTCAGTACAGAGATCTATCCCATCAGCTATTTATCCCCAGGACTGTGACTGTGACGAGGGGACATCCTCTGCGTCTGGAGGAAAGAAGGTTTGTACACAAACATAGAAGAGGATTCTTTACTGTAAGAGCAGTGAGACTGTGGAACTCTCTGCCTGAGGAGGTGGTGATGGTGAGTACAATAAAGGAATTCAAGAGGGGCCTGGACGTATTTCTGGAGCTTAATAATATTACAGGCTATAGCTACTAGAGAGGGGTCGTTGATCCAGGGAGTTATTCTGATGCCTGATTGGAGTCGGGAAGGAATTTTTTATTCCCCTAAAGTGGAGAAAATTGGCTTCTACCTCACAGGGTTTTTGGCCTTCCTCTGGATCAACTTGCAGGATAACAGGCCGAACTGGATGGACAAATGTCTTTTTTCGGCCTTATGTACTATGTTACTATGTTACTATTTAGCTTTTTCTGAATGGTTACTGTGACAAACTGCCATTTGCCACTGGGCATTGTAGAGGACTTATGGCTAGCCTCCTGCCCTACGACTATGGCCCCGGGACATGTTACCCTTCAAGAACAGAACTATGCCGCATGTCTGGACTGTTCTTAGGACCGAACGCGGTCAGCGGTGTATACTAAAGAATCTATGGAACTGTTTTGGGCAGGAAATTGTGCTTGCGGTCGGTCATAAAGGACTTCCACTAAACTTTTGATCCGCTGGAGGGATTTGTGTGATTTTTGGAAGTGTTTATGTTTGATGTAAGCTGAGTTTAAATATGTAATTTTTATGGAGATGGAATGTATGGTTTTAAAGTTACAGTGTATGTTTAAAAACTGTATTTTTACTGTCTGTGAGATAGTTATGTTAATCCATAATTATATCCCAGACAGAAGGGAGGATTTTGTGTATTCGGGTGGGGATTCCTCTCCTATTGTTCCCACATGTGTATTGGTGATCTCCCTTTGTCCTGGGAGATAATTAAATTGCACTTCGGGTGTCTCCAGAGCAGAGAGGAGGAAACCATGATGCATTGTGGGGACCTGCATAAATACGGGCGGGTAGCCCTCAATAAAGAGTTCATGTTCAGTTCATGTTTTTCTAACCCTTCAAAACGCAGCCTCGTCTCGTTATTGGAGGGAATTGCTGCATCACGCTGGGGATTGCTATGCTCTGCAAATTCCCTGGAGGAAAGATCTTTCCCACACGGTCCTGAATGCTGGAAGTTCATTCAGGGTGGAAGGAAGACGGCGCGGCTCCAGTTAAGCTACGGCGGTTGTGGAGTCTGCGGTGCTTGTGGTGTCCAGTGCGGTGCTTGTGGTCTTCGGCGCAAGCTAGGAAGCGTCCATTAACGGAAGGGGATCCGTTACATTGGTGGCAAGCGGTGGGATGGCTTCCCTAGTGCAAGGAGCAGCATCCTGGGAACACCAAGCAGAGCTGGAGTATTGGTATAGCCACGTACGGTTTGACGATATGCTGAAGAGGCGGTTGGCTATCTACGGGCCCCACCTAACAGAGGAACTGGTACCGGAAGTGAGGAGAGAACTGGCGGAGTATCTGCAGCAGGAAGCAGAATATCGGGCAGAGATAGCGAAGTATTCCGTCCCGGCGCCCCAGCAAAAACGTGATTTACAGGGGGCCGAAGGTGTCGTCCTTCCCCCCCTAGCGGCAGTGTGTACCCCAGGGGGCCGAAGGTGTCGTCCTTCCCCCCCCAGCGGCAGTGTGTACCCTAGAGGGCCGAAGGTGTCGTCCTTCCCCCCCCAGCGGCAGTGTGTACCCCAGGGGGCCGAAGGTGTTGTCCTTCCCCCCCAGTGGCAGTGTGAACCCCAGGGAGCTGAAGGTGTCGTCCTTCCCCCCCAGCAGCAGTGTGTACACCAGGGGACCGAAGCTGTCGTCCTTCCCCCCCAGCGGCAGTGTGTACCCCAGAGGGCCGAGGGTGTCATCCTTCCCCCCCAGCGGCAGTGTGTACCCCAGGGGGCTGGAGGGATTTGTGTGATTTTGGGAAGTGTTTATGTTTGATGTATGCTGAGTTTAAATATGTAATTTTTATGGAGATGGAATGTATGGTTTTAAAGTTACAGTGTATGTTTAAAAACTGTATTTTTACTGTCTGTGATAGTTATGTTAATCCCTAATTATATCCCAGACAGAAGGGAGGATTTTGTGTATTCGGGTGGGGATTCCTCTCCTATTGTTCCCACATGTGTGTTGGTGATCTCCCTTTGTCCTGGGAGATAATTGAATTGCACTTTGGGTGTCTCCAGAGCAGAGAGGAGGAAACCAAGATGCATTGTGGGGACCTGCATAAATACGGGCGGGTAGCCCTCAATAAAGAGTTCAGCTCAGTTCATGTTTTTCTAACCCTTCAAAACGCAGCCTCGTCTCGTTATTGGAGGGAATTGCTGCATCACGCTGGGGATTGCTATCCCCAGTAAAAGATGCCCTTTTGGCCAGATACGCTGTCACCCCTGAGGCGTACGGCGGCGATTCTGGGACACTAACAAGCAGGCTGGCGATTCTTATGTGGAGTGGGCATGCAGGGTACACCGCACCGCAGCCCACTGGATGGCAGGGTGTCAAGCGGTAACTGGGGAAGAGGTGCTGCAAGTATTTTTGTTGGAGCACTGCTTTGATCGGTTACCTGCAGGAGTCAGAGAGTGGGTTAGGGACCGCAAACCCTCTACCTTACCTGAAGCTGCTCGTCTGGCCGATGAATACACAGATGCACGAAGGCTAGACCAGACAGCAGCCAAGGTCCCTACCCGAGTGGAGTACAAACCGGCAGCACCTCCAACCACTACTGTGTATCACCCCCCAGCGCAACGCACCCCCACAATACCACCAGCGAACAATTATGTTCAGCCAGCTCGGTTCAACTCCCGGGATTACTCTCAGCCTATCCGGTGCTATGGGTGCAAACAGTTGGGGCACAAGAGACCGGAGTGCCCATTGAACAATACCAACCAAGCGCAGTCGTGGAGAAAACCAGCCGGCGGACATCAGCAGCCACCCCAGTCTTCCGCTGACTGTCTTGAGCAGGAGGAATTTTGGGGTATACTACATGAGGCGGATCCAGTACAAGCAGCCCAGCAGGATAACCAGCAGCAGCACAGGCAGACCGTTAGACTAAATGGCAAAGTGGTCACTGGTCTGAGAGACACCGGAGCCACTATGACCCTGCTCCAAAAGAACCTTGTTTCGGAACACCAACACACTGGAAATACTGTGGCAGTGAGGGTAGCAGGAGGCGCCGTGTTCCGTCTACCTGTTGCCCAGGTTCATTTGGATTGGGGAGTGGGCTCTGGACATGTGAATGTGGGGGTTATGAAAGACTTGCCTGCTGATGTCTTGCTCGGGAATGACCTGGCCCCTTTGGTTTCCTCTTATGCTCCAATGGGACCTGCTGATGTCAACCCAGTGACTACCCGGGCCCAGACCCGTGCTGCTGGAACCAGCCCACCTGCTGCTGAGACCCAGGTAAGACCCGATTCCCCGACTGATACCCTAGGACAGACCTTTGCTAGCTGGGATTCCCCAGAGGAGTTTGGGAGGGAAACTCAGGCAGATCCGACTCTCCAGAAGTATAGAGACAGAGCAGATACTGGAGAGGTAGGAGTAGATGGGGAGTGGTATGAATGGGTGGGGGACAGGTTATATAGGATCCCTAAACCGTCCCAGAAAAGTGTTGCCCATCCACCGAATCGACAGCTGGTGGTGCCCGCAAAATACCGGCAGGAGATTCTGCGGATAGGGCATGATGTTCCATTAGCCGGACATCTAGGGTCCCGCCGCACAGCCTATAGGATTATGCAGAACTTCTTTTGGCCAAATTTTAATCAGGCTGTGCGGATATATTGTAGTACGTGTGACACTTGTCAACGGGTAGGAAAGCGGGGGGACCACCCAAGAGCTAGGCTTATGTCTATGCCTATCATTGGGGAGCCCTTTGCCCGCATAGCCGTTGACATTGTGGGTCCACTGGCCAGGGCTAGTCCATCCGGTAAGAAGTATGTTCTCACCGTGGTGGACTATGCCACTCGCTATCCAGAGGCAGTAGCGCTGTCTAATATAGAGGCAGAGACAGTTGCTGATGCCCTGGTTAGAATTTTTACTAGGGTCGGGTTCCCTAAGGAGATTCTCTCTGACCAGGGAACCCAATTTACCGCTGTGCTCACCCAGCAACTGTGGAGGGTGTGCGGCATTAAACCGATACTTAGTTCCCCGTACCATCCACAGACTAACGGCCTCTGCGAGCGATTTAACGGCACCCTCAAACAGATGTTGAGGACCTTTTCTGACACTTGCAGAGACTGGGAGCGATTCCTGCCTCATCTGTTGTTTTCTTACAGAGAGGTGCCCCAGGAATCTACTGGGTTCTCCCCCTTTGAGTTGCTCTATGGGAGGAGGGTCCGCGGACCCCTAGATCTCATTAGAGGCCACTGGGAGGGGGAGACAGAGCAGGAAGGGACCCCCATAGTACCGTATGTCCTGGAACTCCGGGACCGCATGGAGAAACTGTCCCTGATGGTAAGAGAGAATCTCCAGGTGGCCCAGGGGAGACAGAAGAGGTGGTACGATCGGGGTGCCCGCCAGCGAGTCTTCCAGGTTGGGCAGAAAGTGCTAGTGCTCAAACCTGTGAAGGCGAACAAGATGCAAGCATCTTGGCAGGGCCCGTATAAGGTGGTAGCTCAGGTGTGTGATACTACCTACCTCATAGCCAGCTGTTCAGATGAAAGGATCCAGCGATCCTTTCATGTGAACATGCTAAAGGCGTATCAGGAGAGACCGGAGGATGTCGCTGCAGTATGTGCCCCTGCTGCAGACGATACAGAGAGTTTACCCTTACCCGATTTGTTAGAGAGGGACTCCCAGACTGACCTTACTAGTTTTGTACAGCTAGGGAATAGATTAAGCCCCACAGAGAAGGGACAGGCAAGACAGCTTCTGTGGGAGAAGCAGGCGACGTTCTCCCAAGAGCCTGGCTACACTACCCTAACTGTACATAAGGTAGAGACCCCTGGACAGAACCCCCTGCGACAGCCCCCTTACCGTATCCCTGAAGCAGTCCGAGAAGGAATGCGGAAGGAGATACAGGAGATGACCCAGCTTGGGGTCATCGAACACTCCGATAGTCCTTGGGCTTCGCCTGTAGTCCTGGTGCCTAAGAAAGATGGGACCACGCGGTTCTGTGTAGACTACAGGCGGCTCAACGAGCGGACCACCACTGACGCCTACCTGATGCCCCGGGTAGACGAATTATTAGATCGTATTGCCAGGGGACGCTATCTGACCACCATAGACCTGTGTAAAGGCTATTGGCAGATTCCCCTGGCCGAGGATGCTATCCCCAAGTCGGCCTTCGTCACCCCATTTGGCTTGTACCAATTTAAGGTCATGCCATTTGGGATGAAGAATGCCCCGGCTACCTTTCAGCGTATGGTGGATAGACTTCTCGATGGATTCCAGGAATTTGCGTGTGCATACCTGGATGACATTGCGATCTACAGTGGGTCCTGGGAGGAACACCTAGTACATGTAGGGGTAGTTTTGGACAAAATTCGGGCTGCTGGCCTGACATTGAAGCCAGAGAAGTGCCATCTAGGCATGGCTGAAGTGCAATACCTGGGTCACAGAGTGGGGTGTGGGAGCCAGAGACCGGAGCCGGCTAAGATAGAGGCAGTTGCTAACTGGCCCACACCTGTCACTAAGACCCAGGTGTTAGCCTTCCTAGGGACAGCAGGGTATTACAGACGCTTTGTCCCAGACTACAGCACTATTGCTAAGCCCCTGACTGACCTGACTAAGAAAAATCTCCCTAAGCAGGTCCTGTGGTCTCTGGCTTGTGAAGCTGCGTTTCAAGCACTCAAACAGGCTCTTGTAAATGCCCCTGTCCTGGCTGCCCCAGTCCCTAACAAACGTTTTCTCGTCCATACAGATGCTTCCATGTATGGACTGGGGGCTGTGCTGAGCCAGGTCGGGGAAGATGGAGGAGAGCACCCTGTCGCATATCTCAGTAGAAAGCTGTTACCCCGAGAAGTGAGTTATGCGGCAGTGGAGAAGGAATGCTTGGCCCTGGTCTGGGCATTGAAAAAGTTAAGCCCTTATTTGTATGGACAGGAATTTTCCCTTGTGACGGACCACAATCCCCTGGTCTGGCTTAACCGGGTCTCAGGAGACAATGGTAGACTGCTGTGGTGGAGTTTAGCTTTACAACCGTATAACTTCACCATCAGCTACCGACCCGGTAAGCAGAATGGGAATGCAGATGGATTGTGACGGCAAACCGACGTTCTTGCTACCTCCTAGTCCGGTCATCCCCAAGTTGACCCGCTAAAGGGTCAAGCCGGGTCTGCCGGAGTGTCCCACAAGGGGGGAGCCGTGTGACAGATCCATCTGTATAGACCTATATTGCTGGTTCGTCTGTTTGCCTTCATTTCGCTGGATTTCCTGCCCGTATGCCCCTGTTCGTGTGTTTCCCCAAATACCGATTGGAACTACTGAACGGACGGCCACCCAGGAGAAGAGTGTGCTGCTAGTTAACCCAAATGGCCTCATTGTTCACAAAGGACTTAAACTAACTTGAACTCCTGGTCTAATGCGTGCCATTTTGGGATGTTAAATGTCTGTGTATTGAAAAGGGTTGTGACATTGTATGTTTAAATGGTGATGTCTGTTCTGTTGTCCCCACATGTGTATTGTGGTTACCCTCTGTCTTGAGAGATAATGGGATTACTCCTCGGGTGTCTCCAGGGCAGAGAGGAGGAGACCATGATGCATTGTGGGGGATGTATTGTCTCTGTAGTGCTGCATGTCTGCCCTGTGTCAGTCTCCAGTCTGGTCCCCTAGGGGCGTGTCCACCAGATGGAGACCTGCATAAATACGGGTGGGTAGCCCTCAATAAAATTGATTCCTGTTTGACTTTCAAGACGGAGCTTGGTCTCGTTTGTGGAGGGATTTATTATTGGGACAGCGCTTTCGTATATTGCTAGCTGTGGAAGGAGTTCGACTGAATTGCTGATCGGGAGTTGCCACTTCGTATGCTCCATTCGGGAGTTTGACGATCGGCTGGATTAAAAACTGCATTTCTGGAGAAAGGGGCTTATTCACTAAACGGCGGCTTCATCTACCTGGCGGTGAGTGTCGTAACAGTGGTAATTTACCTACTGGTGGGCACAACTAAACTGCCACATCTTACCTGTTATTACCTTAAAAAAACAAGAACAACTGCTTGGGTGCGTGGTTCGGGCTAGCCTGCGGTGCAGCACAGCAGCTTACAATCTTACAAAGCTCTACAGTATTCCCCCTCCCATAACTGGTCCTGTAGCACGTTCCTGAGTATTCCTTCTGAGCAAAACGCCAGCCTTGCTTCAGTTTGTGGGAGGTTTATCAGCTCTCCGGTGTGAAATGTCCCTTTAAATTATGGAGTCCTTGCAATGAACAATAGCAAAACTTGTGGCCTGACACAAACAGAGACCCTATCTAACTAACTACAGTCCTGGTCTCAGTCTCTAGGCGCCAACCCTGTGATGAGGTGCGTGCACGATCTTACCGACCCGGGTCTGCTCTGCCTCCGCTGGTGACTGTGAACAGAACAAATGCCTCTCCAACACGCATGCGGTCCCGCAGTGTATGTCGCTTTGCTCCTCAGCTCTCATCAGCGTTCCTGGAAGCAATGCTCGTTCCTCTGGACAGGATCAGGGTCTTGGACACGATCAGCTTCACTTAGCTGCAGCTCTGGTCACTGAGGTATGCCCCCACACCTGGATGTCGTCGGATCCTCTGCTGACACAGTTCCTCAGTCTCAGCTCCCTCTAAGATGGATGCTTCCTTTCTCTTCCTTTCCAGGCTCTGTGTAACTCCACCTCTCATGAATATGGAGATATATCTGCTGTCTGCAGCTGTGTTTAGGAAACAGCGACATCTTGTGGCCAAACAGCAGAAAGTCAGTCCAGGTCATTTAATTTAATCTACACAAACAGTGTTCAGACAATGAGAGCTGATTCCCCATCTCACAAGGACACTAAAGGGAGGAATGTAACTGCAGGGGGCATTATAAATCCTGGGGGCACTACAGGGCCAGCATTATAACAGTAGAGGGCAGTATAAATCCTGGGGGCACTACAGGGCCAGCATTATAACAGTAGAGGGCAGTATAAATACTGGGGACACTTCAGGGTAAGCATTATAACAGTTGGGGGCACAGCAAGGGACATTATAACAGTGGGGGGCAATATAAATTCCGGGGACACTGAAGGGGGCAATATAAATACTAGGCGCAATATAGAGTGATCATTATAACAGTAGGGGGTGATTTAAATACTGGGGGCACTTCAGGGAGAGCAGTATAACTGCAGGGGCAGTTTAAATACAGGGGGCGCTGAGGGGCAATATAGGTGGTCCTATTACTACTGGGGGCTCTATAGGAGGGACTTATAGATCCACCTTATTTCTATTCAGAGCACTATGAGCGCCTTCTTACTACTGAGGGTCGACTTACAGAATTGGGCCATATGCCTTGGGACTTGGGCTTCGGATCTTTTGAGACCCTAGCGACACCCCTGCTAGTAGTAGTAATATAGGATGCTGCTGGATGAGTGATACCTGTCACCTGCAGCAGATGTATGATGTAATAGGGGTAGTAGTACATATTGTAGGTGTAGTAGTCCGGTGTCAGGCGACTCCTCAGCTTCTCTGTAACTTATTCTATTGTTAGAGAAATCTGAGCCCGAGGAAAAGAAAACACAGAAGTAATTACATGAGAAATGTGCGGAGGAAGAGAGCGACGTCACCTGGTTACTGATTACCAGCATTCCTGCAGAACGGTGTATATAATATATACTGATATCTAGATCACACCGCCTGTATATAATATATATACTGATATCTAGATCACACCGCCTGTATATAATATATACTGATATCTAGATCACACCGCCTGTATATAATATATACTGATATCTATATCACACCGCCTGTATATAATATATATACTGATATCTATATCACACCACCTGTATATAATATATACTGATATCTAGATCACACCGCCTGTATATAATATATACTGATATCTATATCACACCGCCTGTATATAATATATACTGATATCTAGATCACACCGACTGTATATAATATATATACTGATATCTATATCACACCGCCTGTATATAATATATACTGATATCTATATCACACCGACTGTATATAATATATATACTGATATCTATATCACACCGCCTGTATATAATATATACTGATATCTAGATCACACCGCCTGTATATAATATATATATATACTGATATCTAGATCCCACCGCCTGTATATAATATATACTGATATCTATATCACACCGCCTGTATATAATATATATACTGATATCTATATCACACCGCCTGTATATAATATATGTATATATACTGATATCTAGATCCCACCGCCTGTATATAATATATACTGATATCTATATCACACCGCCTGTATATAATATATATACTGATATCTAGATCACACCGCCTGTATATAATATATACTGATATCTAGATCACACCGCCTGTATATAATATATACTGATATCTAGATCACACCGCCTGTATATAATATATACTGATATCTATATCACACCGCCTGTATATAATATTTCCCTTTTCGTACTCCGGCAGCACATCACGGGTTAATCCCATTCCCTTCAGATTGTAGGACCGCCCACCTAGATAAATCAGAATAATTAATTAATTAGCTCCCTAATATAGGGCGGCAACCAGAATGCATCCTTGTGTTTTTTTATTGTCCTTCAGTAAGCCCACCTAGCGGCTGGTTACCTGGATCAGGTAGCCTGATTGACCTTTTTTTTTTCTTTTTCTTTTCTTTCTTTTTGGCCATGTATATTTCCTGGCCCCTAGCGTTTGCTCCTGTGTTTTTCCAGGACGCGCTTTCTGCATTGGAGGCAGCGCTTACCGCACCAACTACCGGGTGTATTTTTCTGTCAGACGCGGGGCGTCTGACGTCTTTTCACATGCCTCCTCCTCGTCAGCCGAACTTCCGGTTTGTGGAGCTCAAGAAGCGCTTGGTGGAACGCAGGCACTGGGCGTCTGACGTCACCCCGTGTGCCTCCTTTCGGCGGCAGCAGTATTCCGGTTCCGGTCTTCCGGTTCTGTGGAGCGCAAGTAGCGCCTGGTGGAACGCAGGCGCTGGGCGTCTGACGTCATCCTGCATGCCGCCGCCTACCTGATACAGCTGTGAGTATTTAAACTAGCTGCCTGTAGTGCTCGCTGCCGCATGTGCCTGGCAGCAGAGCTCTGGTATTGTAAAGGTAATTCCTGCCTGTCCTGTGTCAGGCAAATCCTCCTATAAGCTTCCCTTGTTTACTGGTTCCTGTATTATGTGTTACAGATGTCCAGCTCCTCAAGCAGAACAGGGAAGAGGTCCAGGAAGAGCAGGCACAGGTTGTGCCATTCATGTGATCAGCCTCTGCCTGATGAATATCCAGAGGATCGCTGTGAGCAGTGTAGTGGGAATCCTCCTAAGGTCTCCCCATCTAGATCTGCTAAGAAACGCAAATCCAAACAAGCATTGTGCATATCTTGTATTCAGCCGTTACCTCCTAATTGCTCCACCAATATATGTAAGAGTTGTTCTCATTCAGATGAGGCTTCTGATGCAGAAACCAGGAAAATGATGTCTCTATTTAAGAAATTTCTTGCTAAAACTAGGAAGAAGAGTAACAGGAGAGATCAGTTATCTTCTGAGTCGTCTTCTGAGCAGTCTTCACGCTCTGAAGGTGAAGTCTCTTCAGACTCTGAGTCCGAGCCACCGATTCTGGAGGATAACTTTCTGTTTAATAAAAGTAACGTTAACCAATTGATTAAGGAAGTAAAGAGGAGCATGGAGTCTAAAAAAGAAAAGACATCAGAGCGAGGAAGAAAATCTTTTTTATTTTCCTAAGAAGAAAGCCTCTGTGTTTCCTAGTCACCCTGTCTTGAGCTCCATTATGCGCAAAGAATGGGAACAGCCAGTGGGAAAGATAAATCTGGGATCCAGATTTAGAGCAGCGTACAAAACAGATCCTGCTGAATCCACCAGCTGGGAAGTCCCAGCAAGAGTAGACCCGGCGGTTACCCGTTTAGCTAAAAGATCTCTGTTTCCTACTGATGACTCCTCCTTGCTCAAGGAGCCTATGGAGAAGAAGGCGGATGGGCTCTTAAAGAGACTGCACACCTACCTGGCCTCCCTAAGCAAGGCTGCTATGGCTTCAGTCCCTGTAGCTCGGGCTCTCAGGGTATGGCTAAGCCAGCTGGGTAGGGATATAGAGGATGGAGTACCAAGGGAGGAATTGCTTCAACAGCTACCATCTTTGAAAATGGCGGCGGAGTTCCTTTGTGATTTTCCTCTGGATACGTTGAGGTTGGCGGCGAAAAATATGGCTCTATCAAACTCCGTTAGAAGAGCCTTCTGGTTGAAGCTATGGTCCGGTGATCCTTCGTCTAAAAGTAATCTCTGCTCCTTGCCGTTTGAGCCTGGAAGACTTTTTGGCTCTCAGCTGGATAAGCTTCTGGAAGCTAATATGGAGGAGAAGACTTTGAATTTTCCTCAGACCAGACGTAGAGACAAACGGAAGTTTTTTCGTCCCTATAGAGGACAGGAGTATAGGAGGTCAAGTTTTAGAGGACGCTCAACCAGGGGAAGATCTGACCGTAGATTCAGACCAGCTCCTGAAAAGCCAGGAAAAAAGCCAGACGACTCCAAGCAACCAAACATGGAGTTCTGACGCCACAGGTCAGGAAGTGGGAGGCCGCCTGTCAAACTACTATCCAGAATGGCTGCGGATTACCTCAGACAATTGGGGTCTCCAGATCGTCAGAGAAGGTTACGAACTGGAGTTCGACCACTTCCCAAGGGACAGATTTCTGACAAACAGGGGAAGAGATCCTCTACTAGTTCGTTTACTGGAAGAATTTGTAAAAAAAGGCGCACTGGAATCCGTTCCTTACCACCAGAGGGGAAAGGGAGTATACTCCAGAGTATTCCATGTACCCAAGTCAGACGGAAGAAGCCGTCTTATCATAGATCTGCGTTACTTAAATCAGTACCTGAAGAAAGTTCATTTCAAAATGGAAACTATAAGATCAATAACAGCAGTACTCACAAGGGATCAGTACATGGTATCCTTAGATTTAAAGGACGCGTATCTACACATCCCCATAAAAGAGTCGTCCAGAAAGTTTCTAAGACTGGCTATGCAGAGGGGAGAAGGTATCTTCCACTTCCAGTTCAAGGCTCTTCCTTTTGGCCTCTGCTCTTCACCAAGAATCTTTACCAAGATTGCAGTTATAGTAGCGGTGACTCTTCGTCTCCAGAATATTCAAGTCTTTCCTTACCTGGACGACTGGCTTCTGGCCGCCCAATCCGAACACCTTCTGCAGATTCATCTCCAGAAAGCGATAAAACTGCTTCAATCCCTAGGATTCCTAATAAATTGGAAGAAGTCAGAAGTCATTCCTACTACCTCCAAGTCTTTCCTAGGATTCAGGATAGACACACGCAGCATGACACTTTTCCTGCCAGCTGTAAAGGTTGGGACTTTAAAGAGAGAGATAAGAACCCTATTATCCTTACATCGTCCTTCAGTGCGCAGAGTCATGAAGACGCTGGGACATATGACAGCGACAGCGGATGCCGTCCCCTGGGCCATGATCCATACCAGGGACTTACAGCAGGATATGCTCCAGACGTGGCATCACACCCACCACAGTCTGAAAGCAAAAGTAAGATTGAAGCCTTCAACAATTCAGAGTCTAAACTGGTGGCTGCAGACCAAGAATCTTTCCTCTGGGAAGAATTTCCAGTTCATGTCTCCGGTCATAATCACAACAGACGCATCTGGCCAAGGCTGGGGAGCACACCTCCAAGACAGATGGGTTCAAGGCCTCTGGTCCCCACAGATGAAGAAGCAATCTTCAAATTTCAGGGAGCTGAAAGCGGTCCACTTGGCTCTCCACCAGTTTGCAGCAGAGACAAAGGGAAGACCAGTGCTTGTGCGGTCAGACAACCTCCCGGCGGTATTTTATCTGAACAAGCAAGGAGGGACGAGGAATGCGGTTCTCCTAGGCTTGTGCAAGCAGATCTTCTCCTGGGCAGAGTCCCACCTTTTAGAATTGAGAGCCATGCATATCAAAGGCTGCTGCAATATTCAAGCGGATCGCTTGAGTCGGAGGATGATCAAACCGGCAGAATGGGAGCTGAATCAAGACATATTCCAGCAAATAGTGGCCAAATGGGGTCTGCCAGCATGGGACCTAATGGCGTCCAGAAGGAACAAAAAGCTGCCAAGGTTTTGCTCTCTGAACAGGTGGGAGGAACCCACACGGCTGGACGCTTTTTCCTTCAGTTGGAGACACCTGTTCGTGTACATCTTTCCTCCGGTCCCTCTCATTGTGAGAGTCCTTCGGAAGATCCTTGCAGAGAGGCCTCAGGCGATATTAATAGCGCCATTCTGGCCGAGAAGGTCGTGGTTTCCCCTTCTTCTCCATCTTTCCAAGGGGGAATTCTGGAAGCTCCCTCTAGTTCCGGATCTTTTGCTTCAAGAGGGTCTATATCATCAGCATCTGGACAGACTACACCTCACAGCCTGGAGGCTGAGAGATCTGCGCTAGAGGAAAGAGGACTCTCAGACTCAGTAATCAATACACTTCTTTGCTCTCGGAAGCAATCAACAAATATGAAGTATGCCAAGATCTGGAATAAATTCTCACAATGGCTCTGTGAGTCGAATTGTTCAGTCATTGACATCTCTTCTATACTGCAGTTCCTTCAAGACGGTTTTCAAAAGGGTCTCAAACCCAATACACTAAGGGCACATATGACGGCGATCAATGCCATGACCGAAAGTAAATTTGTTCATCACCCGCTCATCGTCCGGTTCTTTAAAGCAATAAGGAAGTTAAGACCTGTTTTTCGAGAACCCATACCTGTCTGGGACCTGTCCTTGGTACTCAGAAGATTAACGACTTCTCCATTCGAGCCGCTCCAGCAAGCTGATTTCAAATGGCTTACCTAAAAGGTGTCCTTTCTAATCGCAATTACATCAGCAAAGCGGTTGGGAGAGTTGCGAGCCCTTTCCTCTAAACATCCGTACCTGAGGATTCTTCAAGACGGAGTGCTACTTCGTACCATGCCTTTCTTCCAACCAAAAGTCTCATCTTCTTCTAACATTAACAGAGAGTCTTTCCTTCCAGCGTTCTTTCCTGATCCTTCTGATGAACAACAGAGTGCGTTACACACACTAGATGTTAAGAGGGCGGTTGAAATTTACCTTCTCAGAACCAAGGATTTCAGAAAGGCAGAGAACCTGCTCCTGTTATATGCCGGTTCAAGAAGAGGGCAATGTCCATCCAAAGATACCATTGCAAGGTGGATTAAGTCTACGATTATGGAAGCATATGCACTTGACGGGATTGCTCCTCCGTTTCCAATCAAAGCACACTCCACAAGAGCCACTGCAGTATCCTGGGCGGAAAAAGCGCAAGTTTCTCTAGAAGACATCTGCAACGCAGCGTCCTGGTCTTCAACTCTGACCTTCGCGAACCACTACCGCCTGGACATCTATACCAAGAGCTCAGCCTTTGGCACTGGGGTTTTGAGTGCAGTACTAGATGCGGAAGCCCCCCCTTTGGGATCTATACAAATCCCGTGATGTGCTGCCGGAGTACGAAAAGGGAAAGGAAGAATACGTACCTGGTATTTTACTTTCCTTGAGTACGGAGGCAGCACATCAATACCCTCCATAATAAATATTTTCATTATGAATTTTTTGTGTCTGGATCTATTTTTCTAACACAAGGATGCATTCTGGTTGCCGCCCTATATTAGGGAGCTAATTAATTAATTAATTATTCTGATTTATCTAGGTGGGCGGTCCTACAATCTGAAGGGAATGGGATTAACCCGTGATGTGCTGCCTCCGTACTCAAGGAAAGTAAAATACCAGGTACGTATTCTTCCTATATACTGATATCTAGATCACACCGCCTGTATATAATATATACTGATATCTATATCACACTGCCTGTATATAATATATATATACTGATATCTAGATCACACCGCCTGTATATAATATATATACTGATATCTAGATCACACCGCCTGTATATAATATATATATACTGATATCTAGATCACACCGCCTGTGTATAATATATACTGATATCTAGATCACACCGCCTGTGTATAATATATACTGATATCTAGATCACACCGCCTGTATATAATATATATACTGATATCTAGATCACACCGCCTGTATATAATATATATATACTGATATCTAGATCACACCGCCTGTGTATAATATATACTGATATCTAGATCACACCGCCTGTATATAATATATATACTGATATCTAGATCACACCGCCTGTGTATAATATATACTGATATCTAGATCACACCGCCTGTATATAATATATATATATACTGATATCTAGATCACACCGCCTGTATATAATATATATACTGATATCTAGATCACACCGCCTGTATATAATATATACTGATATCTAGATCACACCGCCTGTATATAATATATACTGATATCTAGATCACACCGCCTGTATATAATATATATACTGATATCTAGATCACACCGCCTGTATATAATATATACTGATATCTAGATCACACCGCCTGTATATAATATACTGATATCTATATCACACCGCCTGTATATAATATATATATATACTGATATCTATATCACACCGCCTGTATATAATATATATACTGATATCTAGATCACACCGCCTGTATATAATATATACTGATATCTAGATCACACCGCCTGTATATAATATATATACTGATATCTAGATCACACCGCCTGTATATAATATATACTGATATCTAGATCACACCGCCTGTATATAATATATATACTGATATCTAGATCACACCGCCTGTATATAATATACTGATATCTATATCACACCGCCTGTATATAATATACTGATATCTATATCACACCGCCTGTATATAATATACTGATATCTAGATCACACCGCCTGTATATAATATATATATACTGATATCTATATCACACCGCCTGTATATAATATATACTGATATCTAGATCCCACCGCCTGTATATAATATATACTGATATCTATATCACACCGCCTGTATATAATATATACTGATATCTATATCACACCGCCTGTATATAATATATATACTGATATCTAGATCACACCGCCTGTATATAATATATACTGATATCTAGATCACACCGCCTGTATATAATATATACTGATATCTATATCACACTGCCTGTATATAATATATATATACTGATATCTAGATCACACCGCCTGTATATAATATATATATATACTGATATCTATATCACACCGCCTGTATATAATATATATATACTGATATCTATATCACACCGCCTGTATATAATATATACTGATATCTAGATCACACCGCCTGTATATAATATATATATACTGATATCTATATCACACCGCCTGTATATAATATATACTGATATCTATATCACACCGCCTGTATATAATATATATACTGATATCTAGATCACACCGCCTGTATATAATATATACTGATATCTATATCACACCGCCTGTATATAATATATATATACTGATATCTATATCACACCGCCTGTATATAATATATATACTGATATCTAGATCACACCGCCTGTATATAATATATACTGATATCTAGATCACACCGCCTGTATATAATATATATATACTGATATCTATATCACACCGCCTGTATATAATATATACTGATATCTATATCACACCGCCTGTATATAATATATATACAGTACTGATATCTATATCACACCGCCTGTATATAATATATACTGATATCTATATCACACCGCCTGTACATACCTGTGTATGGTCTGTACTGACCAGTGGGCCCGTGTATGGTCTGTACTGACCAGTGGGCCCGTGTATGGTCTGTACTGACCAGTGGGCCCGTGCATGGTCTGTACTGACCAGTGGGCCCGTGTATGGTCTGTACTGACCAGTGGGTCCGTGTATGGTCTGTACTGACCAGTGGGCCCGTGCATGGTCTGTACTGACCAGTGGGCCCGTGCATGTTCTGTACTGACCAGTGGGCCCGTGCATGGTCTGTACTGACCAGTGGGTCCGTGTATGGTCTGTACTGACCAGTGGGCCCGTGCATGGTCTGTACTGACCAGTGGGCCCGTGCATGGTCTGTACTGACCAGTGGGCCCGTGCATGGTCTGTACTGACCAGTGGGCCCGTGCATGTTCTGTACTGACCAGTGGGCCCGTGCATGGTCTGTACTGACCAGTGGGTCCGTGTATGGTCTGTACTGACCAGTGGGCCCGTGCATGGTCTGTACTGACCAGTGGGCCCGTGCATGGTCTGTACTGACCAGTGGACCCGTGTATGGTCTGTACTGACCAGTGGGCCCGTGCATGGTCTGTACTGACCAGTGGGCCCGTGCATGGTCTGTACTGACCAGTGGACCCGTGTATGGTCTGTACTGACCAGTGGGCCCGTGTATGGTCTGTACTGACCAGTGGGCCCGTGTATGGTCTGTACTGACCAGTGGACCCGTGTATGGTCTGGTCTTATGTGTTCACATGTACAGTAGAGCGGCACTCTTCTATTAACCCTTTATTCTCTTTGTCTGAAGTGAGGTTTCCTATCGTAGATGATGGAGGCGGAGGCCGGGCATTCATCCTCATCAAAGGCTCCGGCAGTGACCTCAAGGAGATGTGAGGAGGGGACAATCAGTCAGTGCCGGGGGCCCAGCCATGTGTGGAGGGCCTCTCACTCCTGCATCCGTCCCCAATCTCCTCACCTGGAACTGTGCACCCTGCTGTGTGGAGATGCGGGATGCTCTGCGCAGGGTCTCCCATGTTGAGATGCTCTGCGCAGGGTCTCCCATGTTGTGATGCTCTGCGCAGGGTCTCCCATGTTGAGATGCTCTGCGCAGGGTCTCCCATGTTGTGATGCTCTGCGCAGGGTCTCCCATGTTGTGATGCTCTGCGCAGGGTCTCCCATGTTGTGATGCTCTGCGCAGGGTCTCCCATGTTCTGCGGGATGCTCTGCGCAGGGTCTCCCATGTTGAGATGCTCTGCGCAGGGTCTCCCATGTTGTGATGCTCTGGGCAGGGTCTCCCATGTGGTGATGCTCTGCGCAGGGTCTCCCATGTTGTGATGCTCTGCGCAGGGTCTCCCATGTTGTGATGCTCTGCGCAGGGTCTCCCATGTGGTGATGCTCTGCGCAGGGTCTCCCATGTTGTGATGCTCTGCGCAGGGTCTCCCATGTTGAGATGCTCTGCGCAGGGCCTCCCATGTTGAGATGCTCTGCGCAGGGCTTCCTATGTTCTGCAGGATGCTCTGCGCAGGGTCTCCCATGTTGTGATGCTCTGCGCAGGGTCTCCCATGTTGTGATGCTCTGCGCAGGGTCTCCCATGTTGTGATGCTCTGCGCAGGGTCTCCCATGTTGAGATGCTCTGCGCAGGGCCTCCCATGTTGAGATGCTCTGCGCAGGGTTTCCCATGTTCTGCAGGATGCTCTGCGCAGGGTCTCCCATGTTGTGATGCTCTGCGCAGGGTCTCCCATGTGGTGATGCTCTGCGCAGGGTCTCCCATGTTGTGATGCTCTGCGCTGGGTCTCCCATGTGGTGATGCTCTGCGCAGGGTCTCCCATGTTGTGATGCTCTGCGCAGGGTCTCCCATGTTGAGATGCTCTGGGCAGGGTCTCCCATGTTGAGATGCTCTGCGCAGGGTTTCCCATGTTCTGCAGGATGCTCTGCGCAGGGTCTCCCATGTTGTGATGCTCTGCGCAGGGTCTCCCATGTTGTGATGCTCTGCGCAGGGTCTCCCATGTTGTGATGCTCTGCGCAGGGTCTCCCATGTGGTGATGCTCTGCGCAGGGTCTCCCATGTTGTGATGCTCTGCGCAGGGTCTCCCATGTGGTGATGCTCTGCGCAGGGTCTCCCATGTGGTGATGCTCTGCGCAGGGTCTCCCATGTTCTGCGGGATGCTCTGCGCAGGGTCTCCCATGTTCTGCGGGATGCTCTGCACAGGGTCTCCCATGTTCTGCGGGATGCTCTGCGCAGGGTCTCCCATGTTCTGCGGGATGCTCTGCGCAGGGTCTCCCATGTTGAGATGCTCTGCGCAGGGTCTCCCATGTTGAGATGCTCTGCGCAGGGTCTCCCATGTTGTGATGCTCTGCGCAGGGTCTCCCATGTGGTGATGCTCTGCGCAGGGTCTCCCATGTGGTGATGCTCTGCGCAGGGTCTGTGCTCCATGCTTCCCATGTTGTGCACACCTTCTACATGTCTGGTTGTCGTCCCCCTTTATATAATGTGGGGTAACTGGAGAAGCCCCCGAATGTCCTGTTATCGGAGCCTGCAGAGTCAGGGCGCTGTGTGTTATAATGTACCTGGAGTCACATGACCAGCAGACCCTGATGCCAAGAGCTGACACTCCAGCAGAGCGGTGGGGGTGGGGAGTGGTCACAGGACACGCTGGGATCAAATGTCCTGTAGCATATGGAGTGTTTAATATTCATGATGAGCTGGTGTCACCGGTCCCCCCCATAGATCCAGTGTCCCTCACCCCCCCCTCCACATGTCTACTGCCCTCACCCCCCCACCCTACATGTCCTACATGTCTTACATGTCTACTGCCCTCACCCCCCCCCCCCACCCTACATGCCCTACATGTCTACTGCCCTCACCCCCCCCACCCTACATGTCCTACATGTCTTACATGTCTACTGCCCTCACCCCCCCCCACCCTACATGCCCTACATGTCTACTGCCCTCACCCCCCCCCCCCCCACCCTACATGTCCTACATGTGTACTGCCCTCACCCCCCCACCCTACATGTCCTACATGTCTACTGCCCTCACCCCCCCACCCTACATGTGTACTGCCCTCACCCCCCCACCCTACATGTCCTACATGTCTACTGCCCTCACCCCCCCACCCTACATGTGTACTGCCCTCACCCCCCCACCCTACATGTCCTACATGTCTACTGCCCTCACCCCCCCACCCTACATGTCCTACATGTCTACTGCCCTCACCCCCCCACCCTACATGTCCTACATGTCTACTGCCCTCACCCCCCCCCCACCCTACATGTCCTACATGTCTACTGCCCTCACCCCCCCCCACCCTACATGTCCTACATGTCTACTGCCCTCACCCCCCCCACCCTACATGTCCTACATGTCTACTGCCCTCACCCCCCCACCCTACATGTCCTACATGTCTACTGCCCTCACCCCCCACCCTACATGTCCTACATGTCTACTGCCCTCACCCCCCCCACACCCTACATGTCCTACATGTCTACTGCCCTCACCCCCCCCCCCACCCTACATGTCCTACATGTCTACTGCCCTCACCCCCCCCACCCTACATGTCCTACATGTCTACTGCCCTCACCCCCCCCCCACCCTACATGTCCTACATGTCTACTGCCCTCCCCCCCCCCCACCCTACATGTCCTACATGTCCTACATGTCTACTGCCCTCATACCCCCACCCTACATGTCCTACATGTCTACTGCCCCCCCCCCCCCCCCCCTACATGTCCTACATGTCTACTGCCCTCACCCCCCCCCCCCACCCTACATGTCCTACATGTCTACTGCCCTCACCCCCCCCCACCCTACATGTCCTACATGTCTACTGCCCTCACCCCCCCCACCACATGTCTACTGCCCTGACCCCCCCTACATGTGTACTGCCCCCCCCCCCCCCCCTACATGTGTACTGCCCTCACCCCCCCCCTACATGTGTACTGCCCTCACCCCACCTACATGTGTACTGCCCTCATCCCCCCTACATGTGTACTGCCCTCATCCCCCCTACATGTGTACTGCCCTCATCCCCCTACATGTGTACTGCCCTCATCCCCCCTACATGTGTACTGCCCTCATCCCCCCTACATGTGTACTGCCCTCCCCCCCCCCCCCACCCTACATGTCCTACATGTCTACTGCACTCACCCCCCCACCCTACATGTCCTACATGTCTACTGCCCTCACCCCCCCCCACCCTACATGTCCTACATGTCTACTGCCCTCACCCCCCCCACCCTACATGTCCTACATGTCTACTGCCCTCACCCCCCCCCCACCCTACATGTCCTACATGTCTACTGCCCTCACCCCCCCCCACCCTACATGTCCTACATGTCTTACATGTCTACTGCCCTCACCCCCCCCACCCTACATGCCCTACATGTCTACTGCCCTCACCCCCCCACCCTACATGTCCTACATGTCTTACATGTCTACTGCCCTCACCCCCCCCACCCTACATGCCCTACATGTCTACAGCCCTCACCCCCCCCCACCCTACATGTCCTACATGTGTACTGCCCTCACCCCCCCCACCCTACATGTCCTACATGTCTACTGCCCTCACCCCCCCACCCTACATGTGTACTGCCCTCACCCCCCTACCCTACATGTCCTACATGTCTACTGCCCTCACCCCCCCCACCCTACATGTCCGACATGTCTACTGCCCTCACCCCCCCCCACCCTACATGTCCTACATGTCTACTGCCCTCACCCCCCCCCACCCTACATGTCCTACATGTCTACTGCCCTCACCCCCCCACCCTACATGTCCTACATGTCTACTGCCCTCACCCCCCCCCACCCTACATGTCTTACATGTCTACTGCCCTCACCCCCCCCCACCCTACATGTCCTACATGTCTTACATGTCTACTGCCCTCACCCCCCCCACCCTACATGCCCTACATGTCTACTGCCCTCACCCCCCCACCCTACATGTCCTACATGTCTTACATGTCTACTGCCCTCACCCCCCCCACCCTACATGCCCTACATGTCTACTGCCCTCACCCCCCCCCCCCACCCCACCCTACATGTCCTACATGTCTACTGCCCTCACCCCCCCCCCACCCTACATGTCCTACATGTCTACTGCCCTCACCCCCCCCCACCCTACATGTCCTACATGTCTACTGCCCTCACCCCCCCCCACCCTACATGTCCTACATGTCTACTGCCCTCACCCCCCCCCCACCCTACATGTCCTACATGTCTACTGCCCTCACCCCCCCCCCACCCTACATGTCCTACATGTCTACTGCCCTCACCCCCCCCCACCCTACATGTCCTACATGTCTACTGCCCTCACCCCCCCCCCCACCCTACATGTCTACTGCCCTCACCCCCCACCCTACATGTCCTACATGTCTACTGCCCTCACCCCCCCCACACCCTACATGTCCTACATGTCTACTGCCGTCACCCCCCCCCCCACCCTACATGTCCTACATGTCTACTACCCTCACCCCCCCCCACCCTACATGTCCTACATGTCTACTGCCCTCACCCCCCCCACCCTACATGTCCTACATGTCTACTGCCCTCACCCCCCCACCCTACATGTCCTACATGTCTACTGCCCTCATACCCCCACCCTACATGTCCTACATGTCTACTGCCCTCACCCCCCCCACCCTACATGTCCTACATGTCTACTGCCCTCACCCCCCCCCCCACCCTACATGTCCTACATGTCTACTGCCCTCACCCCCCCCCCACCCTACATGTCCTACATGTCTACTGCCCTCATCCCCCCCACCACATGTCTACTGCCCTGACCCCCCCTACATGTGTACTGCCCTCACCCCCCCCTACATGTGTACTGCCCTCACCCCCCACCTACATGTGTACTGCCCTCACCCCCCACCTACATGTGTACTGCCCTCATCCCCCCTACATGTGTACTGCCCTCATCCCCCCTACATGTGTACTGCCCTCATCCCCCTACATGTGTACTGCCCTCATCCCCCCTACATGTGTACTGCCCTCATCCCCCCTACATGTGTACTGCCCTCATCCCCCCTACATGTGTACTGCCCTCACCCCCCCCCCCCCCACCCTACATGTCCTACATGTCTACTGCACTCACCCCCCCACCCTACATGTCCTACATGTCTACTGCCCTCACCCCCCCCCACCCTACATGTCCTACATGTCTACTGCCCTCACCCCCCCCCACCCTACATGTCCTACATGTCTACTGCCCTCCCCCCCCCACCCTACATGTCCTACATGTCTACTGCCCTCACCCCCCCCCCCCCACCCTACATGTCCTACATGTCTACTGCCCTCATACCCCCACTCCATGTGTACTGAGGAGCCAATCCAGGGGGCTACAGGGACTGAGACTTTGGGGGACTGCTACATGGTGTCTCAGAGTAGTTCAGAAGAGTTAGAAGAGACAGGTGATGGAAGAGACAGAGAGAAATGAAGAGACACAGAGGATGAACGAGACAAAGAAACGATGTAAGAGACAAATGAAGGATGGAAGAAGCAATCAGAATATTTTTGAGACAGAGAAGGGATTGATGAGACCAGAGAGAGGCGGAAGAGACAGTCAGAGAGGATAGAATAGTTAGAGAGAAGACATAAGAGACCTAGGAGAGATGAAAGGGAAGGGACAATTAAAGAGAATTGAAGAGACAGTCAGAGAAGATGAAAGAGACAAAGAACGGGAGAAGAAATTAAAGTGACAGAGGACTGAAGAGACAGACAAAGAGACTGACTGACTGACTGGAGATGTCTCAGGAGGTCTGGGGATGAAAGTGACAGTCAGGGACTGTGGACCTGTCAGGCATGAGAGCTCTGGGGATGGAAGCAACATTCAGGGACTGTATATGTCTCAGGAGTGAGAGCTTGGAGGATGGAAGAGACAGTCAGGGACTGGAGATGTCTCGGGAGGTCTGGGGGCACCTTGAGAAAAGAAAGTTCTGTGAGTGAAGTTGTGGAGGCCAGAGAGGAGGAGGAGGATGAGGAGGAGGAAGGGAAGGCAGGGTGAGGGAGGAGGAAGGACAGGAGGAGGCAGCATCGCCTGCAGACCTGGTAGAAGGAAGCCGCTCTCACAGTCACCCTGACCCTGATGACATGACTGCCCTGAACCTGGACACCTACAGCCTGTCCCTCATCACTGCCAAGGAGGACATCCTCAGTGCCAGGAGCTCCACTGACTGGTGAGGAACATGCCCACATCTACCCCTCTGCCCACCTGTGTGTCCTGTACTGTACTGGGGGCAGCCCAACTGTGTGTCCTGTACTGGGGGCAGCCCACCTGTGTGTCCTGTACTGGGGGCAGCCCACCTGTGTGTCCTGTACTGGGGGCAGCCCAACTGTGTGTCCTGTACTAGGGGGCAGCCCAACTGTGTGTCCTGTACTAGGGGGCAGCCCACCTGTGTGTCCTGTACTGGGGGCAGCCCAACTGTGTGTCCTGTACTAGGGGGCAGCCCACCTGTGTGTCCTGTACTGGGGGCAGCCCAACTGTGTGTCCTGTACTGTACTGGGGGCAGCCCACCTGTGTGTCATGTACTGGGGGCAGCCCACCTGTGTGTCCTGTACTGTACTGGGGGCAGCCCACCTGTGTGTCGTGTACTGTACTGGGGGCAGCCCACCTGTGTGTCGTGTCCTGTACTGTACTGGGGGCAGCCCACCTGTGTGTCGTGTCCTGTACTGTACTGGGGGCAGCCCACCTGTGTGTCGTGTCCTGTACTGTACTGGGGGAAGCCCACCTGTGTGTCCTGTACTGTACTGGGGGCAGCCCACCTGTGTGTCGTGTCCTGTACTGTACTTGGGGCAGCCCACCTGTGTGTCCTGTACTGGGGGCAGCCCACCTGTGTGTGTGTGTCCTGTACTAGGGGGCAGCCCACCTGTGTGTCCTGTACTAGGGGGCAGCCCACCTGTGTGTCCTGTACTGGGGGCAGCCCACCTGTGTGTCCTGTACTGTACTGGGGGCAGCCCACCTGTGTGTCATGTACTGGGGGCAGCCCACCTGTGTGTCCTGTACTGTACTGGGGGCAGCCCACCTGTGTGTCGTGTACTGTACTGGGGGCAGCCCACCTGTGTGTCGTGTACTGTACTGGGGGCAGCCCACCTGTGTGTCGTGTACTGTACTGGGGGCAGCCCACCTGTGTGTCATGTACTGGGGGCAGCCCACCTGTGTGTCCTGTACTGTACTGGGGGCAGCCCACCTGTGTGTCGTGTACTGTACTGGGGGCAGCCCACCTGTGTGTCCTGTACTGTACTGGGGGCAGCCCACCTGTGTGTCATGTACTGGGGGCAGCCCACCTGTGTGTCCTGTACTGTACTGGGGGCAGCCCACCTGTGTGTCGTGTACTGTACTGGGGGCAGCCCACCTGTGTGTCGTGTCCTGTACTGTACTGGGGGCAGCCCACCTGTGTGTCGTGTCCTGTACTGTACTGGGGGCAGCCCACCTGTGTGTCGTGTCCTGTACTGTACTGGGGGAAGCCCACCTGTGTGTCCTGTACTGTACTGGGGGCAGCCCACCTGTGTGTCGTGTCCTGTAGTGTACTGGGGGCAGCCCACCTGTGTGTCCTGTACTGGGGGCAGCCCACCTGTGTGTGTGTGTCCTGTACTGGGGGCAGCCCACCTGTGTGTCCTGTACTGGGGGCAGCCCACCTGTGTGTCCTGTACTAGGGGGCAGCCCACCTGTGTGTCCTGTACTGTACTGGGGGCAGCCCACCTGTGTGTCATGTACTGGGGGCAGCCCACCTGTGTGTCCTGTACTGTACTGGGGGCAGCCCACCTGTGTGTCGTGTACTGTACTGGGGGCAGCCCACCTGTGTGTCGTGTACTGTACTGGGGGCAGCCCACCTGTGTGTCGTGTACTGTACTGGGGGCAGCCCACCTGTGTGTCGTGTACTGTACTGGGGGCAGCCCACCTGTGTGTCGTGTCCTGTACTGTACTGGGGGCAGCCCACCTGTGTGTCGTGTCCTGTACTGTACTGGGGGCAGCCCACCTGTGTGTCGTGTACTGTACTGGGGGAAGCCCACCTGTGTGTCGTGTCCTGTACTGTACGAAGCCCACCTGTGTGTCCTGTACTGTACTGGGGGCAGCCCACCTGTGTGTCATGTCCTGTACTGTACTGGGGGCAGCCCACCTTCTCCAGACTAAATGTATTCAATTATTTTAATCTTCCCCCATACCTCAGACCCCCCAGGCCCCTCATCAGTTTAGTCGCTCTCCTCTGTACTCTCTCCAGCTCCAGGGCGTCCTTTCTATGGACTGGTGCCCAGAACTGGACTGCATATTCCAGATGAGGCCGCACCAACGCTTTGTGGTAATATAACATCCCTGCCCCGTGAGTCCATGCCTCGTTTAATGCATGACAGTATCCTGGTGGCCTTAGAAGCAGCTGATTGACATTGTGCTGTTATTTAATCTACCATCTACAAGGACACCCAAATCCTTCTCCATAAGTGACTCCCCCAGTGCTACATCACCTAGGACATATGAAGCACAGAGATTATTACTACCAAGATGCAGAACTTTACATTTGTCCACATTGAACCTCATTTGCCAAGTTGATGCCCAATCACTGAGAGCGTCCACGTCAGCTTGTAGTTTGTGGACATCTTCCATAGACCGTACAGTACTACACAGCTTAGTGTCATCTGCAGAAATAGAAATGGTGCTATTAATCCCGTCCTCGATATCATAATAAATGAATAAATAATAGAGGACCCAGCACTGAACCCTGGGGTCACCACTTATCACCCGGGACTGATCTGAATAGGAATCATTGACCACAACTCTCTGGACACGGTCCTTCAGCCAGTCTTCAATCCAATTACAAACGATACTTTCCAAGCCAATAGACCTTACTTTACCTTCACCTCACTACATCCACAGCCGCCCCTCTGTCCAGGCTACTACTCCCCTCACTATATCCACAGCCGTCCCTCTGTCCAGGCTACTACTCACCTCACTACATCCACAGCCGCCCTCTGTCCAGGCTTCTACTCACCTCACTACATCCACAGCCGCCCTCTGTCCAGGCTTCTACTCCCCTCACTACATCCACAGCCGCCCCTCTGTCCAGGCTTCTACTCACCTCACTACATCCACAGCCTCCCCTCTGTCCAGGCTACTACTTACCTCACTATATCCACAGCCGTCCCTCTGTCCAGGCTACTACTCACCTCACTACATCCACAGCCGCCCTCTGTCCAGGCTTCTACTTACCTCACTACATCCACAGCCTCCCCTCTGTCCAGACTACTACTCCCCTCACTACATCCACAGCCGCCCCTCTGTCCAGGCTACTACTCACCTCACTACATCCACAGCCGCCCCTCTGTCCAGGCTTCTACTCACCTCACTACATCCACAGCCACCCCTCTGTCCAGACCTCTACTTACCTCACTACATCCACAGCCGCCCCTCTGTCCAGGCTACTACTCACCTGACTACATCCACAGCCACCCCTCTCTCCAGGCTTCTACTCCCCTCACTACATCCACAGCCACCCCTCTGTCCAGGCTACTACTTACCTCACTACATCCACAGCCGCCCCTCTGTCCAGGCTTCTACTTACCTCACTATATCCACAGCCGCCCCTCTGTCCAGGCTACTACTCACCTGACTACATCCACAGCCGCCCCTCTGTCCAGGCTACTACTCACCTCACTATATCCACAGCCGCCCCTCTGTCCAGGCTACTACTTCCCTCACTACATCCATAGCTGCCCCTCTGTCCAGGCTTCTACTCACCTCACTACATCCACAGCTGCCCCTCTGTCCAGGCTTCTACTTACCTCACTATATCCACAGCTGCCCCTCTGTCCAGGCTTCTACTTACCTCACTACATCCACAGCCGCCCCTCTGTCCAGGCTTCTACTTACCTCACTACATCCACAGCTGCCCCTCTGTCCAGGCTACTACTCACCTCACTACATCCACAGCCGCCCTCTATCCAGGCTTCTACTCACCTCACTACATCCACAGCCACCCCTCTGTCCAGGCTACTACTTACCTCACTATATCCACAGCCGCCCCTCTGTACAGGCTTCTACTCACCTCACTATATCCACAGTCGCCCCCTCTGTCCAGACTACTACTCACCTCACTCCATCCACAGCCACCCCTCTGTCCATGCTATTACTCACCTCACTACATCCACAGCCGCCCCTCTGTCCAGGCTTCTACTCACCTCACTACATCCACAGCCGCCCCTCTGTCCAGGCTACAACTCACCTCGCTACATTCACAGCCGCTCCTCTGTCCAGGCTGCTACTCACATCGCTACATCCACAGCCACCCCTCTGTCCAGGCTGTTACTCACCTCTCATAAAAACAAATCAGGTTAGTCTGACAACTTCTGTCCTTGGTAAACCCATGTTGGTTATCACTTATAATATTATTTATAGTCACATACTCCTGTATATAGTCCCTTAAGAGTCCTTCAAACATTTTTCCCACAACAGAACTTAAACTAACTGGTCTATAATTACCTGTGGAGGACCTTGATCCTTTTTTGAATATGGGCACCACATTTGCCTTGCGCCAATCACTTGGCAGTGTACCAGTACGTGGAGAATCTTTAACCCCTTAAGGACCCACGCCATACATGTACAGCGCTGGTGGACGTGACTTGTACGGCGCACGGGTGCAGGGAAAACACAGATGCCGGAGCATTATTCCTCGCACTTCTGCGGTCAGCGCTGACCATGGCACGTGCGGGATCATGCCAGGGTCCCTGCCTTCCTTAGGCATCGTGGCTGCCTTCCGTTTGAGCCTGTGAGATCCAGCCCCCTGTATTACACTGGTAATACACTTACAGCCGAAGCATCACAATATAGAAGTATTGTGATGCATTGTAAGGGGGATCAGACCCCCAAAAGTTGAAGTCCCAGAGTGGGAGAAAAAAGAAAGTGAAAAAGAAAGTAAAATTTTTTTTGTAAAATTTAATTTTTTTAAAAAGTTTCAAGTAAAAAAAAAAAGCATCCTTTTCCCAAAATAAAGTAAAAAATAGTGAAAAAATGAAAAGTAGATATATTAGTTATCGCCGCGTCCGTATCGACTGGCTCTATAAAAATATCACATGACCTACCCCCTCAGGTGAACACAGTCAAAAAATAAAAAATAAAAACTGTGCTAAAACAAACTTTTTATGTCACTTTACATCACCAAAAGTGAAAAAACACCAGGCAATGAAAAAGGCGTATGCTCCCCAAAATAGTACCAATCTAACCGTCACCTCATCCCACAAAAAAATGAGCCCCTACCTAAGACAATCAACCAAAAAAAAAAAAAAACTATGGCTCTCAGACTATGGAGACACTAAAACATGATTTCTTTTTTGTTTCAAAAATGCTTTTATTGTGTTAAAAAAAAATAAAAAAAATGGAGAAGTAGACATATTAGGTATTGCCACGTCCGTAAGAACCTGCTGTATAAAAATATCACATGACCTAAACCTTATCCCATAGTTTTTAAAATGGGGTAATTTTTTAGGAGTTTCTACTCTAGGGGTGCATCAGGGGGTCTTCACATGTGACATGGCAGCTTAAAATTATGCCAGTAAAATCTGCCCTCCAAAACCATATGGCGTTCCTTCCCTCCTGCGCCCTGCTGTGTGCCGGTACAGCAGTTTACGACCACATATGGGGTGTTTCTGTAAACTACAGAATCAGGGCCATAAATATTGAGTTTTGTTTGGCTGTTAACCTTTGCTTTGTTAGCAGAAAAAAAATGGATTGATATGGAAAATCTGCCAAAAAAGTGAAATTCTGTAATTACATCTACATTTCCTTTAATTCTTGTGGAACACCTAAATGGTTAACAAAGTTTGTAAAATCAGTTTTAAATACCTTGAGGGGTGTAGTTTCTAAAATGTGGCCCTTTATGGGTGGTTTCTATTATGTAAGCCTCGCAAAGTGACTTCAGACCTGAACTGGTCCTTAAAAGTGGGTTTTGGAAATGTTATGAAAAATTTGCTTTTAAACTTCTAAGCCTTCTAAAGCCCCCCCCCCACCAAAAAAAATAATGTCATTTACAAAATGATCCAAACATGAAGCAGACATATGGGAAATGTATCGTAATAACTATTTTAGGAGGTATCACTATCTGTTTTAAAAGCAGAGAAATTGAAATTTTAATTTTTCCAAATTTTTGGTATTTTTTTTTTATAAATGAAAAAGGAAATATTTAGACTCAAATTTACCACTGTCATAAAGTACAATATAAGTAGGAAGGATCGGCACTCGACTTATCATCCGCACGGGAAAAGAGTGAACTCCAAATCAATAGCAAAGGAATCCCAGCGGACCACGGCTTCTTCAATTCATATGCTTAGCATTTATTCCATAAATTTTTTACATTAATTGGACGCGTTTCGGCCCGTCCAGCCTTCGTCGGCAAACCGACAGTTGCCGACGAAGGCTGGACAGGCTGAAACGCGTCCAATTGATGTAAAGATTTATGGAATAAATGCTAAGCATATGAATTGAAGAAGCCGTGGTCCGCTGGAATTCCTTTGCTCTAAAGTACAATATGTGACGAGAAAAAAATCTCAGAATGGCCTGGATAAGTAAAAGCGTTTTAAAGTTATCACCACATAAAGTGACACATGTCAGATTTGCAAAAAATGGCCTGGTCCTTAAGGTGAAAAATGGCAGGGTCATGAAGGGGTTAAAATTTATAAACAGGGACACAGCAATGATTACACTCTCGGGTGTAATCCATCTGGACCCGGAGATTTGTTCACATTTACCTTAGGCCTCTTGCACATGACTGTATGCCCCCCGAGACATACGGTCCGTGAGCGGGCCATATGTCCCAGGGCGGCATTGATCTTGCGCACGGGAGTACACGGCATCATTGTAATCTATAAAGCTGTGTACTCCCGTGCGCACGATCAATGCCGCTCCGGGACATATGGCCCCCTCACGGACATAAGAGGCCTTATTTAACTTATCTTGGACCATATCTACAGTTAGTCAATTGAGTATATCACTGGATGTACTAACAGCCCCAGCACCACAGATATCAGCTCCTTTCTCTTATTTTGTATATACAGAGCTAAAAAAAACATTTAGTAACTCTGACTTTTCTTTATCTTCAGTGACTACCCCCCTTTTACCATTATTTAGGGGACCTACCTGCTCAGACCTTGGTTTTTTAGCATTTATATATTTAAAAAAAAATTGGGGATTTGTTTTGCTTTCTTTTGACACCTGTTGTTCGCTTTGTATTTTTGCTAATTTTATCTCCTTTTTACAGGTTTTATTAAGCCCTTTGTAATCTTCAAAGGCTACAGCTGACCCCTCAGATTTGTATTTTGAAAAGCCCTTTTGTCTTTTATTGCCCTTTTTACAGTAGCTATAAGCCTTGGGGGGTTTAATTTTAGCCATTTATACTGGTTACCTAAAGGGATACATTTTTTGTGCAATTCCTCAATGTGGATTTGAAGCTCTCCCATGTATCCTCTGTATTATTATGTGACAGTAGCTGCTCCCAGTCTATGCCCTGAAATGCTGCCCTCAACCCAGGGAAATTGACCTTTTTGAAATTCAGTGTCTTTGCTCTGCCTGGCAGAGTTTGCTTCTTATGGTTTAGGGGGAATATAATTATATTGTGGTCACTGTTACCCAGTGTTTCTTGAACAGTAACATTACCAACAAGCCCTGCATCATTAGAAATCCCCAGATCCAGCAGAGCATCGCCTCTAGTGGGGGCTTCTACAGACTGGCCCATGAAGTGGTCCTGCAGCAAGTTGAGGAATCTTCTCCCCTTTCAGGTTGAGGCAGAACCATGACCCCAGTCAATGTCTGGGAAGTTAAAATCTCCCACTATGACCACTGTCCCCGCCTGTGCATCCGCTCTATTTGGTTATACAGTTGAGCTTCCATCTCCTCTGTGATGTTAGGGGGTCTATAGATTACACCAAGTATTATTTTTTCAGTGTTTATATCCCTTTGAACTTCCCCCCATACGGTTTCCACATCCTCACCCTCCGCACCCACAGTTGCCTCTTTCACACTTGTCTTCCCTCCTCACATACAGGCACAGACGCCACCACCTTTTCTATTGACCCGGTCTTTCCTAAATAGTGTAAAACCCTAAATATTAACAGCCCAGTCATGTGAGGAGTCAACCATGTCTCAGCCCCACCAACTACATCTAGGTGCTCTTCTAGTACCACAGCCTCCAGCTCCCCTATTTTTGTAGCTAGTCTTCCGCCCCAGTACAGTACAGTCCTGTACTATACTGTGGCGGACCACCTGTCTGTCCTGTACTATACTGTGGCGGACCACCTATCTGTCCTGTACTGTACTGCGGGGGACTACCTGTGTGTCCTGTACTGTACTGCGGGGGACTACCTGTGTGTCCTGTACTGTACTGCGGGGGACTACCTGTGTGTCCTGTACTGTACTGCGGGGGACTACCTGTGTGTCCTGTACTGTACTGTGGCGGACCACCTGTGTGTCCTGTACTGTACTGTGGCGGACCACCTGTGTGTCCTGTACTGTACTGTGGCGGACCACCTATCTGTCCTGTACTGTGGGGGACTACCTGTGTGTCCTGTACTGTACTGTGGCGGACCACCTGTGTGTCCTGTACTGTACTGTGGCGGACCACCTGTGTGTCCTGTACTGTACTGCGGGGGACTACCTGTGTGTCCTGTACTGTACTGTGGCGGACTACCTGTGTGTCCTGTACTATACTGTGGCGGACCACCTATCTGTCCTGTACTGTGGGGGACTACCTGTGTGTCCTGTACTATACTGTGGCGGACCACCTATCTGTCCTGTACTGTGGCGGACCACCTATCTGTCCTGTACTGTACTGCGGGGGACTACCTGTGTGTCCTGTACTGTACTGCGGGGGACTACCTGTGTGTCCTGTACTGTACTGCGGGGGACTACCTGTGTGTCCTGTACTGTACTGTGGCGGACTACCTGTGTGTCCTGTACTATACTGTGGCGGACCACCTATCTGTCCTGTACTGTGGGGGACTACCTGTGTGTCCTGTACTGTACTGCGGGGGACTACCTGTGTGTCCTGTACTGTACTGTGGCGGACTACCTGTGTGTCCTGTACTATACTGTGGCGGACCACCTATCTGTCCTGTACTGTACTGCGGGGGACTACCTGTGTGTCCTGTACTATACTGTGGCGGACCACCTATCTGTCCTGTACTGTACTGCGGGGGACTACCTGTCTGTCCTGTCCTGTACTGTGGCGGACCACCTATCTGTCCTGTACTGTACTGCGGGGGACTACCTGTGTGTCCTGTACTATACTGTGGCGGACCACCTGTGTGTCCTGTACTGTACTGTGGCGGACCACCTGTGTGTCCTGTACTGTACTGTGGCGGACCACCTGTCTGTCCTGTACTGTACTGTGGGGGACTACCTGTGTGTCCTGTACTATACTGTGGCGGACCACCTGTGTGTCCTGTACTGTACTGTGGGGGACTACCTGTGTGTCCTGTACTGTACTGTGGCAGACCACCTGTGTGTCCTGTACTGCGGGGGACTACCTGTGTGTCCTGTACTGTACTGCGGGGGACTACCTGTGTGTCCTGTACTGTACTGCGGGGGACTACCTGTGTGTCCTGTACTGTACTGCGGGGGACTACCTGTGTGTCCTGTACTGTACTGCGGGGGACTACCTGTGTGTCCTGTACTATACTGTGGCGGACCACCTATCTGTCCTGTACTGTGGGGGACTACCTGTGTGTCCTGTACTATACTGTGGCGGACCACCTATCTGTCCTGTACTGTGGCGGACCACCTATCTGTCCTGTACTGTACTGCGGGGGACTACCTGTGTGTCCTGTACTGTACTGCGGGGGACTACCTGTGTGTCCTGTACTGTACTGCGGGGGACTACCTGTGTGTCCTGTACTGTACTGTGGCGGACTACCTGTGTGTCCTGTACTATACTGTGGCGGACCACCTATCTGTCCTGTACTGTGGGGGACTACCTGTGTGTCCTGTACTATACTGTGGCGGACCACCTATCTGTCCTGTACTGTGGCGGACCACCTATCTGTCCTGTACTGTACTGCGGGGGACTACCTGTGTGTCCTGTACTGTACTGCGGGGGACTACCTGTGTGTCCTGTACTGTACTGTGGCGGACCACCTGTGTGTCCTGTACTATACTGTGGCGGACCACCTATCTGTCCTGTACTGTACTGCGGGGGACTACCTGTGTGTCCTGTACTGTACTGTGGCGGACTACCTGTGTGTCCTGTACTGTACTGCGGGGGACTACCTGTGTGTCCTGTACTGTACTGTGGCGGACCACCTGTGTGTCCTGTACTATACTGTGGCGGACCACCTATCTGTCCTGTACTGTACTGCGGGGGACTACCTGTGTGTCCTGTACTGTACTGGACCACCTGTGTGTCCTGTACTGTACTGCGGGGGACTACCTGTGTGTGTCCTGTACTGTACTGCGGGGGACTAGCTGTGTGTCCTGTAGTGGAGGATACGTCCACCTCTTCTGATCCTATAGCTGTCTATACTGTGCTGGTACCTGTAGTGGCGGCACCAGAGGTAATATTGGGGAGCGCTGGCTTACGGTTCTGACCTTCACAGTGCCATTCCTATACATTAATGGATCTGAAGGGTGAGGTGATATGGCGGCACCTCAAAAGAGAAGACTAGTAGAGATGATGTGGGTAGTAGGCTCGGTTCCGCTCCTCTATCTGGGTAGTAGGCTCGGTTCCGCTCCTCTATCTGGGTAGTTGGCTCGGTTCCGCTCCTCTATCTGGGTAGTAGGCTCGGTTCCGCTCCTCTATCTGGGTAGTAGGCTCGGTTCCTCTCCTCTATCTGGGTAGTAGGCTCGGTTCCGCTCCTCTATCTGGGTAGTAGGCTCGGTTCCGCTCCTCTATCTGGGTAGGAGGCTCGGTTCCGCTCCTCTATCTGGGTAGGAGGCTCGGTTCCGCTCCTCTATCTGGGTAGTAGGCTCGGTTCCGCTCCTCTATCTGGGTAGGAGGCTCGGTTCCGCTCCTCTCTCTGGGTAGGAGGCTCGGTTCCGCTCCTCTATCTGGGTAGTAGGCTCGGTTCCGCTCCTCTATCTGGGTAGGAGGCTCGGTTCCGCTCCTCTATCTGGCTAGGAGGCTCGGTTCGCTCCTCTATCTGGGTAGTAGGCTCGGTTCCGCTCCTCTATCTGGGTAGTAGGCTCGGTTCCGCTCCTCTATCTGGGTAGGAGGCTCGGTTCCGCTCCTCTATCTGGGTAGGAGGCTCGGTTCCGCTCCTCTCTCTGGGTAGGAGGCTCGGTTCCGCTCCTCTATCTGGGTAGTAGGCTCGGTTCCGCTCCTCTATCTGGGTAGTAGGCTCGGTTCCGCTCCTCTATCTGGGTAGGAGGCTCGGTTCCGCTCCTCTATCTGGGTAGTAGGCTCGGTTCCGCTCCTCTATCTGGGTAGTAGGCTCGGTTCCGCTCCTCTATCTGGGTAGTAGGCTCGGTTCCGCTCCTCTATCTGGGTAGTAGGCTCGGTTCCGCTCCTCTATCTGGGTAGTAGGCTCGGTTCCGCTCCTCTATCTGGGTAGTAGGCTCGGTTCCGCTCCTCTATCTGGGTAGGAGGCTCGGTTCCGCTCCTCTATCTGGGTAGTAGGCTCGGTTCCGCTCCTCTATCTGGGTAGTAGGCTCGGTTCCGCTCCTCTATCTGGGTAGTAGGCTCGGTTCCGCTCCTCTATCTGGGTAGTAGGCTCGGTTCCGCTCCTCTATCTGGGTAGTAGGCTCGGTTCCGCTCCTCTATCTGGGTAGTAGGCTTTATTATGGCATCATACTTTTGTATTAGGTTATATCGTGACCGGTCCCGTGTGTTTGATCCGTGCATCCACCCGTCAGCGTCCATCTGGTGTACAGGCTTAGTGGTCCGCTCTCTATGGACTGTTGCTGGCATACTCTGTGATTAGAGTGCTAGCTCTGCAGACAAGCTGTAAGATTGGGCTGGCTCAGTTGAGCCCTGCAGAGGACGGGGTAATCCCCAGGTCCTGGATGTCACCTGTAGCCTGCGGTGTGATGGAAGGGTGGGGGGGGGGGGGAGCTTCATAGGAATCTGCAGAGAGCGCTGAGGGCAAAGGTTTCTGGGTCATAAATCTCAGACACCTGAGGAGGGTGACACAGCAGAGCCCAGCAGATAAGAAACCTGCACAGCAGGGCGGGAGCGGGGCAGTGTCCAGGAGGAAAAGATGGCACCACTAAAAGTGTGCAGTATACAGAGAGGAGACAGTAGGAGGGGAGGAGAGTGCACAGAGAGGAGACAGTAGGAGGGGAGGAGAGTGCACAGAGAGGAGACAGTAAGAGGGGAGGAGAGTGTACAGAGAGGAGACAGTAGGAGGGGAGGAGAGTGCACAGAGAGGAGACAGTAGGAGGGGAGGAGAGTGTACAGAGAGGAGACAGTAGGAGGGGAGGAGAGTGTACAGAGAGGAGACAGTAGGAGGGGAGGAGAGTGTACAGAGAGGAGACAGTAGGAGGGGAGGAGAGTGCACAGAGAGGAGACAGTAGGAGGGGAGGAGAGTGTACAGAGAGGAGACAGTAGGAGGGGAGGAGAGTGTACAGAGAGGAGACAGTAGGAGGGGAGGAGAGTGTACAGAGAGGAGACAGTAGGAGGGGAGGAGAGTGTACAGAGAGGAGACAGTAGGAGGGGAGGAGAGTGTACAGAGAGGAGACAGTAGGAGGGGAGGAGAGTGTACAGAGAGGAGACAGTAAGAGGGGAGGAGAGTGTACAGAGAGGAGACAGTAGGAGGGGAGGAGAGTGCACAGAGAGGAGACAGTAGGAGGGGAGGAGAGTGCACAGAGAGGAGACAGTAGGAGGGGAGGAGAGTGTACAGAGAGGAGACAGTAGGAGGGGAGGAGAGTGTACAGAGAGGAGACAGTAGGAGGGGAGGAGAGTGCACAGAGAGGAGACAGTAGGAGGGGAGGAGAGTGTACAGAGAGGAGACAGTAAGAGGGGAGGAGAGTGTACAGAGAGGAGACAGTAGGAGGGGAGGAGAGTGTACAGAGAGGAGACAGTAAGAGGGGAGGAGAGTGCACAGAGAGGAGACAGTAAGAGGGGAGGAGAGTGTACAGAGAGGAGACAGTAGGAGGGGAGGAGAGTGTACAGAGAGGAGACAGTATGTATGGAGGAGAGTGTACAGAGAGGAGACAGTAGGTATGGAGGAGAGTGTACAGAGAGGAGACAGTAGGAGGGGAGGAGAGTGCACAGAGAGGAGACAGTAGGAGGGGAGGAGAGTGTACAGAGAGGAGACAGTAGGAGGGGAGGAGAGTGTACAGAGAGGAGAGTGTACAGAGAGGAGACAGTAGGAGGGGAGGAGAGTGTACAGAGAGGAGACAGTAGGAGGGGAGGAGAGTGTACAGAGAGGAGACAGTAGGAGGGGAGGAGAGTGTACAGAGAGGAGACAGTAGGAGGGGAGGAGAGTGTACAGAGAGGAGACAGTAGGAGGGGAGGAGAGTGCACAGAGAGGAGACAGTAAGAGGGGAGGAGAGTGTACAGAGAGGAGACAGTAGGAGGGGAGGAGAGTGTACAGAGAGGAGACAGTAAGAGGGGAGGAGAGTGCACAGAGAGGAGACAGTAAGAGGGGAGGAGAGTGTACAGAGAGGAGACAGTAGGAGGGGAGGAGAGTGTACAGAGAGGAGAGAGGAGGAGAGTGTACAGAGAGGAGACAGTAGGAGGGGAGGAGAGTGTACAGAGAGGAGACAGTAGGAGGGGAGGAGAGTGTACAGAGAGGAGACAGTAGGAGGGGAGGAGAGTGTACAGAGAGGAGACAGTAGGAGGGGAGGAGAGTGTACAGAGAGGAGACAGTAGGAGGGGAGGAGAGTGTACAGAGAGGAGACAGTAGGTATGGAGGAGAGTGTACAGAGAGGAGACAGTAGGAGGGGAGGAGAGTGCACAGAGAGGAGACAGTAAGAGGGGAGGAGAGTGTACAGAGAGGAGACAGTAAGAGGGGAGGAGAGTGTACAGAGAGGAGACAGTAGGAGAGGAGGAGAGTGTACAGAGAGGAGACAGTAAGAGGGGAGGAGAGTGTACAGAGAGGAGACAGTAGGAGGGGAGGAGAGTGTACAGAGAGGAGACAGTAGGTATGGAGGAGAGTGTACAGAGAGGAGACAGTAGGAGGGGAGGAGAGTGTACAGAGAGGAGACAGTAGGTATGGAGGACAGTGTACAGAGAGGAGACAGTAGGAGGGGAGGAGAGTGTACAGAGAGGAGACAGTAGGTATGGAGGAGAGTGTACAGAGAGGAGACAGTAGGAGGGGAGGAGAGTGCACAGAGAGGAGACAGTAGGAGGGGAGGAGAGTGTACAGAGAGGAGACAGTAGGAGAGGAGGAGAGTGTACAGAGAGGAGACAGTAGGAGGGGAGGAGAGTGTACAGAGAGGAGACAGTAAGAGGGGAGGAGAGTGTACAGAGAGGAGACAGTAAGAGGGGAGGAGAGTGTACAGAGAGGAGACAGTAGGAGGGGAGGAGAGTGCACAGAGAGGAGACAGTAGGAGGGGAGGAGAGTGTACAGAGAGGAGACAGTAGGAGGGGAGGAGAGTGCACAGAGAGGAGACAGTAGGAGGGGAGGAGAGTGTACAGAGAGGAGACAGTAAGAGGGGAGGAGAGTGTACAGAGAGGAGACAGTAAGAGGGGAGGAGAGTGTACAGAGAGGAGACAGTAGGAGGGGAGGAGAGTGCACAGAGAGGAGACAGTAGGAGGGGAGGAGAGTGTACAGAGAGGAGACAGTATGTATGGAGGAGAGTGTACAGAGAGGAGACAGTATGTATGGAGGAGAGTGTACAGAGAGGAGACAGTAGGTATGGAGGAGAGTGCACAGAGAGGAGACAGTAAGAGGGGAGGAGAGTGTACAGAGAGGAGACAGTAAGAGGGGAGGAGAGTGTACAGAGAGGAGACAGTAAGAGGGGAGGAGAGTGTACAGAGAGGAGACAGTAGGAGGGGAGGAGAGTGTACAGAGAGGAGAGAGGAGGAGAGTGTACAGAGAGGAGACAGTAGGAGGGGAGGAGAGTGTACAGAGAGGAGACAGTAGGAGGGGAGGAGAGTGTACAGAGAGGAGAGAGGAGGAGAGTGTACAGAGAGGAGACAGTAAGAGGGGAGGAGAGTGTACAGAGAGGAGACAGTAGGAAGGGAGGAGAGTGTACAGAGAGGAGACAGTAGGAGGGGAGGAGAGTGTACAGAGAGGAGAGAGGAGGAGAGTGTACAGAGAGGAGACAGTAGGAGGGGAGGAGAGTGTACAGAGAGGAGACAGTAAGAGGGGAGGAGAGTGTACAGAGAGGAGACAGTAGGAGGGGAGGAGAGTGTACAGAGAGGAGACAGTAGGAGGGGAGGAGAGTGTACAGAGAGGAGACAGTAAGAGGGGAGGAGAGTGTACAGAGAGGAGACAGTAGGAGGGGAGGAGAGTGTACAGAGAGGAGACAGTAGGAGGGGAGGAGAGTGTACAGAGAGGAGACAGTAGGAGGGGAGGAGAGTGTACAGAGAGGAGACAGTAAGAGGGGAGGAGAGTGTACAGAGAGGAGACAGAAGAGGGGAGGAGAGTGTACAGAGAGGAGACAGTAGGAGGGGAGGAGAGTGTACAGAGAGGAGACAGTAAGAGGGGAGGAGAGTGTACAGAGAGGAGACAGTAAGAGGGGAGGAGAGTGTACAGAGAGGAGACAGTAGGAGGGGAGGAGAGTGTACAGAGAGGAGACAGGAGAGGGGAGGAGAGTGTACAGAGAGGAGACAGTAGGAGGGGAGGAGAGTGTACAGAGAGGAGACAGTAGGAGGGGAGGAGAGTGTACAGAGAGGAGACAGTAGGAGGGGAGGAGAGTGTACAGAGAGGAGACAGTAGAGGGGAGGAGAGTGTACAGAGAGGAGACAGTAAGAGGGGAGGAGAGTGTACAGAGAGGAGACAGTAGGAGGGGAGGAGAGTGTACAGAGAGGAGACAGTAGGAGGGGAGGAGAGTGCACAGAGAGGAGACAGTAGGAGGGGAGGAGAGTGTACAGAGAGGAGACAGTAGGAGGGGAGGAGAGTGTACAGAGAGGAGACAGTAGGAGGGGAGGAGAGTGTACAGAGAGGAGACAGTAAGAGGGGAGGAGAGTGTACAGAGAGGAGACAGTAAGAGGGGAGGAGAGTGTACAGAGAGGAGACAGTAAGAGGGGAGGAGAGTGTACAGAGAGGAGACAGTAGGAGGGGAGGAGAGTGCACAGAGAGGAGACAGTAGGAGGGGAGGAGAGTGTACAGAGAGGAGACAGTAGGAGGGGAGGAGAGTGCACAGAGAGGAGACAGTAGGAGGGGAGGAGAGTGTACAGAGAGGAGACAGTAAGAGGGAGGAGAGTGCACAGAGAGGAGACAGTAGGAGAGGAGGAGAGTGTACAGAGAGGAGACAGTAGGAGGGGAGGAGAGTGTACAGAGAGGAGACAGTAAGAGGGGAGGAGAGTGTACAGAGAGGAGACAGTAGGAGGGGAGGAGAGTGTACAGAGAGGAGACAGTAAGAGGGGAGGAGAGTGTACAGAGAGGAGACAGTAAGAGGGGAGGAGAGTGTACAGAGAGGAGACAGTAGGAGGGGAGGAGAGTGCACAGAGAGGAGACAGTAGGAGGGGAGGAGAGTGTACAGAGAGGAGACAGTAGGAGAGGAGGAGAGTGTACAGAGAGGAGACAGTAGGAGGGGAGGAGAGTGTACAGAGAGGAGACAGTAAGAGGGGAGGAGAGTGTACAGAGAGGAGACAGTAAGAGGGGAGGAGAGTGTACAGAGAGGAGACAGTAGGAGGGGAGGAGAGTGCACAGAGAGGAGACAGTAGGAGGGGAGGAGAGTGTACAGAGAGGAGACAGTAGGAGGGGAGGAGAGTGCACAGAGAGGAGACAGTAGGAGGGGAGGAGAGTGTACAGAGAGGAGACAGTAGGAGGGGAGGAGAGTGCACAGAGAGGAGACAGTAGGAGAGGAGGAGAGTGTACAGAGAGGAGACAGTAGGAGGGGAGGAGAGTGTACAGAGAGGAGACAGTAAGAGGGGAGGAGAGTGTACAGAGAGGAGACAGTAGGAGGGGAGGAGAGTGTACAGAGAGGAGACAGTAGGAGGCGAGGAGAGTGTACAGAGAGGAGACAGTAAGAGGGGAGGAGAGTGTACAGAGAGGAGACAGTAAGAGGGGAGGAGAGTGTACAGAGAGGAGACAGTAGGTATGGAGGAGAGTGTACAGAGAGGAGACAGTAGGAGGGGAGGAGAGTGCACAGAGAGGAGACAGTAGGAGGGGAGGAGAGTGTACAGAGAGGAGACAGTAAGAGGGGAGGAGAGTGTACAGAGAGGAGACAGTAGGAGGGGAGGGGAGTGTGCAGAGAGGAGACAGTAGGTATGGAGGAGAGTGTACAGAGAGGAGACAGTAGGAGGGGAGGAGAGTTCACAGAAAGGAGACAGTAGGTATGCAGGAGAGTTTACAGAGAGGAGACAGTAAGAGGGGAGGAGAGTGCACAGAGAGGAGACAGTAAGAGGGGAGGAGAGTGTACAGAGAGGAGACAGTAGGAGGGGAGGAGAGTTTACAGAGAGGAGACAGTAAGAGGGGAGGAGAATGTACAGAGAGGAGACAGTAAGAGGGGAGGAGAGTGTACAGAGAGGAGACAGTAAGAGGGGAGGAGAGTGTACAGAGAGGAGACAGTAGGAGGGGAGGAGAGTGTACAGAGAGGAGACAGTAGGAGGGGAGGAGAGTGTACAGAGAGGAGACCGTAGGAGAGGAGGAGAGTGTACAGAGAGGAGACAGTAGGAGAGGAGGAGAGTGTACAGAGAGGAGACAGTAGGAAGGGAGGAGAGTGTACAGAGAGGAGACAGTAAGAGGGGAGGAGAGTGTACAGAGAGGAGACAGTAGGAGGGGAGGAGAGTGTACAGAGAGGAGACAGTAGGATGGGAGGAGAGTGTACAGAGAGGAGACAGTAGGAGGGGAGGAGAGTGTACAGAGAGGAGACAGTAGGAGGGGAGGAGAGTGTACAGAGAGGAGACAGTAGGAGGGGAGGAGAGTGTACAGAGAGGAGACAGTAGGATGGGAGGAGAGTGTACAGAGAGGAGACAGTAGGAGGAGAGGAGAGTGTACAGAGAGGAGACAGTAGGAGGAGAGGAGAGTGTACAGAGAGGAGACAGTAGGATGGGAGGAGAGTGTACAGAGAGGAGACAGTAGGAGGGGAGTAGAGTGTACAGATGTCATGACCTGCTCAGGTTATGTGCGGAGGTCTGCCACGTTAGCAGTACGTGTGTAGCCTTTTGTTTTTGTTTGGAGTTGAGCTATATCCGCCTCCCTTCAGGTGCACTGGGTGGGGTCGTTGGTTGAGTTTAAATTATGCCCACTCCCAGTGTCCTGTGAGGGTTATAGTTTCTGTCTGGCTCAGAGGAAGGAAGGATTTGCTGTTTCTGCTCAGTAACAAGATAAGTTGGTTTTGCTTTCTTGTGGTTGTCTTTCTAGGCTTTTTGAGAGACGCCTTCCCCTCCAGGTCCTGAGGGAGAAAGCTGCCTCTTTCCCCCTTTCACCATCTTAGGGATTTTAGGGAATATTCAGCCCAGGCACGGGGACATGTTTATTTCCACCTTCAGGGTCTGAACGTGGGCATAGAAGTCTAGGGAGAGCTGGTAGGGATTTGTCAGGAGGTGACCTTTATCCCCAGCTTCTTGCATAGACACTTGTTTGTTGATATTCTGTGTATCTTGTATCCTGTCCACCGTGACATTATGACCCGCCAATACTTTGACTGCCATTTATCAGCTGTTTTGAGATGGAGTCAATTGATGCGCTAGTTGATCGCATGCAGGGATTATCCCTAGAGGTTGCGGATCTGCGTAATTCGGTCACACGGTGTCAGAATGCTCTGGCATCAGGTGCAATAAGAGGAAGTCAAATTTATGGGGAGCCTAGAGTCGCTCTCCCTGATAGATTTGCAGGGGGTGTGGATGACTTTATCCGCTTTAAAGAGTCATGCAAGCTGTATTTTCGGCTGCGTCCATCTTCGTCTGGTGATGAGTCAGAGTGTAGGGATAATCATATTCCTGCTTAAAGGGGACATGAAATCCTGGGCCTTTTCTCTGCCGTCCGGTTATCTGGAACTCCGGTCGGTGGAAGAATTTTTTAAAGCCTTGCGATTAATTTATGATGATCCAGATCGGGTCTCGATGGCGGAATCTAAATTGCGTAATTTATTGCAAGGTGAACATACTGCAGAGGCTTACTGCGTTGAGTTTAGGAGATGGGCTACCGAGTCAGGGTGGAATGACCCAGCGTTACGTAGTCAGTTTTGTCAGGGGTTATCTGAGAGATTGAAAGATGCCCTAGCTTTTCATGAGTACCCGGATACATTGGATAATGCAATGTCTTTGGCAGTACGGTTAGATAGTCGTATTTTAGAGATATGTAAGGCTCCCTCCGCGCAAGGGATCCCTTCTGTGAGTGGTTTCGTCTCACCTGCTCCCCAGGGTGATATGACATGTAACTCTGGGGTAGGGGAGGAACCCATGCAGCTGGGTCAGGTGTCTTTCCGTTCTGGTAGTAGGAACTTTAGGAGGTTGCATAAACTATGTTATTACTGTGGAAAAAGTGGTCATTTTATTTTTGCTTGTCCTTTTGTTAAACCGCATGATGAAGAGAAAGAATTATAAAGAGGTTTACATAAAGAGAAAAAGAAAACCGTCCTGACTCTTGGTAGTGTGAATGGCGTGGGGGAGAAAGCAGGTATGCAAGCTCCCTGTAATACTCATTTTCTCCTTGGCGCTAGACTCAAGAAAATTTATTGTTGAAGTATTCATTGACTGTGGTGCTGGGGTAAACCTTATTGATTTTCTTTTTCTTCAAAATCTAGTTCTAAGTACTTGCACTTTAGAAAGAGAGATTCCGGTTTTTGCAATTGATTCTTCCCCTCTTTCTCAAAGGAGTCTCACTCATATTGCTCATGGTATTCAGTTAAGGGTGGGTGATTCACATGTTGAGATCATGTCTTGTTTTGTCATGAAGGATTTGCCCGCTCCTATAGTCTTAGGGTTACCGTGGTTGACAAAACATAACCCAATTATAGATTGGCAAGCAAGACAGATCATTGGTTGGAGTGAATTATGTTCGGACAATTGTCTTGACACATCTATCTCAGGTGTGTCTTCTACGGCTCTACCTCTGTATCTCTCAGATTTTGCGGATGTCTTTTCGGAGGGTGGGGCTCAGGAATTGCCCCCTCATCGTGACTATGATTGTCCAGTCAATCTCATCCCAGGGGCTAAGTTGCCAAAGTCTCGGCTTTACAATCTTTCTCAACCTGAAAGAGAGGTCATGCGGAAGTATATCGCCGAGAGTTTGGCAAAAGGTCATATTAGGCCATCTAAGTCTCCGGAGGCAGTAGGTTTATTCTTTGTAAAGAAAAAGGATGGATCGCTGAGACCTTGTTTGGATTTCCGGGATCTGAACCGTATTACGGTCCGGGATCCGTATCCCCTTCCTTTGATCTCCGATCTTTTTGATCAAATTGTTGGAGCCAAGGTGTTCTCCAAGTTGGATTTAAGAGGGGCCTACAATCTGATCAGAATCAAGGAAGGGGATGAGTGGAAAACGGCCTTCAACACGCACGAGGGTCATTTCGAGAATCTGGTTATGCCTTTTGGTTTAACTAACGCGCCAGCGGTATTTCAGCGATTCGTCAATGACATTTTCCATCATTTTGTGGGGAGGTTCGTAGTAGTTTAATTGGCTGACATTCTAATTTACTCTCCTGATCTGAAGACCCATCAGGATCACGTGAGACTGGTTTTGTCGATCCTTCGGGAGAATAATTTATATGCCAAATTGCTTCAGTCTCTGGGATATCTGCTTTCTGACTTTGGTTTTCTTATGTACCCCGAAAAGGTCCGGGCGGTTCTGGAATGGGACCGACCGGAGAATCAGAAAGCTTTGATGCGGTTTTTGGGGTTTACTAATTATTATAGAAAATTTATCTTTAACTATTCTACCATTGTAAAACCTCTGACCGATATGACTAAGAAGGGCGTCAACGTCTCTGTCTGGTCGGATGAGGCATTGCAGGCCTTTTCGACTATTAAGGAGTGTTTTGCGTCTGCTCCCATTCTGGTGCAGCCCGATGTATCTCAGCCATTCGTGGTGAAGGTTGATGCATCAGAGGTGGGGGTTGGAGCGGTGCTGTCGCAGGGTCCATCTCCTGGCAAATGGGTTCCGTGTGCTTTTTTTTTCCAAGAAGCTCTCGGTCGCCGAGAGGAATTATGATGTAGGAGATAGGGAATTGCTGGCCATCAAATTGGCCTTTGAGGAATGGCGTCACTGGTTGGAGGGGGCGTCTCATCCCGTTACGTTATATACTGATCATAAGAATTTGGCTTACCTGCAATCTGCCAAGTGTCTGAATCCTAGATGCGTTGTCTCGCAGTTTTCCTGGGGGATGTGATTCAGAGGATCCTGCTCCGATTTTGGCTGATGGGGTGGTGGTCTCCGCTCTGTATCCCAAATTGGAGGTGGAGGTGTTGGGAGCCCAGGAGGGGGGGGGGGTACTGTCATGCCCTGCTCAGGTTATGTGAGGAGGTCTGCCAGGTTAGCAGCACGTGTGTATCTGCCTCTCTTCAGGTGCACTGGGTGGGGTCGTTGGTTGAGTTTAAATTACGCCCACTCCCAGTGTCCTGTGCGGGTTATAGTTTCTGTCTGGCTCAGAGGAAGGAAGGAAGGATTTGCTGTTCCTGCTCAGTAACAAGATAAGTTGGTTTTGCTTTCTTGTGGTTGTCTGTCTAGGCTGTTTGAGAGACGCCTTCCCCTCCAGGTCCTGAGGGAGAATGCTGCCTCTTTCCCCCTCTCACCATCTTAGGGATTTTAGGGAATATTCAGCCCAGGCACGGGGACACGTTTATTTCTACCTTCAGGGTCTGAATGTGGGCATAGATGTCTAGGGAGAGCTGGTAGGGATTTGTCAGGAGGTGACCTTTATCCCCAGCTTCTTGCCTAGACACTTGTATGGTGGTATTCTGTGTATCTTGTATCCTGTCCACCGTGACAACAGAGAGGAGACAGTAGGAGGGGAGGAGAGTGTACAGAGAAGAGACAGTAGGAGGGGAGGAGAGTGTACTGAGAGGAGACAGTAGGAGGGGAGGAGAGTGTACAGAGAGGAGACAGTAGGAGGGGAGGAGAGTGTACAGAGAGGAGACAGTAGGAGGGGAGGAGAGTGTACAGAGAGGAGACAGTAGGCGGGGAGGAGAGTGTACAGAGAGGAGACAGTAGGTATGCAGGAGAGTGTACAGAGAGGAGACAGTAGGAGGGGAGGAGAGTGTACAGAGAGGAGACAGTAGGAGGGGAGGAGAGTGTACAGAGAGGAGACAGTAGGAGGGGAGGAGAGTGTACAGAGAGGAGACAGTAGGAGGGGAGGAGAGTGTACAGAGAGGAGACAGTAGGAGGGGAGGAGAGTGTACAGAGAGGAGACAGTAGGAGGGGAGGAGAGTGTACAGAGAGGAGACAGTAGGATGGGAGGAGAGTGTACAGAGAGGAGACAGTAAGAGGGGAGGAGAGTGTACAGAGAGGAGACAGTAGGAGGGGAGAAGAGTGTACAGAGAGGAGACAGTAAGAGGGGAGGAGAGTGTACAGAGAGGAGACAGTAAGAGGGGAGGAGAGTGTACAGAGAGGAGACAGTAGGAGGGGAGGAGAGTGTACAGAGAGGAGACAGTAGGAGGGGAGGAGAGTGTACAGAGAGGAGACAGTAAGAGGGGAGGAGAGTGTACAGAGAGGAGACAGTAGGAGGGGAGGAGAGTGTACAGAGAGGAGACAGTAGGAGGGGAGGAGAGTGTACAGAGAGGAGACAGTAGGTATGCAGGAGAGTGTACAGAGAGGAGACAGTAAGAGGGGAGGAGAGTGTACAGAGAGGAGACAGTAGGTATGCAGGAGAGTGTACAGAGAGGAGACAGTAGGTATGGAGGAGAGTTTACAGAGAGGAGACAGTAGGATGGCTAGAGGAATAAGAGAGGCGATTATAAGAAGAGGGTCAGCCACCTCCGACACGCCAGGTGTTGTGGAACTACATCTCCCAACATGCACACTTGCTTGGCCGCTCTCTAAACCGCTTCCATAATCCAGTAGGTGCCCGTGCTGAAAGCAGACCCTAGTAACCGATCCTGTCGGCTCTCGATCGGCGGCGGCCATCTTCTCTAGAAGTATGTAAGATACCGCTCACTCCCTTCCCTAATCCAGTAGGTGCCCGTGCTAAAAGCAGACACTAATAACTGATCCTGTCGGCTCTCGATCGGCGGCGGCCATCTTTTCTAGAAGTATGTAAGATACCGCTCACTCCCTTCCCTAATCCAGTAGGTGCCCGTGCTGAAAGCAGACCCTAATAACCGATCCTGTCGGCTCTCGATCGTCGGCGGCCAACTTCCTCGCAGTATGGGGATCGGGCTGAGTATGGGTCTGGTCTCTAAGATGCAGAACGCACCCCGGCCGTGCGTATAACTTATACCTGGCGCTCTAAACTACAGATAGTGGCGAGTGCCAAACTTCCTTCCAACGCGTTTGATGTTATGCAATAACGAGGTCTACAGCGGCCGTACAAAAGAGTGAGAGAACCTGAAGAGTGAGACGAGGGGACATTCACTGCGTCAGGAGAGCGACGGCCAGGCCAAATATACCTCCAGAATAGAAGCAAAATTGATTTTTACCATGAATACATTGACACCCGGGGGGTTAAATTCTGAAATAGAATAGTGCAGTATCGGTGTGTGTGTGTATATATATATATAGGCAGAAGGTATTATAAGGGAAGTAAAGGGTTAAAGGCCTGTCATTCAGAGAGAGTGCAGATATTCTACGTATTCCATCTCCCTGACCAAGGACAGCGCACTGTCTGAAACTGCACTATCCGTAGTTTGTATAGTGACGTCACTATTCGCTCCTTGAGAGCGCAAGGTAGAAGTTATACGCACGGCCGGGGCGCGATCCGCACTTAGAGGCCAGACCCATACCCAGCCCGATCCCCATATGCAGAGGAAGATGGCTGTCACCGAACCACTAGTGTCTGCGATCTGCTTTCAGCACGGGCACCTACTGGGTTAGGGAAGGGAGTGAGCGCTATCTGACATACTTCTAGTGTGCCCTGCTGCAATACCACAGCCAAGTGCAGAGAAGGAGGGTATGAGCCCCAGGGGGGCACTATAGCATGCTGGGAGTTGTAGTTTCACAACAGCTGGAGTGCAGAAGGTTGCTGATCCCTGGGATAGAGGAATAATAGAAGAGATTATAAGGAGATAAACTAAGGAGAGAGGACTAACAGAGGAGAAGAGGAATAACAGAGGAGATTACAGAGAGAGGAATAACAGAGGAGAAGAGGAATAACAGAGGAGATTACAGAGAGAGGAATAACAGAGGAGAAGAGGAATAACAGAGGAGATTACAGAGAGAGGAATAACAGAGGAGAAGAGGAATAACAGAGGAGATTACAGAGAGAGGAATAACAGAGGAGAAGAGGAATAACAGAGGAGATTACAGAGAGAGGAATAACAGAGGACATTACAGCGAGAGGAATAACAGAGGAGAAGAGGAATAACAGAGGACATTATAGAGAGAAGAATAACAGAGGAGAAGAGGAATAACAGAGGAGATTACAGAGAGAGGAATAACAGAGGAGAAGAGGAATAACAGGAGATTACAGAGAGAGGAATAACAGAGGACATTACAGAGAGAGGAATAACAGAGGACATTACAGAGAGAGGACTAACAGAGGAGAAGAGGAATAACAGAGGAGATTACAGAGAGAGGAATAACAGAGGAGAAGAGGAATAACAGAGGAGATTACAGAGAGAGGAATAACAGAGGACATTACAGCGAGAGGAATAACAGAGGAGAAGAGGAATAACAGAGGACATTATAGAGAGAAGAATAACAGAGGAGAAGAGGAATAACAGAGGAGATTACAGAGAGAGGAATAACAGAGGAGAAGAGGAAGAACAGAGGAGATTACAGAGAGAGGAATAACAGAGGAGATTACAGAGAGAGGAATAACAGAGGAGAAGAGGAATAACAGAGGAGATTACAGAGAGAGGAATAACAGAGGAGAAGAGGAATAACAGAGGAGATTACAGAGAGAGGAATAACAGAGGACATTACAGAGGAGAAGAGGACTAACAGAGGAGAAGAGGAATAACAGAGGAGAAGAGGAATAACAGAGGAGATTACAGAGAGAGGAATAACAGGAATAACAGAGGAGAAGAGGACTAACAGAGGAGAAGAGGAATAACAGAGGAGATTACAGAGAGAGGAATAACAGAGGAGAAGAGGAATAACAGAGGAGATTACAGAGAGAGGAATAACAGAGGACATTACAGCGAGAGGAATAACAGGAATAACAGAGGAGAAGAGGAATAACAGAGGACATTATAGAGAGAAGAATAACAGAGGAGAAGAGGAATAACAGAGGAGATTACAGAGAGAGGAATAACAGAGGAGAAGAGGAAGAACAGAGGAGATTACAGAGAGAGGAATAACAGAGGAGATTACAGAGAGAGGAATAACAGAGGAGAAGAGGAATAACAGAGGAGATTACAGAGAGAGGAATAACAGAGGACATTACAGAGGAGAAGAGGACTAACAGAGGAGAAGAGGAATAACAGAGGAGAAGAGGAATAACAGAGGAGAAGAGGAATAACAGAGGAGATTACAGAGAGAGGAATAACAGAGGACATTACAGAGAGAGGAATAACAGGAATAACAGAGGAGAAGAGGAATAACAGAGGAGATTACAGAGAGAGGAATAACAGAGGACATTACAGAGAGAGGAATAACAGAGGAGAAGAGGAATAACAGAGGAGAAGAGGAATAACAGAGGAGAAGAGGAATAACAGAGGAGATTACAGAGAGAGGAATAACAGGAATAACAGAGGAGAAGAGGAATAGCAGAGGAGATTACAGAGAGAGGAATAACAGAGGACATTACAGAGAGAGGAATAACAGGAATAACAGAGGAGAAGAGGAATAACAGAGGAGATTACAGAGAGAGGAATAACAGGAATAACAGAGGATAAGAGGAATAACAGAGGAGATTACAGAGAGAGGAATAACAGAGGAGAAGAGGAATAACAGAGGAGAAGAGGAATAACAGAGGAGAAGAGGAATAACAGAGGACATTATAGAGAGAGGACTAACAGAGGAGAAGAGGAATAACAGAGGAGATTACAGCGAGAGGAATAACAGAGGACATTACAGCGAGAGGAGAAGAGGAATAACAGAGGATATGAGGAATAACAGAGGAGATTATAGAGAAAGGAATAACAGAGGAGATTATAGAGAGAGGAATAACAGGAATAACAGAGGAGAAGAGGAATAACAGAGGAGATTACAGAGAGAGGAATAACAGGAATAACAGAGGAGAAGAGGAATAACAGAGGAGATTATAGAGAAAGGAGAAGAGGAATAACAGAGGAGAAGAGGAATAACAGAGGAGATTATAGAGAGAGGAATAACAGAGGAGAAGAGGAATAACAGAGGAGATTACAGAGAGAGGAATAACAGAGGAGATTACAGAGAGAGGAATAACAGAGGAGAAGAGGAATAACAGAGGAGATTATAGAGAGAGGAGAAGAGGAATAACAGAGGATATGAGGAATAACAGAGGAGATTATAGAGAGAGGAATAACAGGAATAACAGAGGAGAAGAGGAATAACAGAGGAGATTATAGAGAGAGGAATAACAGAGGAGATTACAGAGAGAGGAATAACAGAGGAGAAGAGGAATAACAGAGGAGATTACAGAGAGAGGAATAACAGAGGAGAAGAGGAATAACAGAGGAGATTACAGAGAGAGGAATAAAAGAGCAGATTATAGAGAAAGGAGAAGAGGAATAACAGAGGAGAAGAGGAATAACAGAGGACATTATAGAGAGAGGAGAAGAGGAATAACAGAGTAGATGAGGAATAACAGAGGAGAAGAGGAATAACAGAGGAGAAGAGGAATAACAGAGGAGATGAGGAATAACAGAGTAGATGAGGAATAACAGAGGAGATTATAGAGAGAGGAATAACAGAGGAGATTACAGAGAGAGGAATAGCAGGAATAACAGAGGAGAAGAGGAATAACAGAGGAGATTATAGAGAAAGGAGAAGAGGAATAACAGAGGAGAAGAGGAATAACAGAGGACATTATAGAGAGAGGAGAAGAGGAATAACAGAGTAGATGAGGAATAACAGAGGAGAAGAGGAATAACAGAGGAGAAGAGGAATAACAGAGGACATTATAGAGAGAGGAGAAGAGGAATAACAGAGTAGATGAGGAATAACAGAGGAGAAGAGGAATAACAGAGGACATGAGGCTGGAGGGTGTCGTGCCACTTTCCGTAGTTTCTCGTATTCGCGCCCTAGTATTGACATAAGGCGCCGTCTGTTTGGGATTCAGTAATCCGTTTAGCTGTGTTGACTCTGCGCTCGCGTCTTCTCCGCCCGTGTATGTGATGCCGGATTACTTATGTTTTCCCAGCAGATAATCCGGATAATCCGACCTTCATGTTATAATAGATGCCCCCCCCCCCCCCCCATTTATAATGCTGGGCTCTGACCTCCCTCAGGCCCCCAGCCGCTCCTCCTCCTCCTCCTCACTGGACCTCTGTGGTCTTCAGGCCTTGGTGCTATCCTCCTTCTCCCTCATCTCCCTCCTGGGCCCACCTTTGTTTCCTCCACACATGACTGACCCTCCAGGAGGTCGCTCCAAGGAAGCGCAGCAGCATCGTCCCTAAATTGTGTGAATTAGACCCAGAATAATAGAGAACCGTTACCAGAGGGAGCCCCTCATCCCCATCCTTCTTCATCCTGTGAGCATGCCCCTCTGTACCCTCAGCCATTACTGTATACTTCAGATGTATGCAGGGAGGATAGCCGATCAGTCATAAACAGGAGAGGATAGCCAATCAGTCATAAACAGGAGAGGATAGCCGATCAGTCATAAACAGGAGAGGATAGCCGATCAGTCATAAACAGGGGAGGATAGCCGATCAGTCATAAACAGGAGAGGATAGCCGATCAGTCATAAACAGGGGAGGATAGCCGATCAGTCATAAACAGGGGAGGATAGCCGATCAGTCATAAACAGGGGAGGATAGCCGATCAGTCATAAACAGGGGAGGATAGCCGATCAGTCATATACAGGGGAGGATAGCCGATCATCATATACAGGAGAGAAAAGCTGATTAGTCATAAACCGGGAGGATAGCCGATCATCATATACAGGGGAGGATAGCTGATCAGTGGTATACAGGGTAGGATAGCTGATCAGTGGTATACAGGGTAGGATAGCTGATCAGTGGTATACAGGGTAGGATAGCTGATCAGTGGTATACAGGGTAGGATAGCTGATCAGTGGTATACAGGGGAGGATAGCTGATTAGTGGTATACAGGGGAGGATAGCTGATTAGTGGTATACAGGGGAGGATAGCTGATCAGTGGTATACAGGGTAGAATAGCGGATCAGTGGTATACAGGGGAGGATAGCGGATCAGTGGTATACAGGGGAGGATAGCTGATCAGTGGTATACAGGGTAGGATAGCCGATCAGTGGTATACAGGGGAGGATAGCTGATCAGTGGTGTACAGGGTAGGATAGCGGATCAGTGGTATACAGGGGAGGATAGCTGATCAGTGGTATACAGGGTAGGATAGCCGATCAGTGGTATACAGGGGAGGATAGCCGATTAGTGGTATACAGGGGAGGATAGCTGATCAGTGGTATACAGGGGAGGATAGCTGATCAGTGGTATACAGGGGAGGATAGCTGATTAGTGGTATACAGGGGAGGATAGCTGATCAGTGGTATACAGGGGAGGATAGCTGATCAGTGGTATACAGGGTAGGATAGCCGATCAGTGGTATACAGGGAGGATAGCTGATTAGTGGTATACAGGGGAGGATAGCTGATTAGTGGCATACAGGGTAGGATAGCGGATCAGTGGTATACAGGGGAGGATAGCTGATCAGTGGTATTCAGGGAGGATAGCCGATCATCATATACAGGGGAGGATAGCTGATTAGTGGTATACAGGGTAGGATAACTGATTAGTGGTATACAGGGGAGGATAGCTGATCAGTGGTATACAGGGAAGGATAGCTGATTAGTGGTATACAGGGAAGGATAGCGGATCAGTGGTATACAGGGAAGGATAGCGGATCAGTGGTATACAGGGAAGGATAGCGGATCAGTGGTATACAGGGGAGGATAGGTGATTAGGGGTATACAGGGGAGGATAGCTGATCAGTGGTATACAGGGGAGGATAGCTGATTAGTGGTATACAGGGTAGGATAGCGGATCAGTGGTATACAGGGGAGGATAGCTGATCAGTGGTATACAGGGGAGGATAGCTGATTAGTGGTATACAGGGGAGGATAGCTGATCAGTGGTATACAGGGGAGAATAGCGGATCAGTGGTATACAGGGGAGGATAGCTGATCAGTGGTGTACAGGGTAGGATAGCGGATCAGTGGTATACAGGGGAGGATAGCTGATCAGTGGTATACAGGGTAGGATAGCCGATCAGTGGTATACAGGGGAGGATAGCTGATTAGTGGTATACAGGGGAGGATAGCTGATCAGTGGTATACAGGGGAGGATAGCTGATCAGTGGTATACAGGGGAGGATAGCTGATCAGTGGTATACAGGGTAGGATAGCCGATCAGTGGTATACAGGGGAGGATAGCCGATTAGTGGTATACAGGGGAGGATAGCTGATCAGTGGTATACAGGGGAGGATAGCTGATCAGTGGTATACAGGGTAGGATAGCCGATCAGTGGTATACAGGGGAGGATAGCTGATTAGTGGTATACAGGGGAGGATAGCTGATTAGTGGCATACAGGGTAGGATAGCGGATCAGTGGTATACAGGGGAGGATAGCTGATCAGTGGTATACAGGGGAGGATAGCCGATCATCATATACAGGGGAGGATAGCTGATTAGTGGTATACAGGGTAGGATAACTGATTAGTGGTATACAGGGGAGGATAGCTGATCAGTGGTATACAGGGAAGGATAGCTGATTAGTGGTATACAGGGAAGGATAGCGGATCAGTGGTATACAGGGAAGGATAGCGGATCAGTGGTATACAGGGAAGGATAGCGGATCAGTGGTATACAGGGAAGGATAGCGGATCAGTGGTATACAGGGGAGGATAGGTGATTAGGGGTATACAGGGGAGGATAGCTGATCAGTGGTATACAGGGGAGGATAGCTGATTAGTGGTATACAGGGGAGGATAGCTGATCAGTGGTATACAGGGGAGGATAGCTGATCAGTGGTATACAGGGGAGGATAGCTGATCAGTGGTATACAGGGTAGGATAGCGGATCAGTGGTATACAGGGGAGGATAGCTGATTAGGGGTATACAGGGTAGGATAGCGGATCAGTGGTATACAGGGGAGGATAGCTGATCAGTGGTATACAGGGGAGGATAGGTGATTAGGGGTATACAGGGGAGGATAGCTGATCAGTGGTATACAGGGGAGGATAGCTGATTAGTGGTATACAGGGTAGGATAGCGGATCAGTGGTATACAGGGAAGGATAGCTGATTAGTGGTATACAGGGAAGGATAGCGGATCAGTGGTATACAGGGAAGGATAGCGGATCAGTGGTATACAGGGAAGGATAGCGGATCAGTGGTATACAGGGGAGGATAGCTGATTAGGGGTATACAGGGTAGGATAGCGGATCAGTGGTATACAGGGGAGGATAGCTGATCAGTGGTATACAGGGGAGGATAGGTGATTAGGGGTATACAGGGGAGGATAGCTGATCAGTGGTATACAGGGGAGGATAGCTGATTAGTGGTATACAGGGTAGGATAGCGGATCAGTGGTATACAGGGGAGGATAGCTGATCAGTGGTGTACAGGGTAGGATAGCGGATCAGTGGTATACAGGGGAGGATAGCTGATCAGTGGTATACAGGGTAGGATAGCCGATCAGTGGTATACAGGGGAGGATAGCTGATTAGTGGTATACAGGGGAGGATAGCTGATCAGTGGTATACAGGGGAGGATAGCTGATCAGTGATATACAGGGGAGGATAGCTGATCAGTGGTATACAGGGTAGGATAGCCGATCAGTGGTATACAGGGGAGGATAGCTGATTAGTGGTATACAGGGGAGGATAGCTGATCAGTGGTATACAGGGGAGGATAGCTGATCAGTGGTATACAGGGTAGGATAGCCGATCAGTGGTATACAGGGGAGGATAGCTGATCAGTGGTATACAGGGGAGGATAGCTGATTAGTGGCATACAGGGTAGGATAGCGGATCAGTGGTATACAGGGGAGGATAGCTGATCAGTGGTATACAGGGGAGGATAGCCGATCATCATATACAGGGGAGGATAGCTGATTAGTGGTATACAGGGTAGGATAACTGATTAGTGGTATACAGGGGAGGATAGCTGATCAGTGGTATACAGGGAAGGATAGCTGATTAGTGGTATACAGGGAAGGATAGCGGATCAGTGGTATACAGGGAAGGATAGCGGATCAGTGGTATACAGGGAAGGATAGCGGATCAGTGGTATACAGGGGAGGATAGGTGATTAGGGGTATACAGGGGAGGATAGCTGATCAGTGGTATACAGGGGAGGATAGCTGATTAGTGGTATACAGGGTAGGATAGCGGATCAGTGGTATACAGGGGAGGATAGCTGATTAGGGGTATACAGGGTAGGATAGCGGATCAGTGGTATACAGGGGAGGATAGCGGATCAGTGGTATACAGGGGAGGATAGGTGATTAGGGGTATACAGGGGAGGATAGCTGATCAGTGGTATACAGGGGAGGATAGCTGATTAGTGGTATACAGGGTAGGATAGCGGATCAGTGGTATACAGGGGAGGATAGCTGATTAGTGGTATACAGAGGAGGATAGCGGATCAGTGGTATACAGGGGAGGATAGCTGATTAGGGGTATACAGGGGAGGATAGCTGATTAGTGGTATACAGGGTAGGATAGCGGATCAGTGGTATACAGGGGAGGATAGCTGATTAGGGGTATACAGGGTAGGATAGCGGATCAGTGGTATACAGGGGAGGATAGGTGATTAGGGGTATACAGGGGAGGATAGCTGATCAGTGGTATACAGGGGAGGATAGCTGATTAGTGGTATACAGGGTAGGATAGCGGATCAGTGGTATACAGGGGAGGATAGCTGATTAGGGGTATACAGGGTAGGATAGCGGATCAGTGGTATACAGGGGAGGATAGCTGATCAGTGGTATACAGGGGAGGATAGGTGATTAGGGGTATACAGGGGAGGATAGCTGATCAGTGGTATACAGGGGAGGATAGCTGATTAGGGGTATACAGGGTAGGATAGCGGATCAGTGGTATACAGGGGAGGATAGCTGATCAGTGGTATACAGGGGAGGATAGGTGATTAGGGGTATACAGGGGAGGATAGCTGATCAGTGGTATACAGGGGAGGATAGCTGATTAGTGGTATACAGGGTAGGATAGCGGATCAGTGGTATACAGGGGAGGATAGCTGATCAGTGGTATACAGGGGAGGATAGCTGATTAGTGGTATACAGGGTAGGATAGCGGATCAGTGGTATACAGGGGAGGATAGGTGATTAGGGGTATACAGGGGAGGATAGCTGATCAGTGGTATACAGGGGAGGATAGCTGATTAGTGGTATACAGGGTAGGATAGCGGATCAGTGGTATACAGGGGAGGATAGCTGATTAGTGGTATACAGGGGAGGATAGCGGATCAGTGGTATACAGGGTAGGATAGCGGATCAGTGGTATACAGGGGAGGATAGCTGATTAGTGGTATACAGGGTAGGATAGCGGATCAGTGGTATACAGGGGAGGATAGCTGATTAGTGGTATACAGAGGAGGATAGCGGATCAGTGATATACAGGGGAGGATAGCCGATGAGTTGTGTACAGGACATATAGCGGATCAGTGGTACGGGGGCTGATATGTGGTACATCCTCCCCGGGACGCTGGTAGTACAATGTAGGTTTGTTATGGAACACCTGCCCCTCCTGCCCCCTCACCCTTGGCCCAGTGTCTGCACTTGGTGCCTTTTCTCCTTGAGATAAATAATTAATACAAGTTTTACATCAGCGGAGAAGAATGTGGAGTCCACTTCTAGTCCACTCACCTTGTTTCATTTGGCTGCAGATCAGGGTCATTCCAACAGACTCCGTGTGTCAGATATGTATCCGTCATGTATCAGATATGTATCCTCCGTGTGTCAGATATGTATCCGTCATGTAGCAGATATGTATCCTCCGTGTGTCAGATATGTATCCGTCATGTAGCAGATATGTATCCTCCGTGTGTCAGATATGTATCCTCCGTGTGTCAGATATGTATCCTCCGTGTGTCAGATATGTATCCGTCATGTATCAGATATGTATCCTCTGTGTGTCAGATATGTATCCGTCATGTAGCAGATATGTATCCTCCGTGTGTCAGATATGTATCCGTCATGTATCAGATATGTATCCTCTGTGTGTCAGATATGTATCCGTCATGTAGCAGATATGTATCCTCCGTGTGTTAGATATGTATCCGTCATGTATCAGATATGTATCCTCCGTGTGTCAGATATGTATCCGTCATGTAGCAGATATGTATCCTCCGTGTGTCAGATATGTATCCGTCATGTAGCAGATATGTATCCTCCGTGTGTCAGATATGTATCCTCCGTGTGTCAGATATGTATCCTCCGTGTGTCAGATATGTATCCGTCATGTAGCAGATATGTATCCTCCGTGTGTCAGATATGTATCCTCCGTGTGTCAGATATGTATCCGTCATGTAGCAGATATGTATCCTCCGTGTGTCAGATATGTATCCGTCATGTATCAGATATGTATCCTCTGTGTGTCAGATATGTATCCGTCATGTAGCAGATATGTATCCTCCGTGTGTCAGATATGTATCCGTCATGTATCAGATATGTATCCTCTGTGTGTCAGATATGTATCCGTCATGTAGCAGATATGTATCCTCCGTGTGTCAGATATGTATCCGTCATGTATCAGATATGTATCCTCTGTGTGTCAGATATGTATCCGTCATGTAGCAGATATGTATCCTCCGTGTGTCAGAGGTTATGTATAGGTATCCGCCGAGTAGCGGTTATGTATCCGCCGCGTAGCGGTTATGTATCCGCCGCGTAGCGGTTATGTATCCGCCGAGTAGCGGTTAGGTATCCGCCGCGTAGCGGTTATGTATCCGCCGCGTAGCGGTTATGTATCCGCCGAGTAGCGGTTAGGTATCCACCGCGTAGCGGTTATGTATCCGCCGAGTAGCGGTTAGGTATCCGCCGAGTAGCGGTTAGGTATCCGCCGAGTAGCGGTTAGGTATCCGCCGAGTAGCGGTTAGGTATCCGCCGAGTAGCGGTTATGTATCCGCGCGTACCGGTTATGTATCCGCCATATATCAGCAATGTATGTGTCAGAGAGGGGAGGAGCTAGAAGGATTTTGCCCATTATGTAATATGGCAGTGTGACCTTCGGCGGTGGGCACCTTCTTCTCGGAGACCCCATAGCAGCTGTAGGGCGGTCACTATGGTATGTATCGCCCGTGTCGCCATTCTTGGATCTCCCCCATGTGCTGTGTTGAATGGACCCTGTGGATTGGGGCGGTTTCGTTGAATGTTGTGGCGGACGCCTCCATAGACTTGAGGTGTCTACGTAACGCATCCGTTTGTCTGAAATAAGGAGAATGCCAGGCGTGCGGCAGAGGACCAGCCGTGCCCCACTATTTGGGGAGGCAGACACAATGGGCAGGAAGGGTTGGGGGCAGGGCGGCTGTGTAGGATTGCTGCAGGCTCCTATATCTGCTGCTGGCTGTGGGACAATAGGACATTCCAGAAATATTAACATCTTCTGAGACGGAGCCTGGGCGCAGAGTGGTTAACCCCGCTCCTGCCGGGCTGTACATACCTCTCACTTTCTGAGTACAGGCGGCAGAGCACTGAAAGAGTTAATGCCCCAGGGGCTGATTACTGCCACTAATTACAGGAAGGAAGGGGCACTGATCACAGGCTCCATTCACACAAACAGCCGTCCGCATCAACTATGTCCAGCGGTGCGGACCCATTGACTTGAATGAGTCCACAGTCCGCAAAATTGGCCAAAAGATAGGACATGTTCTGTGGAGGCATGGATCGGAAGTATAGGACATGTTCTGTGGAGGCATGGATCGGAAGTATAGGACATGTTCTGTGGAGGCATGGATCGGAAGTATAGGACATGTTCTGTGGAGGCATGGATCGGAAGTATAGGACATGTTCTGTGGAGGCATGGATCGGAAGTATAGGACATGTTCTGTGGAGGCATGGATCGGAAGTATAGGACATGTTCTGTGGAGGCATGGATCGGAAGTATAGGACATGTTCTGTGGAGGCATGGATCGGAAGTATAGGACATGTTCTGTGGAGGCATGGATCGGAAGTATAGGACATGTTCTGTGGAGGCATGGATCGGAAGTGCATGGAAACACTCGGAAGCTCTTCTTTTTGGCTTTCGGGTCGGTGCCTCCACTCCGCAAAAGATCGGAGTGAATGGGTCCGAACCGCAGCACGGAGTTCACACGACCGCTGCCTGTGCATTGCCGATCGCTATATCCGGTTTGCAGCATGGGCACGGCAACCATACAGTTGTGTAAATGAGTCCTTGTACTAAGGCCTCATGCACACAACCGGCTGTTTTGTGGCCCTCAAATTGCGGAGTCGAAAAACACGGATACCGGCTGTGTACATTCTGCATTTCGCGGAATAGAACGTCCGACCCAATAGGACAGTCCTATCCTTGTCCATAATGCAGATAAGAATAGGAGATGTTCTATTTTTTTTGCGGGGCCACGGAATGGAAGTGCGGATGCTGTCCGCATCTTTTGCGGATGGATGCGGGCCCATTATGCAGACGTGAGAATGGACCCTTATCAGGAGTTCTGTCCAGTAATTATGAGTCCAGTGATCGGGAGTCCCGTCTGGTGATCGGGAGTCCCGTCTGGTGATCGGGAGTCCCGTCTGGTGATCGGGAGTCCCGTCTGGTGAGCGGGAGTCCCGTCTGGTGAGGGGGAGCCCCGTCTGGTGAGCGGGAGCCCCGTCTGGTGAGCGGGAGCCCCGTCTGGTGAGCGGGAGCCCCGTCTGGTGAGCGGGAGCACCGTCTGGTGAGCGGGAGCCCCGTCTGGTGAGCGGGAGCCCCGTCTGGTGAGCAGCATATCTCCACATGTGCTGCCAACATAATATCACAGTAACGATCATTCATCCCCCATGCCGTTTTCATCAGCCTATCTAAAGCCTCTTTAAACGAGCTCTCGTTATGCCCTGACATTTGGGTCATTTGAACGGACACTTATGTGCAGGGTTCAGGCTGTTGTTTACCTGGACACAGTTGAGCTATTGGAGTATGTAGTATATTTCACACTGATGATGTCATTGTTTGTGTTAACATCTTGGTGTTTTCTCCTTTAGGGCTGTTTTTACTTACGAGAAGAAATGGAGCCTAAAACTTTTGGATTCTGGAGGTGAGAGACAGTAGAATATATGTGTCCCGCACCTTTTCACTTTCCCGCCATGAGTCCACACAGATTTATTACCTGAATTTTGTCCCAGTCTAGTTTGATATTTACCCCTGGGGACGGTACCAGGGATGGGCGGCTGTCAAGCATTTCAATATCATAGCAGAACCTTTTGTAAAACTTCTGTCTTTCTATGTCATTTTTCTCTATTTTCATTAACGGTGGCAGTAGCACAGCAAGGCTTGAGAAGTAGACATCCCACCATGCCCAGAGGAACACTTCTACCAAAGCAATGCCCAGTGCTGACTATGAGGGGAACAATTAAAGTCTCTTCTCCCACAATTTCCTAACTGGAGAAGTTACCAGATCTTCAAGACCTCAACATGTGGCGTATAATCACCTAGAGCTCATACAGTGAAAATCTTCAGTAACGTGGAAGGTCATGTTCAGTCTCTGCTAGGGAAACTGTAGCTAGAGCCAGACCACTAGTGAGACCATTACTGATGGAGGCTTTATTAGCAACATTGGGTGGCTTACCTGATTTCTACTGCTTCTAGTAACACCAAGGTGATAACCTGCTATTAATGCTAATCAGCCTTGCTTACTTACGCCCATTAAGAAGTTGTCCATTGGGGGAGAATTCTGTAAAAAAAAAAAAAAGGCTCATATGGGATAAAAAAAATACTCATCCTCACCAATTCCCAACCAATCCCATTTCTAAGCTTACCAGGTCCTTACTGGGTTGTGCTTAGAATTTATAGGCTCCTCGAAAAATCCGGCCTGTCCCCAAACTGATCTCAGAACACATGTCCACCAGCCCAAAATTCCCAAAGGACCCCACAGAACCCTGCACTTTCCTAAAGGCTACTTTTCACCCACCGTTTGTCTCATCATCATGAGAACTCTATCTGCCGGAACCTACTGTACTTAGGCAGGTCTTGTATGTTGAGAGTGGACCTGGAAGCAGAGACCAGCAGGAACGTTGTAATGTTTACTGGGTATGCTGAACCCTTTCTAAAGAATTTTGCCCATTAAAGCTCCAGAGAAAAACAATTATTTACCAAGACTCTTGGAGTCTACGACCATGTCACCCAGCATCCAAGATCTCACGCATGGTCTACTTCCCTGTCCCACTAAGTATCTCTCATTCCGCTCATGATGGCAGTGGGTTCATTAATCACTGTGGGAATGTGGAGATGATATCTGAGGTTCTCACACAGTTCAGAGATCAGAAAGATCACGTACTCCAAGTGTAGATGTTTCTCCAACTCTTTACCCTTGGAGACATGCAGTAGACATTACCCGACGGATCATATCTTATGAGAATCCAAGGCCTAAAATCCTTCCCATTTGTCATGTGTGGTCACGTTAATCTGTGGATAGGAATCTCCATCCTCCCAGTTACCGGAAACCTCAAATTCCTGAGAAAGTCCTTATTATGGAAGACTGGAAGAGACTGAAGACTAATATAGGATGAGGCTCATTATGTGTAATGAATCGGCTGTTATAAGATGAGACCAGCAGATTTTCGGTGCCTAGAAGACCTGAGGAGATGGTGAACCCAGAGTGCACAACCAATGAAGCTACATAATGTGGAGAATATTGGTGGGGCAGGTAGAGTAACTCTGCAGGCATTAGATAGAGGAAGCTGGAGGTGGTGGTTGTAGGATGAAGGGTTTAGTTGTGTGAAGGTGGCTGGAGACACTCAGATAACATGGTGGGTATGAGTGGCACACAGCAATGGCAAACCTGTGGTCTAAAGCTTGTTTTATTAAGGCTGTGATGAAGGAAGTGTCACAGAACTGCTTAGAATTGTGTTCTCAGATGCTATGGCCTCTACTACAGATCATGTGTCTGTACCATAGAATATACGTTGGGTCTATACATGGAGTGGACTATGTGTCTGTTGCCATGGGGCGGGGGAGCGGTCTGGTGAATATTTTCTCATGTACTAATAATGAAGGATGTTGTACGTCATCTTCCGGGATTATGCAGTCATTCCCGTTATAGTCATGTAGTCCCCTGTCCTGAGAATCTGCTGCAGTCCTCCATGGAGTAATGACCCCCTCCTCCATGTGACAGCTGGGACAGTTCACCAGTCGTGGTGCCCCCTCGTCTCCCTGTTTGTATAAACACTGCTACCCCTCCTCCTCACATTCTCTGGGTGACAGCCCCAGTGTCCTGTAAACATCTGCATCCTTATATATAGACTTCCCCGGGACTCATGCTTATGTTATGTTCTCTTCCTACTGACGTATAGGAGATATTTAGATGTCTGTTCCTGGGAATGTGCAGGATATGCAAGTCTTAAGAGAACCCGAGGGTCCCAGCACAAGGAGCATCCATAAATAGTCTCCAGGAAGATGGTTCCCTCCTGTGTCTAAAGAAAATCTGCATGTCCTAGAGCAAACCCTTGAGGGTGCAAGGGAGGTGGTCCTCAAGACCAAGAGACACACAGATGTCATCCAGCACATCTCCGGCACATGGGCCAAGATCTGTCATAACCATTACCACATGGGCTAGGATCCGCCGCAATCCTCTCCACATGGACTGGCATGGCATCCCTCAAAAATGTCACCACATGAGTCAGTGTCCATCATAAATGTCACCACATAGGCAGGGTCTCTGTCATGAATGTCAGGGGCTCCTCAGAGAGCTTCTCGCACTTTACCTACAATTCTTCAGTAACTGGGTCACCTTACAGCTCCCATCGTGGCTTTCAGCCATCTCTGTCTAGCTGAGGTGTACCTCTGCATGAGGCACAAGCTAGTGATAACCTCAGGGGGGTTACTGACGGCCCTGTTGGTACTACTGGAGATTTCAGGAGGAATCCTCCTTTATATACTGGGTGGTACTAGAAGTCAAGATGATATGAGGAGCCTGGAGCTCGGTGGGAACTCTTCCAGGATCTTCTCTGTATAGCGGATGTTATTTTATCATGGTCGCTTCCATCCTGGGAACGAGCTACAGTTTAATGCTCCCTAATTACACGTATGTTTACAGTGATGAAGAGCCGTGGCACTAAGTACTGCGACCGTGTTCTACATCAAGATCAGCAGCCAGAACCCAGTCCAGCCCCGAGGACGCAGTTATCAGAGGATCCCAGGAAAGTTCCTGTCCTCTGGGCTGGAGTTGCTGACACATTAACCATGTATTGCACCACATATGCTGACATCCTGACACAGAGAGGACGTCTCCATAACATGTGCATGGGGCTTGGAAAAAGGAAGAATATGTGCGGCCAAGAAGCGAGGGGCCTAACCGTATGAAGGCCTAGAAGAACATGGACTCAGCACACGACACGCTGCTGTACAGGAGAGCGCTGACCTCTGCTGGTCATACTAGGGAGGACACTCGGAAATAGAGGAAAATCCGGCTCAAGAAATGGTAGAAAAAAATTTGTAGCTTTATTGCGGCATAAAATCTTCGACAGAAACAGGAATTGTTCGGTTACGCGTTTCAGACCACTAACAAATATGGGCCCTTCCTCATGACTTATCGAACTGGTGATGGGATCGCACCATACGAGCAGCTCACACAGCCGGCCATGCAATCAATCGATCACATATGTCCAATCACTTTAAACATACATCGGGAGAATTAAAATCCCATGTGCTGACCAAAACATCGACATAAATACGTGGTTGGTGCATATATAAAAGACAACGGCAAAGCAGAAAAATATAATGATGATGAAACATCTGAACACAAAAGGGAGAAAAGGAAGAAAATCATGTCTTTTATTAAGACCTTGAGGCTGTCTTGATGTATGCCTCTCGATTTAAAGGTCTCCCCCTCTGGTGGGAAGAAAAACTCTCTCGATTCCTTGAACCCCCAGATTGGAGGTGTCACCTGCATGCAAAATCAGCAGACACGTTGCGGTTTCCGTAGTGTGGGACATCTGAAATATGCTTTTTATTTCATTGGTAGTGCACCCCACATATTGCAGCTGACAAAGTTTGCATGTTACCAAATAAACCGCCAACTTTGTGTTTCAGTTACGGTGAATTCCTTGCTGTTAGCAGAGGATTTAAACTTTTTCGTGGCCCTGGTATGATTGCAGCAAATGCATTTGGCACGACCACGTTTATAGCTGCCCTTGTTGCTGAGCCGGGTTGGTCTCAGCAAAATCTTTTCCGAGAACAAGCTGGGACTTAAGGAATTGCCCAAGGTCACCAGTTCGATAAGTCATGAGGAAGGGACGATATTTGTTAGTGGTCTGAAACGCGTAACCGAACAATTCCTGTTTCTGTCGAAGATTTTATGCCGCAATAAAGCTACTAATTTTTTCCACCATTTCTTGAGCTGGATTTTCCTATATTTTCGAATTTACCATTACGATTCCGAGTGCGTCATCCGGGCTCGACTGGTGAAGGGGAAGGTGAGAGCTGCTGTGTGCTTAATGTAGGGAGGACACTGTATAATCCGATAGTAGTATATCACGTGACCAGGTCGTGGGCACATATGTCTTGTATGTAGAGTGTGGTGGCCATTAACAGTTTTGACCACTTCCTGTGACCTCTGACCTCTATGTTATTTTGCAGTGGGCGGTCTGGAAGAACTGACCAAGAAATTTAATAAGAACCTGATCCAGTATGGGCTGTGCCAAGTGAACGACCCAAATACCGGGGTGCAGAGGGTGATCCTCATACACTGGGTATGTACTCCATATAGTGCTACTGTGTGCACCATAATTAATCACCCCAAAAGCCATCCATCAGGTCCATAATTATCTCCTTCTAATGGACTGCTCTGTTAAAACTCCTGATATAGACCCCCGAATAAAACAAGGCACACATCTACAGTCCACTGACCACAGGTAGGGACCCCGGGGGTTCAGCTTCAGCTGGAGTCCTGTGCAGCCTCCTGCCTGGATACATACAGTCAGGTCCATAAATATTGGGACATGGACACAATTCTAACATGTTTGGCTCTATACATCACCACAATGGATGTGAAATGAAACGGACAAGATGTGCTTTACCTGCAGACTGTCAGCTGTAATTTGAGGGTATTTACATCCAAATCAGGTGAACGGTGCAGGAATTACAGCAGTTTGCATATGTGCCTCCCACTTGTTAAGGGGCCAAAAGTAATGGGACAATTGTCTTCTCGGCTGTTCCATGGCCAGGTGTGTGCTATTCCCTCATTATCACAATTACAATGAGCAGATAAAAGGTCCAGAGGTCATTTCCAGTCTGCTATTTGTATTTGGAATCTGTTGCTGTCAACTCTCAAGATGAGATCCAAAGAGCTGTCACCATCAGTGAAGCCATCATTAGGCTGAAAAAAACACAACAAACCCATCAGAGAGATAGCAAAAACATTAGGCGCGGCCAAAACAACTGTTTGGAACATTCTTATATAGAAGGAACGCACCGGTGAGCTCAGCAACACCAAAAGGCCCGGAAGACCACGGAAAACAACTGTGGTGGATGACCGAAGAATTCTTTCCCTGGTGAAGAAAACACCCTTCACAACAGTTGGCCAGATCAAGAACACTCTCCAGGAGGTAGGTGTATGTGTGTCAAAGTCAACCATCAGGAGAAGACTTCACCAGAGTGAATACAGAGGGTTCACCACAAGATGGAAACCATTGGTGAGCCTCAAAAACAGGAAGGCCAGATTAGAGTTTGCCAAACGACATCTAAAAAAGCCTTCACAGTTCTGGAACAACATCCTATAGACAGATGAGACCAAGATCAACTTGTACCAGAGTGATGGGAAGAGAAGAGTATGGAGAAGGAAAGGAACTGCTCATGATCCTAAGCATACCACCTCATCAGTGAAGCATGGTGGTGGTAGTGCCATGGCGTGGGCATGTATGGCTGCCAATGGAACTGCTTCTCTTGTATTTATTGATGATGTCACTGCTGACAAAAGCAGCAGGATGAATTCTGAAGTGTTTCAGGCAATATTATCTGCTCATATTCAGCCAAATGCTTCAGAACTCATTGGACGGCGCTTCACAGTGCAGATGGACAATGACCCAAAGCATACTGCAAAAGCAACCAAAGAGTTTATAAGGGAAAGAAGTGGAATGTTCTGAAATGGCCAAGTCAATCACCGGACCTGAATCCGATTGAGCATTTCACTTGCTGAAGACAAAACTGAAGGGAAAATGCCACAAGAACAAGCAGGAGCTGAAGACCGTTGCAGTAGAGGCCTGGCAGAGCGTCACCAGGGATGAGACCAGCGTCTGGTGATGTCTATGCGTTCCAGACTTCAGGCTGTAATTGACTGCAAAGGATTTGCAACCAAGTATTAAAAAGTGAAAGTTTGATTTGTGATTATTATTCTGTCCCATTACTTTTGGTCCCTTAACAAGTAGGAGGCACATATGCAAACTGTTGTAATTCCTGCACCGTTCACCTGGTTTGGATGTAAATCCCCTCAAATCAAAGCTGACAGTCTGCAGGTAAAGCACATCTTGTTTTATTTCACATCCATTGTGGTGGTGTATAGAGCCAAAAATGTTAGAATTGTGTCCATGTCCCAATATTTATGGACCTGACTGTATATTCCAGATGTGTCCCATGTAAACAGAAGACTAAATTTTGGGGTTCTGACTGTGAACCTTAAGATCCTCAGACCTGCACTTGTTGAAATGAGCAAGGATGTTGATGGTGGTGGTCCTATGGGAGATTGGTTCCTCAGGGTCTCTAGACTAATGTATGACATCTCTATGCTTGACAGATCGGGGAGAATGTGGACGCCTTTCAGAGAGAAGTCACAGCTCAGCATCTTCCTTCCATTCGCAAATTCTTCAAGGTGAGGATCATCTTTAGGTGGTGGGGTTGAGAGGATTGACACAACATTGTGAATAAGTGGTCCGGACTGGGAGTTGGATTGTTCTCCTTTAGGCTGAATGATGCTTTGTGAGACCAAGGCTGTGACTGCTTCTACCCTATTGGGTGACCCCCTCTTCTTTCTGCCCCTCTAGGAGGCTAATGTGTTGCTGGGTGCCCAGAAAGTTGAAGACATCACCCAGGAGTTGGTGGCGCAGGCTCTGAATAGGGTACCACCACCTTCCAGGGCTTTCCAGAAAGCCCGGATCCCCGGATCTCATGAGGTGGTGGTAAGTCTGTGACTGGTCAGATGGGCACCACTGGGTGTAATATTGGGTGAATTTGCTAACAAGGTTTCCTGTTATATAGGGGACAAAGTATATGAAGACAAACCCAGCGGTAGAGATGAAGATCAGCAAGAGGGAGGCGTTCTGGCAGAGGTCGGAGGTGAGCGGCCACTCATCAGACCAAGGCTCCTAATGGAATGACCCCGGGGCCTCTCATTCCATGGCTGTTATGATATGGGGGGGGGGGGGGGGAGATAGGAAAATCTATGACACCAGATGACAACTGTGACCCGATTACTGTACAGAGAGAAGAGGAGAGGAGGAAGGAGATGGAGCGGCTGAGACAGCAGGAAGAGAGAATCGTGCTGGAGAAAGAGAGGATACAGAGAGAGAGACTGGAGGAGGAAGATCGAGAACGCCGCATCCAGGAGAAGGAGAGACTGGTGGAGGAGCAGAGGTAACTGCATGTATCTGAGCTTATTGTGTGTGATACAGTGTTATTGTGGGGAGGCCAGAGGCTCCTGGATTATAGCTGATCAGTGTCCTTCCCTTGTACTGTATAGGAAGGAGCAAGCAAGGTTGGAGGCAGAGCGTCGGAGGCGTGAGAAGGAGCGATGGGTAAGTGTTTCCTAACATGACAGGTTGTGAGAGGATTGGAGTCACATCCGGAGGATTCTCAGACCAGCACTATATACATAAGTATTACTCCCAGCAGGACACTTCTGCTCCCTCACATCATCCACCCCAACCTTCCTCATCAACCTCCTCCTGACAAACACCCTCTCACCTAACACCCACTGCTCCTCACACATCCCTTGGGCGATACTTGTAGACATCTTTCCATACTACCCCTTCCTGAGGGATTTCAGCTCACCCACCGTCCTCCTTCGCCGTGCACGGATCCCGGACCAGGAATCAATCACGGGGTAGTAGAAAGAAATCCAGGCTCATGATAAAATCCAGTTTCTTTATTTTGTTCATTAGAAAATCCATAGGCTGACCAGACGGGCAAGGTCTACGCGTTTCAACTGTACGACTGTGGTGGTCATGATTAAGACGTACAGTCGAAACGCGTAGATCTTGTCTGTCTGGTCAGCCTATGAATTTTCGAATGAAGAAATAAAGAAACTGGACTTTATCCTGAGCCTGCTGCAGTTTTTTTTTTACTGCCCCTTCCTGTGGTGTTGCCCTCTATACTCCTGCTGGGGAACTCACCTGTAGGTCAGTTTTTGGTGGGAGTAATGTTGGTTGACGTTGCAGGTGCAGCAGCAGAAGGAATACGACGAAGAGTTGAAGGGTCGGTTTAAGCGCAGTCAGTCCATTGAAATGGCCGCGGTGAGTGTTTAAGACGTTGGTACATTCAGCCAGGAGACAGCAGTCCTGAATGACCCCCTCCTGTATTCTCCATGATCGCTGCCAGTTATTTGCCCTAAAACTTTGGTGCTACCCATTCCTCCATTTTCCACAGTCTAAAGCCTTGTTAGATAATCCTACTGCATGTTTAATAGACTGTGAGCCACAGGGTGCCACACATGGAACCCGTATGTTGCACGCTGGTGTCACAATATATCAGTCTGTGTATAGTCAGGGCTGGTGCATACTAACCTCCAGTAATGGCCATATGATCCCCCCAGGAAGCGGCAGCCCTTTTGTCTGGAAGATCCCTGCATCCTCGTGACTTCTTCCGTCAGCAGGAACGTTCTGTGTCCAGCTCATCCTCTCCTCCATCCACACCCAGCTCCCCATCTAAGTCCTCTTCGGGTAAGTAGTCTGACATAATGTATGATATTTAAAGGGTAGGTACAAGGATGAGCTCCTGTTTTGATGCAGGTTCACATTACTATGCGACCCCCAACAGACAAGGGCAGTGTCACCCTCATACCAGTACCCCCTCCATGCTTTGTTTTGTTAACATTGTGGTACTTATGGAGAAATGGGACCATGGGGAGGAGTGATAGTACCAACCTGAGCTGGTGTCCACTTATCTAAGGGCCCCATAGCGGCTCCTGGGGTCTCTATGAGTGAGTCTTCCTTTTGCAGATGAATGACTTCTTCATAGCTTTTCATTGAAGGTGCATTTTATTTTTATCTTCAAGGCTTTTTCAACAGAACAACTCTCCGATATCAGCGCAGTGTGACAGAGTCTATCTTGACCCCAACAAGCAGAAGTCCAACGTTCTTCCAGGGTTTCCAAAAAAGAGATTCATTCAGCTCCTTCTCTCCCGGCACCCCTCAGCCCTGCTCACCCGCCTTCATCTTCTCCAAGTCTCCCCTGCCCACCACATCTCCTAAGGTGGATTCCTTACCTTCATTCATCCCACCACCAATTACTACTGCTCGAATAACCCCAACACAAGTGAAAGGAAGTCCTCCTCCACACACACTCCATACATCGCCCAGAACTGGCTCTTGTGATCCACCATTCAGAGCTGAATATGTAACAGTAAGTCCAGCAGAACACGGTGCTGTGGCCCCAGATACCAATGCAGAGGCAAGATCCCTGAATGAAGACCTCCATAGTGGAGAAAAGCCAGCCAGGTCAGGGGGTCTGTACAGAGCGGAGCTTGTGCCAGTTGACTCCCCAGCAACATCCCACTCTGAGGTGCAGGAGCTCCCAACTAAAGCAGCAAAATCTCCAACGAGCTTCAAAGCTGACAAACCAACAGCAATAAAGGCCACAGTGTCAGTATCCTCTTCAATGACAGAGATAGCAGTCACTAGTCCGACACCAACCCCAGAGGCCAAAATACCTACTGCCCCACAGAGTTCAGAACCAATACCTCCATCAGCTCTCAAAGATACACAGAAAGCTACTGCAGAAGTCCCAACACCTATTCTCGCTGACCAGGTCTTTCTACCCACTCAAGAAATTACAAATAAAACCTCAGATATCAAATTTCACAGTGAGGAACCTGTCCTGCCCACTGACTCAGCATTATATGAGCCCAAGATATCTCATGGATCAACTTCTTTGGTGTCTTTGTTGGCTCCAATTCCTTATACCCCTTACCGCGCACAGAGGGCAGACAGTACCACCCTGAGGAGCCCACATACCGCCACTTCCGTAAGTGACAATGCTCTGCTTCCTTCCCTGGAGACTCTACCAATTCTGACTCTTCCAAGGCTTGAAGCTTCACCCAGTTCTGCTGCTGGATGTAAATATCCATCCACTTATGCATTCAGTCAAGATTCATCCACTAAAACTTCTCCTGTACCAGCTCCTATGCAGCCACTCAATGGCAGCACCCCTAAATATCAGTCGAGTATGCCACCACCCACAGAGCCTTTATCTGTCTTTTCTCCCATCACCTCCGAAATCTCGCTCACAGACCCTGTACCAAAATCTGCCTCATTTCCTGTCTATATCTCAGCTACATCTCAGCCCAGTTCTGACCAAGTTAATGTTCCAGAGTCTTTAGTTGGATCTCTGCAAAGCTCATCTGAATCTCAACCAAAAGATATCCAAACCAGTATTCCACTACCACAGTCTTTACCCGAATCCTCTGGAATTCTCACCCAGAACTCACCAGAATCTGAACCCAACAATGATCAAGCAGAAATGTCATCTCCCACAAGAACATCTGACACTCAACCCCATACAGACATTAGTGATAATCTAGTACCACAGTCAACACCGGTATCTCCACCCATTACCACAGAGCACTTGGCTGATTTACAGCCATATAATGTCCATGCTGACATTCCACCAATAGCACCTTCATCAGGATTTTTGGACCTTGGTACCAAGAGCTCATCTAAATCTCAACCCAGTAATAACAAAGGAGATGTATCATTACCGGAGCCACCACCAACTCCATCCTTTCTTACTGAAAGCTTAGCTGAATCTAAAGTTGGTAATTTCCAAAATGATATTCTGATACCAGAGTCTTCATCTTCCTCATCAACCATTCCCACTGAAATATCAGTTGGACTTCAACTAAATCCTATGCAAATGGATGTTCTTATACCACAGTCTGTATCCATGTCTTCATCCCTTCCTCCTGAAAGCTCAGATGGACCTCTGCTGAATACTATTCAGAGTGATAATTCATTAATAGAGCCTTTACATGAACCTCCCACCATTACCACCGAAATAACTTCAGCACCTCAAGTAAACGTGCAAGCTGATATTTCATTAGTAGAGTTGTCACCTTCTTCCTTTACTACTGAGCACTCAAATAATCCTCAGTCAGTTACTACTCAAGCTGAGTCTTTATGTGAACCTCCATTCATTATCACCGAAGTATCTTCTGCACCCCAACTAAATGTCCAAGAGGACATTTCATTAGTAAAGCCATCACCTTCTTTCCTTACTAGTGATAGCTCAACTGAACCTCAATCAATTACTATCCAAGTTGAGTCTTTACCTGAGCCTCCACCCATTACCACTGATGTATGCGTTGAGCCTCAAATAAATAACAATCAAGTTGACATTCCATTCACAGAGCCTTCATCTTTATCCCTGACTAGTGAGAGCTCAACCCAACCTCAATTCAATAATACCCAAGCTGATATTCCATTAGTAGAGCCTTCTTATGAACCTCCATCCAGTACCACCACATTAAGTAATATTCAGGCTGATAATCCATTAACAGAACCTTTATCTGGATCTTCATCCCATCTTCCCGAGAGCTCAATTGAACCTAAGTCAGTTAATATCCAAGCTGAGTCTTTACCTGAACCTCTATCCATTACCATCAATGGCTTCTCTGGACCTCAACTAAATAAAGTCCAAGTAGACATTTCATTAAACGAGCCTTCATCTGTATCTTCATCTCTGCCTACTGAGAGCTCTTCTAGACTTCAATCAAATACAATCCGAGCTGAGTCTTTACTTGAATCATCATCACTTACTGAAAGCTCTTTTGGACGTCAAATAAATAATACCCAATCTAATAATCCATTACTAGACTCTTCAGTGGTATCTCCATGTCTTCCAATTGAGAGCTCAGCCGAATCTCAAATTAATAATAATCAAGATGTCCTGTTACTACATTCTTCCTCTACATGTGCATCCCATGAGAGCCCAGGAACAGTGAATAATGCCCAAGCTGATATTCAGTTACTAGAGTCTTCACCAGTTTTATTCATTTCCACAGAAAATGCAACTGAACCTCAACCTGAGAACAATCGACCCATCACTGTACCTCAAGAGTCTTCTGTATCACCATCACTTCAGACCACAAGCATTTTTGACCTTCAGCCTAATAATACTCTAACAGACATTCCACAAACGACATCTATACCACCATCTTCATCCCTATCTACTGAGGGTTCCTCTGAATCTCAACCCAACAACTTCCAAACTGACATAGTCGAGTTCCAGCCCAATAATGTCCAAACTGACATAGTATTAGCAGATCTCCTTCTTATATCTTCATCACTTCCAACTGAGTTTTCCTCTGAGTCTCAACCCAATGTCCAAACTGACATAGTGTTAGCAGATCTCCTTCTTGTATCTTCATCACTTCCAACTGAGCGTTCCTTCGAATCTCAACCCAATAATGTCCAAACTGACAATGTAATGGCAGAAATCTTACCTGTGTCTTCCTCGCTCCCCATTGAGGAGGGTTCCTACGAGTCTCAGCTCTTACCTGTGTCTTCATCACTACCCACTGAGGGTTCCTTTGAATCTCAACCCAATAATGCCCAAACTGACATACTGTTAGCAGGGCTCTTACCTGTATCTTCATTACTACATACTGAGGGTTCCTCTGAATCGCAACCCAATAATGTCCAAACTGACATAGTATTAGCAGAGCTCTTACATGTGCCTTCATCACTACCCACTGATTGTTCCTCTGAATCTCAAGCCTATGATATCCAGAGTGAAATTAAATTAGAAGGTCTACCTATACCTTCATCCATTCTCACAGAAAGTCCAGCTGAGTCTCTGGTAAATGATATCCAGCCTGACATTGTATCAGGAAAGTCTTCACCTGCTCTCACTGAAAGCTCAACTGAGTCTCCGCTTGTCAATACAGACATTCCAGTACTAGAATTGTCACCGACATCTTCCCTTGATACCACTGTGTATTCACCTGAACCACAATCCAGTAGTGACAGAAATGATGCTCAGTCACCAGAGTCAATGGCTGCATCTACTGTTCCTTTGACTGAAAGCTCACCAGAATCTAAGGCCAATGGCATCCAGTTTGACAATCTAGTACAAGAGGCAGCATCTGTTATTTTCTCTATTCCCACTAATGTCTCCTCTGAGGAACAACTGAATAATTTAGAAGCTGACATTCCACTACAAGAGCCGCCACCTGCAACCCCTACAGAATTGCTCACTAATAATGTCCATACTGACCTTTCACTGGTAGCGTCTTCATTTATAAAAGAGTCTTCATCTATTCCCAGTGAGAACTCCACTGGTCTCCTACCACAAGTGCAGGAAGATATTCCACTCATTGTGTCGTCACCAATGTCTTCACCACCTTCCTGTGAGAACACCCCTGACTCTGAACCATCTAATAATAATGAAAGTGGCACTCAGTTATTCTCCATTCCCACCAGCAGCAGTGAGGAGCCTCTACCCATCATTGAACAAACTGAAGTACCGCTATCAGAGTCAACACCAGTGTCAATCTGCCCTCACGACAACACATCAGGCTATGATGGGAAACCCATTCGTAATCAATCTGAATTTCCATCAGATGAGATCTCACCTGTACACATGGTCCTTCTAGAAGAAGTTCTCCCTAATCAGTCTCCAGCACCCTGCCTTCCTTCTGATAACACACCTGAACCTCCTTTAGGAAGATCCTCTCCATCATTTGAAACTATGTATGCTGAGAAAGTAATCCTGGTTGAAGATACTCACCCGGGTAGTCCTCCAGTTAATGGAAATTTAATTGCACTTGAGTCTGTGACAACAATTAACCCCGGTGACCTTGTGGTGAAGGAAACAGGCAATGTGGAGAATGTGTCTGTCTATGATGTCCTGTTCTCCAATAACATCACCGTAGATGAAGATGCAGCACGTGACCCCAAACTAACTGCCAGCTGTGAGCAACTTCTCCACAAGCAGCTCAATAACAACGCTTCCGAAGCTTTGCTTTGATCTACATACTGCACCTGGACTTGGAGTATAATAGAGGTAAGTGATGATAGGCTTCTAAGGTTGTTACTGGTTGTCTTTTTGTCCTATTTACACAATTTGTCACCTTTTGAGTTTCTCAGATACTTGACCTTAAGGGCACTTCATAGGGTAATGGCTTGTTTCTTACACATGTCCTCTCCTTTCTCTATCCTTCATATTCCTATTTGCATCCATGACAGTCCGTCTTCTCCCAGTTAATGAGGTTGCCCTACACCCACTCCCATTGTGTAGGTAGATGTCTACACAATGCTCCTCATATATAATGGATCAGTTCTTAAAAGCTGTTTTAGGGACAGAATATGTGGAATATCTTTGACCTGAGACTTGTATTTTCTCTACAGACATCATGAGCTGGTCAGGTCATGCTCAGCATGAGAGTCATTCCCATTGAGGTGATGCATTTTTTTTGCCTCCAATGAAGAAGACAGCCCCGTCACCTTTAATGGCAACACCTCCAGTTACTGTCAACTATCAAGATGAAAGCTTCTCCAAGTCACCTCGCCTTACTGTGACCAACAATCAGGAAGACATCTTAAGTCTCTGGGTACCTATCAATCATAAAGTGACCTCCAGTCATTGAGCACCCATGAATCAAAAAGACACCTTTGGACACCAGCACCCAACAGATAAAATAGGACCCCCAATCATTGACACCCATGAACCAAGATGACACCTCTTGTCATTGGGCACTGTACTATCAATCAAGAAGACACCTCCAGTCATTGTGAGCACCCATCAATCAAGAAGGTTCCTTTAAACCGTGCTGGTTATTTCTAGTAATTTACTCCTATCCTGGTGGATAATGAGGAGAACTGACCCACAGTTGCACTTATTCGTGTAAAACAACTTAAGAACATAATATCACGCCTTCAAGTACCATGCATTTCTACCAATCATGTGTGTAATGTCTACCCACAAGGGTTACGGAGAAGACACCATCACATTGCCATAGCATCAGAAGATAACACTATTACATGGTCACATGATGAGATGGCACTATTACACTATCACATGAGGAGGCACCATCACTGTCACATGATGAAGACGTTAACACAATCACATGATGAGTCTCCATGACATGGTCATATGATGAAGGAGCTGGCAGTATCATGTAATGAGATGCCATCAAATGAGAGGAGATGGCACACACCATCACATGGTGACATGATGAAGGGGTTGGCACTATCACACAATGAGGCGCCATCACATGGTGACATGATGAAGGGGGTTGGTTCTATCACATGATGAGGCGCCATCACATGGTTACATGATGAAGGGGGTTGTTTCTATAAAATGATGAGGCGCCATCACATAGTTACATGATGAAGGGGGTTGGTTCTATCACATGATGAGGCACTATCACATAGTTACATGATGAAGGGGGTTGGTTCTATCACATGATGAGGCACCATCACATGGTCACATGATGAAGGAGCTGGCAGTATCATGTAATGAGATGCCATCAAATGAGAGGAGATGGCACACACCATCACATGGTCACATGATAAAGGGGTTGGCATTATCACACGATGAGGCGCCATCACATGATGAAGGGGTTGGCACTATCACATGATCAGGCACCATCACAGTCACATGATAAAGGGGTTGGCACTAGCACTTCATGAGGCACTATCAGTCACATGATGAAGGGGGTTGACACTATCACATGATGAGGCGCAGTCACATGATGAAGGGGTTGGTTCTGTCACATGATGAGGCACCATCACCTTGTCACATGATGAGGCGCAGTCACAGATTGGGGGGGCACCATCACATGTGGTGTGGCTGGTTCACACTGAGCTTTGTGGATGTTTCTGGAGCTGCTTCTGAGATGACCTCTTTGGAGCCCCCACAATGGATGTCATGGACATATATGTATAACCGATCACTAAACGTAATATAATCTAGAGATGAATAAAGCACAGTATGATATTAACCTGATGCCAGGGCCGACTGTGGTGTTCTTCTGTTGGATGAGGCGAGACAGGAAGTGTAACACAACCGCCGTCACCTATACATCCATGTGTGTCTGATATTACCTCTTATACCGCTCCTGTACTATTATAACCTCTGGACTGTAGTGTCCAGGACTCCTGTGTGTCTGATATCACCTCTTATACCGCTCCTGTACTATTATAACCTCTGGACTGTAGTGTCCGGGACTCCTGTGTGTCTGATATCACCTCTTATACCGCTCCTGTACTATTATAACCTCTGGACTGTAGTGTCCAGGACTCCTGTGTGTCTGATATCACCTCTTATACCTCTCCTGTACTATTATAACCTCTGGACTGTAGTGTCCAGGACTCCTGTGTGTCTGATATCACCTCTTATACCGCTCCTGTACTATTATAACCTCTGGACTGTATTGTCCGGGACTCCTGTGTGTCTGATATCACCTCTTATACCGCTCCTGTACTATTATAACCTCTGGACTGTAGTGTCCGGGACTCCTGTGTGTCTGATATCACCTCTTATACCGCTCCTGTACTATTATAACCTCTGGACTGTAGTGTCCAGGACTCCTGTGTGTCTGATATCACCTCTTATACCTCTCCTGTACTATTATAACCTCTGGACTGTAGTGTCCAGGACTCCTGTGTGTCTGATATCACCTCTTATACCGCTCCTGTACTATTATAACCTCTGGACTGTAGTGTCCAGGACTCCTGTGTGTCTGATATCACCTCTTATACCTCTCCTGTACTATTATAACCTCTGGACTGTAGTGTCCAGGACTCCTGTGTGTCTGATATCACCTCTTATACCGCTCCTGTACTATTATAACCTCTGGACTGTAGTGTCCAGGACTCCTGTGTGTCTGATATCACCTCTTATACCGCTCCTGTACTATTATAACCTCTGGACTGTAGTGTCCAGGACTCCTGTGTGACTGATATCACCTCTTATACCGCTCCTGTACTATTATAACCTCTGGACTGTAGTGTCCGGGACTCCTGTGTGTCTGATATCACCTCTTATACCGCTCCTGTACTATTATAACCTCTGGACTGTAGTGTCCAGGACTCCTGTGTGTCTGATATCACCTCTTATACCTCTCCTGTACTATTATAACCTCTGGACTGTATTGTCCAGGACTCCTGTGTGTCTGATATCACCTCTTATACCGCTCCTGTACTATTATAACCTCTGGACTGTAGTGTCCAGGACTCCTGTGTGTCTGATATCACCTCTTATACCGCTCCTGTACTATTATAACCTCTGGACTGTAGTGTCCAGGACTCCTGTGTGACTGATATCACCTCTTATACCGCTCCTGTACTATTATAACCTCTGGACTGTAGTGTCCAGGACTCCTGTGTGTCTGATATCACCTCTTATACCTCTCCTGTACTATTATACCCTCTGGACTGTAGTGTCCGGGACTCCTGTGTGTCTGATATCTCCTCTTATACCGCTCCTGTACTATTATAACCTCTGGACTGTAGTGTCCAGGACTCCTGTGTGTCTGATATCACCTCTTATACCTCTCCTGTACTATTATAACCTCTGGACTGTAGTGTCCGGGACTCCTGTGTGTCTGATATCACCTCTTATACCACTCCTGTACTATTATAACCTCTGGACTGTAGTGTCCAGGACTCCTGTGTGTCTGATATCACCTCTTATACCGCTCCTGTACTATTATAACCTCTGGACTGTAGTGTCCAGGACTACTGTGTGTCTGATATCACCTCTTATACCGCTCCTGTACTATTATAACCTCTGGACTGTAGTGTCCGGGACTCCTGTGTGTCTGATATCACCTCTTATACCGCTCCTGTACTATTATACCCTCTGGACTGTAGTGTCCGGGACTCCTGTGTGTCTGATATCTCCTCTTATACCTCTCCTGTACTATTATATCCTCTGGACTGTAGTGTCCGGGACTCCTGTGTGTCTGATATCACCTCTTATACCGCTCCTGTACTATTATAACCTCTGGACTGTAGTGTCCGGGACTCCTGTGTGTCTGATATCACCTCTTATACCGCTCCTGTACTATTATAACCTCTGGACTGTAGTGTCCGGGACTCCTGTGTGTCTGATATCACCTCTTATACCGCTCCTGTACTATTATACCCTCTGGACTGTAGTGTCCGGGACTCCTGTGTGTCTGATATCACCTCTTATACCACTCCTGTACTATTATATCCTCTGGACTGTAGTGTCCGGGACTCCTGTGTGTCTGATATCACCTCTTATACCGCTCCTGTACTATTATAACCTCTGGACTGTAGTGTCCGGGACTCCTGTGTGTCTGATATCTCCTCTTATACCGCTCCTGTACTATTATAACCTCTGGACTGTAGTGTCCAGGACTCCTGTGTGTCTGATATCACCTCTTATACCGCTCCTGTACTATTATAACCTCTGGACTGTAGTGTCCAGGACTCCTGTGTGTCTGATATCACCTCTTATACCGCTCCTGTACTATTATATCCTCTGGACTGTAGTGTCCAGGACTCCTGTGTGTCTGATATCACCTCTTATACCTCTCCTGTACTATTATAACCTCTGGACTGTAGTGTCCAGGACTCCTGTGTGACTGATATCACCTCTTATACCGCTCCTGTACTATTATACCCTCTGGACTGTAGTGTCCGGGACTCCTGTGTGTCTGATATCACCTCTTATACCTCTCCTGTACTATTATAACCTCTGGACTGTAGTGTCCGGGACTCCTGTGTGTCTGATATCACCTCTTATACCTCTCCTGTACTATTATAACCTCTGGACTGTAGTGTCCGGGACTCCTGTGTGTCTGATATCACCTCTTATACCTCTCCTGTACTATTATAACCTCTGGACTGTAGTGTCCAGGACTCCTGTGTGACTGATATCACCTCTTATACCGCTCCTGTACTATTATAACCTCTGGACTGTAGTGTCCAGGACTCCTGTGTGTCTGATATTACCTCTTATACCGCTCCTGTACTATTATAACCTCTGGACTGTAGTGTCCAGGACTCCTTTGTGTCTGATATCACCTCTTATACCGCTCCTGTACTATTATAACCTCTGGACTGTAGTGTCCAGGACTCCTGTGTGTCTGATATCACCTCTTATACCGCTCCTGTACTATTATAACCTCTGGACTGTAGTGTCCAGGACTCCTGTGTGTCTGATATCACCTCTTATACCTCTCCTGTACTATTATAACCTCTGGACTGTAGTGTCCGGGACTCCTGTGTGTCTGATATCACCTCTTATACCTCTCCTGTACTATTATAACCTCTGGACTGTAGTGTCCAGGACTCCTGTGTGTCTGATATCACCTCTTAGACTCCATAAATGTTGTAGACGAGCCTCGGCAGTAACTTTTTATTGATATATTATATTCTGTTAGTAGATATTTGGTTAGGCTGTTATCATTATAAAGCTTTCACTTTGCCAGGACGTCATGGAGGCCCCAACACCACGATGGCTCAGTGACCCCAATGGCATGTGTCATTCCCTCCCATAACCAGTGTTTGGAGCTGACTCCATGCCTCATACCTCCCTCCTGCCACCTGCAGAGGTTGGAGCTGACTCCATGCCTCATACCTCCCTCCTGCCACCTTGCAGAGGTTGGAGCTGACTCCATTCCTCATACCTCCCTCCTGCCACCTTGCAGTGGTTGGAGCTGACTCCATGCCTCATACCTCCCTCCTGCCACCTGCAGTGGTTGGAGCTGACTCCATGCCTCATACCTCCCTCCTGCCACCTTGCAGAGGTTGGAGCTGACTCCATGCCTCATACCTCCCTCCTGCCACCTTGCAGAGGTTGGAGCTGACTCCATGCCTCATACCTCCCTCCTGCCACCTTGCAGTGGTTGGAGCTGACTCCATTCCTCATACCTCCCTCCTGCCACCTTGCAGTGGTTGGAGCTGACTCCATGCCTCATACCTCCCGCCTGCCACCTTGCAGAGGTTGGAGCTGACTCCATGCCTCATACCTCCCTCCTGCGACCTTGCAGTGGTTGGAGCCGACTCCATGCCTCATACCTCCCTCCTGCGACCTTGCAGAGGTTGGAGCTGACTCCATGCCTCATACCTCCCTCCTGCCACCTTGCAGAGGTTGGAGCTGACTCCATGCCTCATACCTCCCTCCTGCGACCTTGCAGAGGTTGGAGCCGACTCCATGCCTCATACCTCCCTCCTGCCACCTTGCAGAGGTTGGAGCTGACTCCATGCCTCATACCTCCCTCCTGCGACCTTGCAGAGGTTGGAGCTGACTCCATGCCTCATACCTCCCTCCTGCCACCTTGCAGAGGTTGGAGCTGACTCCATTCCTCATACCTCCCTCCTGCCACCTTGCAGAGGTTGGAGCCGACTCCATGCCTCATACCTCCCTCCTGCCACCTGCAGAGGTTGGAGCTGACTCCATGCCTCATACCTCCCTCCTGCGACCTTGCAGAGGTTGGAGCCGACTCCATGCCTCATACCTCCCTCCTGCGACCTTGCAGTGGTTGGAGCTGACTCCATGCCTCATACCTCCCTCCTGCCACCTTGCAGAGGTTGGAGCCGACTCCATGCCTCATACCTCCCTCCTGCCACCTTGCAGAGGTTGGAGCCGACTCCATGCCTCATACCTCCCTCCTGCCACCTTGCAGAGGTTGGAGCTGACTCCATTCCTCATACCTCCCTCCTGCCACCTTGCAGAGGTTGGAGCTGACTCCATGCCTCATACCTCCCTCCTGCCACCTTGCAGAGGTTGGAGCCGACTCCATGCCTCATACCTCCCTCCTGCCACCTTGCAGAGGTTGGAGCTGACTCCATGCCTCATACCTCCCTCCTGCCACCTGCAGAGGTTGGAGCTGACTCCATGCCTCATACCTCCCTCCTGCGACCTTGCAGAGGTTGGAGCCGACTCCATGCCTCATACCTCCCTCCTGCGACCTTGCAGTGGTTGGAGCTGACTCCATGCCTCATACCTCCCTCCTGCCACCTTGCAGAGGTTGGAGCCGACTCCATGCCTCATACCTCCCTCCTGCCACCTTGCAGAGGTTGGAGCCGACTCCATGCCTCATACCTCCCTCCTGCCACCTTGCAGAGGTTGGAGCTGACTCCATGCCTCATACCTCCCTCCTGCCACCTTGCAGAGGTTGGAGCTGACTCCATGCCTCATACCTCCCTCCTGCGACCTTGCAGAGGTTGGAGCCGACTCCATGCCTCATACCTCCCTCCTGCCACCTTGCAGAGGTTGGAGCTGACTCCATGCCTCATACCTCCCTCCTGCCACCTTGCAGCAGTTGAAGCTGACTCCATGCCTCATACCTCCCTCTTCCCTGTGCCCCCTGTAGTGCAGTACATGCTTTGTATATAAATAATTGTGTTCAGTGCCGGATCGGGCACAGCAGATCTGTAGTGTCGCCCTGCCACGGGGCAGAGTACAGGAATCTAACGCCCTGGGTCACGTGGCATGGGCTGTCATGTTTTATATTACGGCGCGGGCAGTGGAAGGGTTCCTTCTTGCTCTTGGTCACCGTTACCCTGAGGGGGGGCAGAGCACTTCTTACCCTTCTTCCGGGGTCAGGACAGACCCTGAGTTAATCTCATTCACACTTATTACATGTCAGAAGCAGTAAAATGCCGGCCTCAACCAAGGGGTGGGGGCAACCCAACCAGCCCCAAGTGAGACCGTAGTGCGCCCCGGCAGCCATGTTGACATCAGACATGGCTGCCCTAGCCAGTCCTCCTGCTGTTGGACTGGTCAGTGGACGCTCACACTTGGCTTTGGAGCCAGTTCCGGGGGTCCAGTTTGGTTTTCAGGCTCTTCGTGTTCTTGCGGGTGTGACAACCCCTTTCTAAGTCCGGTGTACTGCTGCCGCTGCCGTTTCTTGCCTCTGGGCGAGGACTTTCATTTCTGGTTCGAGGTGACCCAAGACTAGATGGACTCTCAGTCATTTTCAAGCCTCGACTCTTCAGGGATGTTAGTTTAGCATCCAGGGAAAGTGTTCGAGGTCTGTGTTTGGAGGACTGGGCTGGAGGACTATCACATTCAGAGGAGGAGGAAGACGGATGCCCAGGGGAAGGGTTGTGGAAGAAAGACGTCCAAGGTGGTGGATCAAGACCTCTCTGCAGCTCAAATTCCTTCATCCTCTGAGAAAGGAGGTCAGGAATAGGGCCCAAGCCCTCAATAGCTGGGGGGACAGAAGGACAACATAACTAGGAAGGTCACAGATTTAGGAGACCTACAAAACCTGTAGACACCACTGATGTACACAACTGTACGACCACTAGATATAGAGACCACTACATTCCCAACTTACAGCTGACTACATGAAGTCACAGGAGATTTCACTTATCTACAGTCTATGATCAAGTGCATCCTGGGATGCCTGGGGGTTCCTCTACCTTTACTTTTGACCGGCCACCAGACGAAGCATCCAGCGAGGGAGACAATCTCATACTAGATGACCCACTACACCCATATTTCTGGGAGGTGCCACTCCTACAGAGGGTCGTGTCTTACAAACCTTTCCGTGTAATAGGTGCACAGCATCGATCGGATTTCAGCAGAGACTGCATTATCCTGCAGCAGCAGCCCCTCAGCGCTGGGTGTGGGCGCGGCAGAGAGAGCTAAGCAGAAGGATGAGCAGGGGCCATGCAGTGAGAGAAGAGCAAGGACATAGAAGGGAGGGCGCCATGCAATGCATGCAGACACAGGAGAGAGAAAAAAGAGAGTGTTATTCTGAGGGTAAGAGACAGACAAGTGTAAGGTTAGTGACAGAGGACAAAACATGTGATCGTACATACGAGAGAAGAGTGCATGGAGCCAAATATTATTATATAAGGAGGAAAAGAACAAAAGCCAGCTCCAACTACTATCTCCTTTCTCATCATACCCTCCTCATGCTCCTTAATTCTCATCATACCGCCACCATCTCACTTACTTCTCATCATACCGCTCCACATGTCTCTTACTTCTCATCATACCGCTCCTCATCTCACTTACTTCTCATCATACCGCTCCACATGTCTCTTACTTCTCATTATACCGCTCCTCATCTCACTTACTTCTCATCATACCGCTCCTCATCTCTCTTACTTCTCATCATACTGCTCCTCATCTCACTTACTTCTCATCATACCGCTCCTCATCTCACTTACTTCTCATCATACCGCTCCTCATCTCACTTACTTCTCATCATACCGCTCCTCATCTCACCTACTTCTCATCATACCGCTCCTCATCTCACTTACTTCTCATCATACCGCTCCACATGTCTCTTACTTCTCATTATACCGCTCCTCATCTTACTTACTTCTCATCATACCGCTCCACATGTCTCTTACTTCTCATCATACCGCTCCTCATCTCACTTACTTCTCATCATACCGCTCCACATGTCTCTTACTTCTCATTATACCGCTCCTCATCTCACTTACTTCTCATCATACCGCTCCTCATCTCTCTTACTTCTCATCATACTGCTCCTCATCTCACTTACTTCTCATCATACCGCTCCTCATCTCACTTACTTCTCATCATACCGCTCCTCATCTCACTTACTTCTCATCATACCGCTCCTCATCTCACTTACTTCTTATCATACCGCTCCACATGTCTCTTACTTCTCATCATACCGCTCCACATGTCTCTTACTTCTCATCATACTGCTCCTCATCTCACTTACTTCTCATCATACCGCTCCTCATCTCACTTACTTCTCATCATACCGCTCCTCATCTCACTTACTTCTCATCATACCGCTCCTCATCTCACTTACTTCTCATCATACCGCTCCTCATCTCACTTACTTCTCATCATACCGCTCCACATGTCTCTTACTTCTCATTATACCGCTCCTCATCTCACTTACTTCTCATCATACTGCTCCTCATCTCACCTACTTCTCATCATACCGCTCCTCATCTCACTTACTTCTCATCATACCGCTCCTCATCTCACTTACTTCTCATCATACCGCTCCTCATCTCACTTACTTCTCATCATACCGCTCCTCATCTCACTTACTTCTCATCATACCGCTCCTCATCTCACTTACTTCTCATCATACCGCTCCACATGTCTCTTACTTCTCATCATACCGCTCCACATGTCTCTTACTTCTCATTATACCGCTCCTCATCTCACTTACTTCTCATCATACCGCTCCTCATCTCACTTACTTCTCATCATACCGCTCCACATGTCTCTTACTTCTCATTATACTGCTCCTCATCTTACTTACTTCTTATCATACCGCTCCTCATCTTACTTACTTCTTATCATACCGCTCCTCATCTCACTTACTTCTCATCATACCGCTCCTCATCTCACTTACTTCTCATCATACCGCTCCTCATCTCACTTACTTCTCATCATACCGCTCCTCATCTCACTTACTTCTCATCATACCGCTCCACATGTCTCTTACTTCTCATCATACCGCTCCACATGTCTCTTACTTCTCATTATACCGCTCCTCATCTCACTTACTTCTCATCATACCGCTCCTCATCTCACTTACTTCTCATCATACCGCTCCACATGTCTCTTACTTCTCATCATACCGCTCCACATGTCTCTTACTTCTCATTATACCGCTCCTCATCTCACTTACTTCTCATCATACCGCTCCTCATCTCACTTACTTCTCATCATACCGCTCCACATGTCTCTTACTTCTCATCATACCGCTCCTCATCTCACTTACTTCTCATCATACCGCTCCTCATCTCACTTACTTCTCATCATATCGCTCCTCATCTCACTTACTTCTCATCATATCGCTCCTCATCTCACTTACTTCTTATCATACTGCTCCTCATCTCACTTACTTCTCATCATACCGCTCCTCATCTCACTTACTTCTTATCATACCGCTCCACATGTCTCTTACTTCTCATCATACCGCTCCACATGTCTCTTACTTCTCATCATACTGCTCCTCATCTCACTTACTTCTCATCATACCGCTCCTCATCTCACTTACTTCTCATCATACCGCTCCTCATCTCACTTACTTCTCATCATACCGCTCCTCATCTCACTTACTTCTCATCATACCGCTCCTCATCTCACTTACTTCTCATCATACCGCTCCACATGTCTCTTACTTCTCATTATACCGCTCCTCATCTCACTTACTTCTCATCATACTGCTCCTCATCTCACCTACTTCTCATTATACCGCTCCTCATCTCACTTACTTCTCATCATACCGCTTCACATGTCTCTTACTTCTCATCATACCGCTCCTCATCTCACTTACTTCTCATCATACTGCTCCTCATCTCACTTACTTCTCATCATATCGCTCCACATGTCTCTTACTTCTCATCATACCGCTCCTCATCTCACTTACTTCTCATCATACCGCTCCTCATCTCACTTACTTCTCATCATACCGCTCCTCATCTCACTTACTTCTCATCATACCGCTCCTCATCTCACTTACTTCTCATCATACCGCTCCACATGTCTCTTACTTCTCATTATACCGCTCCTCATCTCACTTACTTCTCATCATACTGCTCCTCATCTCACCTACTTCTCATCATACCGCTCCTCATCTCACTTACTTCTCATCATACCGCTCCTCATCTCACTTACTTCTCATCATACCGCTCCTCATCTCACTTACTTCTCATCATACCGCTCCACATGTCTCTTACTTCTCATTATACCGCTCCTCATCTCACTTACTTCTCATCATACCGCTCCACATGTCTCTTACTTCTCATCATACCGCTCCACATGTCTCTTACTTCTCATTATACTGCTCCTCATCTTACTTACTTCTTATCATACTGCTCCTCATCTTACTTACTTCTTATCATACTGCTCCTCATCTCACTTACTTCTCATCATACCGCTCCTCATCTCACTTACTTCTCATCATATCGCTCCACATGTCTCTTACTTCTCATCATACTGCTCCTCATCTCACTTACTTCTCATCATATCGCTCCTCATCTCACCTACTTCTCATCATACCGCTCCTCATCTCACTTACTTTTCATCATACCGCTCCTCATCTCACTTACTTCTCATCATATCGCTCCACATGTCTCTTACTTCTCATTATATCGCTCCACATGTCTCTTACTTCTCATCATACCGCTCCTCATCTCACTTACTTCTCATCATCCTGCTCCACATGTCTCTTACTTCTCATTATACCGCTCCTCATCTGACCTACTTCTCATCATACCGCTCCTCATCTCACTTACTTCTCATCATACCGCTCCTCATCTCACTTACTTCTCATCATACCGCTCCTCATCTTACTTACTTCTCATCATACCGCTCCTCATCTCACTTACTTCTCATCATACCGCTCCTCATCTCACTTACTTCTCATCATACCGCTCCACATGTCTCTTACTTCTCATTATACCGCTCCTCATCTCACTTACTTCTCATCATATCGCTCCAGATGTCTCTTACTTCTCATCATACCGCTCCTCATCTCACTTACTTCTCATCATACCGCTCCTCATCTCACTTACTTCTCATCATACCGCTCCACATGTCTCTTACTTCTCATCATACCGCTCCTCATCTCACTTACTTCTCATCATATCGCTCCTCATCTCACTTACTTCTCATCATACCGCTCCACATGTCTCTTACTTCTCATTATACCGCTCCTCATCTTACTTACTTCTTATCATACTGCTCCTCATCTCACTTACTTCTCATCATACTGCTCCACATGTCTCTTACTTCTCATCATATCGCTCCACATGTCTCTTACTTCTCATCATACCGCTCCTCATCTCACTTACTTCTCATCATACCGCTCCTCATCTCACTTACTTCTCATCATACCGCTCCTCATCTCACTTACTTCTCATCATATCGCTCCACATGTCTCTTACTTCTCATCATACCGCTCCTCATCTCACTTACTTCTCATCATATCGCTCCACATGTCTCTTACTTCTCATCATACCGCTCCACATGTCTCTTACTTCTCATTATACCGCTCCTCATCTCACTTACTTCTCATCATACCGCTCCACATCTCACTTACTTCTCATTATACTGCTCCTCATCTTACTTACTTCTTATCATACCGCTCCTCATCTCACTTACTTCTCATTATACTGCTCCTCATCTTACTTACTTCTTATCATATCGCTCCACATGTCTCTTACTTCTCATCATATCGCTCCACATGTCTCTTACTTCTCATTATACTGCTCCTCATCTCACTTACTTCTCATCATACCGCTCCACATGTCTCTTACTTCTCATCATACTGCTCCACATGTCTCTTACTTCTCATCATACTGCTCCTCATCTCACTTACTTCTCATCATACCGCTCCTCATCTCACTTACTTCTCATCATACCGCTCCACATGTCTCTTACTTCTCATCATACTGCTCCTCATCTTACTTACTTCTTATCATACCGCTCCTCATCTTACTTACTTCTTATCATACTGCTCCTCATCTCACTTACTTCTCATCATACCGCTCCTCATCTCACTTACTTCTCATCATACCGCTCCACATGTCTCTTACTTCTCATCATATCGCTCCACATGTCTCTTACTTCTCATCATACCGCTCCTCATCTCACTTACTTCTCATCATACTGCTCCTCATCTCACTTACTTCTCATCATATCGCTCCACATGTCTCTTACTTCTCATCATACTGCTCCTCATCTCACTTACTTCTCATCATACTGCTCCTCATCTCACTTACTTCTCATCATATCGCTCCTCATCTCACCTACTTCTCATCATACCGCTCCTCATCTCACTTACTTCTCATCATACCGCTCCTCATCTCACTTACTTCTCATCATACCGCTCCTCATCTCACTTACTTCTCATCATATCGCTCCACGTGTCTCTTACTTCTCATTATACCGCTCCTCATCTCACTTACTTCTCATCATACCGCTCCTCATCTCACTTACTTCTCATCATACCGCTCCTCATCTCACTTACTTCTCATCATACTGCTCCTCATCTCACTTACTTCTCATCATACTGCTCCTAATCTCACTTACTTCACATTTTACCGCCCCCATCTTACTTACTTCTTATCATACCTCTCCATGTGTCTCTTACTTCTCATCATACTGCTCCTCATCTCCCTCTCTTACTTCTCATCATACTGCTCCTCATCTCCCTCTCTTACTTCTCATCATACTGCTCCTCATCTCCCTCCCTTACTTCTCATCATACTGCTCCTCATCTCACTTACTTCTCATCATACTGCTCCTCATCTCACTTACTTCTCATCATACTGCTCCTCATCTCCTATACTTCTCATCATACTGCTCCTCATCTCACTTACTTCTCATCATACTGCTCCTCATCTCCCTTACTTCTCATCATACTGCTCCTTATCTCACTTACTTCTCATCATACTGCTCCTCATCTCCCTCTCTTACTTCTCATCATACTGCTCCTCATCTCCCTCCCTTATTTCTCATCATACTGCTCCTAATCTCCCTTACTTCTCATCATACTGCTCCACATGTCTCTTACTTCTCATCATACTGCTCCTAATCTCCCTTACTTCTCATCATACTGCTCCTCATCTCACTTACTTCTCATCATACTGCTCCTCATCTCCCTTACTTCTCATCATTTTGCTCCTCATCTCCCTTACTTCTCATCATACTGCTCCTCATCCCCCTTACTACTTAGTATACTGCTCCGGTTGTCTTTATTTCTCATCATACTGCTCCTTACATCTTTACTTCTCACCATACCTCTCCTTGTCTCCCTTACTTCTCATCATACTACTCCTCCTATCTTCACTTCTCATCATACTGCTCCTCATCTCTCTTACTTCTCATACTGCTCCTATTGGCTTTACTTCTTATCATACTGCTCCTCATCTCCCTTACTTCTTAATATACCGCTCCTCATCTCTCTTACTTTTCATCATACCTTTCCTCATCTCCACTACTTCTCACCATACCGCTCCTCATCTCTCTTACTTTTCATTATACTGCAACTCATCTCCCTTACTTCTCATCATACCTCTCCTCATGTCCATTACTTCTCATCATACTGCTCCTCATCTCACTTACTTCTCATCATATGTCTCCTCATCTCTCTTACTTCACTTCATAGTGCTCCTCACGTCTTTACTTCTCACCATACCGCTCCTCATCTTTCTTACTTTTCATCATACTGCAAATCATCTCACTTACTTCTCATCATACTGCCCCTCATCTCCTATACTTATGATCATACCTCTCCTCATCTCACTTACTTCTCATCATACTGCTCCTCATCTCCTTACTTCTCATCACACCACCCTCATTTTCCATCATCCTTCTTACCCATCACCTTTCTCATCATACTGCTCATCTCCCTTACTTCTCATCATATGTCTCCTCATCTCTCTTACTTCACTTCATAGTGCTCCTCACATCTTTACTTCTCACCATACCGCTCCTCATCTTTCTTACTTTTCATCATACTGCAAATCATCTCACTTCTCATCATACCGCCCCTCATCTCCTATACTTCTAATCGTACCTCAACTCATCTCTCCTACTTCTCATCATCGTGCTCCTCATCAACTTACTTCTCATCACACCACCCTCATTTTCATTAATCCCTCTCACCAATCCTTCTTTTCATCATACTGTTCCTCATCTCCTTTACTTCTCACTTTACCACACCTCATCTTACTTACATTTTATAATAACTCTCCTCATCTCCCTTACTTCTCATCATACTGCTCCTCATCTCCCTACTTCTCATCACATCACCCTCATTTTCCATCATCCTTCTCATCCATCCTTCTTACCCGTCACCCTTCTCATCATACTGTTCCTCATCTCCTATAATTCTCATCATACTGCTCTTCACCTCCCTTACTTCTCATCATACCATTCTCCATCTCTCTTAATTCTCATCATACTGCTCTTCACCTCCCTTACTTCTCATCATACCATTCTCCATCTCTCTTACTTCTCATCATACTGCTCATCTCCCTTACGTCTCATCATACCCCTCCTCATCTCTCTTACTTCTAATTATTCTGCTCCTCATCTACCTTACTTTTCATCATACCCCTCCTCATCTCTCTTACTTCTCATCATTCTGCTCCTCATCTACCTTACTTTTCATCATACCTCTCCTCATCTATGTAACTTCTCATGATTCTGCTCCTCATCCCACTTACCTCTCATCATACCATTTCTCATCTCCCTTACTTCTCATCATACCTCTCCTCATCTCTCTCTAACTGCACATCACATTGCTCTTCATCTCCCTTTATTATCATCATCATTTTTCTCATCTCCTTACTTCTCATCATACTGCTCCTCATCTCACTTACTTCTAGTTATAACGCTCCTTATGTCTCTCACTTCTCATCATAACGCTCCTCTTCTCTCCTTCTTCCCTTCATATAGTTTCTCATCTCCCTTACCTCTCATGATACTGCTCCTTATCTCTTACTTCTCATCATACTGCTCCTCAGCCCCCTTGCTTCTATTCATACCGCTCCTCATCTCTCTTACTTCTCATAATACTTCTCCTCATCTACCTTTCTCATCACACCACCCTCATTTTCCATCATCCTTCTCACCCAGTCTTTCCTCTCCTTTTCCTCCAACCACTGACCTTATGAAGCATTTTCTTTAAAACTATTATCTGTCTTCTCATTCAAACATTCTCCTCATCATTAGCCTCCTCCACCACCAATTCCCCACATCGCCCTTCTCATCCAACCATTCTCCTCTTCACCATCGTCCTCCTAATTCCACCAATATTCTCATTGTTCCTCTCTCCCTCCTTATCCAACTATTGTCTGTATTGTCCTCATCACCCTCCTCATTCATCAGCCTCCTCCACCTCCTATTCCCCGCATCCTTTGCATTGCACTTCTCATCCAACCATCCTCCTTATTGACCCCATCACCCTCCTCATCACCCTCATTACCCCTGTGATTGTTCTCTTCCAGCTGACATCTTCCCCCATGTGCCCTGACATTCTGCTTCATCAGGCTTATTTATGTAGAGGCACTCACCCATTTCATGATAGAGGGAGCCTTGCTTGGCGAGGGCAGCTGCTTGTCTCTTGGGTGGTGGGGTTTCTATTTTCATCAGGTCATCGCAGCATTGCTTCCATTGACCTGCAGAAGACAGTGAGACTGTTAGGAAGACATGACAGTGATTTGCCAGGACCAACTCCAGAAGGAAGAAGCAGAGCACAGACAAGGGGCAGGGGGTGATAAGTGGCCAGGTCCAAACATACTCATGTCATAGAAGTGCTGCCAGAAGGCCTCCATCCAGCGGCGCAGATCTTCTCGGCTCTCGGCCTTGGCTGTGTGAGTCACTTCTTCACTGCCGTACCGGTTAGTGATGGACAAGGTGTGCACCAGGCTCTGACCGTCACGATCCGAACACCGGATCCTGGTGTCCTGGGGATAAGAGCAGGAAACTAGGAATAATTCCTGGTGTCCCAATCAATGTCATTCAGGAACCTTCTCCCCGCGCCAATGTAATAACACACATGTAACACAGACACTCTCCATGTAATATCACACATGTAACACAGACACTCTCCATGTAATATCACACATGTAATAGAGACACTCCCCACATGTAATATCACACATGTAATATACACACTCTCCATGTAATATACACACTCTCCATGTAATATCACACATGTAACACAGACACTCTCCATGTAATATCACACATGTAATAGAGACACTCCCCACATGTAATATCACACATGTAACACAGACACTCTCCATGTAATATCACACATGTAATACAGACACTCTCCATGTAATATCACACATGTAATACAGACACTCTCCATGTAATATCACACATGTAATAGAGACACTCCCCACATGTAACACAGACAATCCCCACATGTAATATCACACATGTAATACAGGTGCTCTCCACATGTAATATCACACATGTAATAGAGACACTCTCCATGTAATATCACACATGTAATAGAGACACTCCCCACATGTAACACAGACAATCCCCACATGTAATATCACACATGTAATACAGGTGCTCTCCACATGTAATATCACACATGTAATAGAGACACTTCCCCATGTAATAACACACATGTAACACAGACACTCTCCATGTAATATCACACATGTAATAGAGACACTCCCCACATGTAATATCACACATGTAATATACACACTCTCCATGTAATATACACACTCTCCATGTAATATCACACATGTAACACAGACACTCTCCATGTAATATCACACATGTAATAGAGACACTCCCCACATGTAATATCACACATGTAACACAGACACTCTCCATGTAATATCACACATGTAATACAGACACTCTCCATGTAATATCACACATGTAATACAGACACTCTCCATGTAATATCACACATGTAATAGAGACACTCCCCACATGTAACACAGACAATCCCCACATGTAATATCACACATGTAATACAGGTGCTCTCCACATGTAATATCACACATGTAATAGAGACACTCTCCATGTAATATCACACATGTAATAGAGACACTCCCCACATGTAACACAGACAATCCCCACATGTAATATCACACATGTAATACAGGTGCTCTCCACATGTAATATCACACATGTAATAGAGACACTTCCCCATGTAATAACACACATGTAACACAGACACTCTCCATGTAATATCACACATGTAATAGAGACACTTCCCCATGTAATAACACACATGTAACACAGACACTCTCTATGTAATATCACACATGTAACACAGACACTCTCCATGTAATATCACACATGTAATAGAGACACTTCCACATGTAATATCACACATGAAACACAGACACTCTCCATGTAATATCACACATGTAACACAGACACTCTCCATGTAATATCACACATGTAATATAGACACTCTCCACATGTAATATCACACATGTAATATAGACACTCTCCATGTAATATCACACATGTAACACAGACACTCTCCCTGTAATATCACACATGTAATAGAGACACTCTCCATGTAATATCACACATGTAATAGAGACACTTCCACATGTAATATCACACATGTAACACAGACACTCTCCCTGTAATATCACACATGTAATAGAGACACTTCGCCATGTAATAACACACATATAATAGAGACACTCACCACATGTAATATCACACATGTAATACAGACGCCCCCCACATGTAATATCACACATGTAATACAGGTGCTCCCCACATGTAATATCACACATGTAATACAGATACTCCCCACATGTAGTATCACACATGTAATAGTGACGACTCTCAGTGTAATATCACACATGTAATAGAGACGACTCTGTGTAATATCACACATGTAATAGAGACGACTCTCAGTGTAATATCACACATGTAATAGAGACGACTCTCAGTGTAATATCACACATGTAATAGAGACGACTCTCAGTGTGATATCACACATGTAATAGAGACGACTCTCAGTGTAATATCACACATGTAATAGAGACGACTCTCAGTGTAATATCACACATGTAATAGAGACGACTCTCAGTGTAATATCACACATGTAATAGACACGACTCTCAGTGTAATATCACACATGTAATAGAGACGACTCTCAGTGTGATATCACACATGTAATAGAGACGACTCTCAGTGTAATATCACACATGTAATAGAGACGACTCTCAGTGTAATATCACACATGTAATAGAGACGACTCTCAGTGTGATATCACACATGTAATAGAGACGACTCTCAGTGTAATATCACACATGTAATAGAGACGACTCTCAGTGTGATATCACACATGTAATAGAGACGACTCTCAGTGTAATATCACACATGTAATAGAGACGACTCTCAGTGTGATATCACACATGTAATAGAGACGACTCTCAGTGTAATATCACACATGTAATAGAGACGACTCAGTGTAGTATCACACATGTAATAGAGACGACTCTCAGTGTAGTATCACACATGTAATAGAGACGACTCTCAGTGTAATATCACACATGTAATAGAGACGACTCTCAGTGTAGTATCACACATGTAATAGACACTCCCCACATGTAATATCACACATGTAATAGAGACGACTCTCAGTGTGATATCACACATGTAATAGTGACGACTCTCTGTGTAATATCACACATGTAATAGAGACGACTCTGTAATATCACACATGTAATAGAGACGACTCTGTAATATCACACATTTAATAGAGACGACTCTCAGTGTAATATCACACATGTAATAGAGGCGACTCTCAGTGTAATATCACACATGTAATAGAGATGACTCTCAGTGTAATATCACACATGTAATAGAGACGACTCTCAGTGTAATATCACACATGTAATAGAGACGACTCTCTGTGTAATATCACACATGTAATAGAGACGACTCTGTAATATCACACATGTAATAGAGACGACTCTCAGTGTGATATCACACATGTAATAGAGACGACTCTCTGTGTAATATCACACATGTAATAGAGACGACTCTGTAATATCACACATGTAATAGAGACGACTCTGTAATATCACACATTTAATAGAGACGACTCTCAGTGTAATATCACACATGTAATAGAGATGACTCTCAGTGTAATATCACACATGTAATAGAGACGACTCAGTGTAATATCACACATGTAATAGAGACGACTCTCAGTGTAATATCACACATGTAATAGAGGCGACTCTCAGTGTAATATCACACATGTAATAGAGATGACTCTCAGTGTAATATCACACATGTAATAGAGACGACTCAGTGTAATATCACACATGTAATAGAGACGACTCTCAGTGTAATATCACACATGTAATAGAGACGACTCTCAGTGTAATATCACACATGTAATAGAGACGACTCTCAGTGTAGTATCACACATGTAATAGTGACGACTCTCTGTGTAATATCACACATGTAATAGAGACGACTCTGTAATATCACACATTTAATAGAGACGACTCTCAGTGTAATATCACACATGTAATAGAGACGACTCTCAGTGTAGTATCACACATGTAATAGAGACGACTCAGTGTAATATCACACATGTAATAGAGACGACTCTCAGTGTAATATCACACATGTAATAGAGACGACTATCAGTGTAGTATCACACATGTAATAGAGACACTCCCCACATGTAATAACACACATGTAACACAGACACTCTCCATGTAATATCACACATGTAATAGAGACACTCCCCACATGTAACACAGACAATCCCCACATGTAATATCACACATGTAATACAGGTGCTCTCCACATGTAATATCACACATGTAATAGAGACACTCTCCATGTAATATCACACATGTAATAGAGACACTCCCCACATGTAACACAGACAATCCCCACATGTAATATCACACATGTAATACAGGTGCTCTCCACATGTAATATCACACATGTAATAGAGACACTTCCCCATGTAATAACACACATGTAACACAGACACTCTCCATGTAATATCACACATGTAATAGAGACACTTCCCCATGTAATAACACACATGTAACACAGACACTCTCTATGTAATATCACACATGTAACACAGACACTCTCCATGTAATATCACACATGTAATAGAGACACTTCGCCATGTAATAACACACATATAATAGAGACACTCACCACATGTAATATCACACATGTAATACAGACGCCCCCCACATGTAATATCACACATGTAATACAGGTGCTCCCCACATGTAATATCACACATGTAATACAGATACTCCCCACATGTAGTATCACACATGTAATAGTGACGACTCTCAGTGTAATATCACACATGTAATAGAGACCCCCCTCCCTCCGTGTAGTACCACACATGTAATAGAGACGACTCTGTGTAATATCACACATGTAATAGAGACGACTCTCAGTGTAATATCACACATGTAATAGAGACGACTCTCAGTGTAATATCACACATGTAATAGAGACGACTCTCAGTGTAATATCACACATGTAATAGACACGACTCTCAGTGTAATATCACACATGTAATAGAGACGACTCTCAGTGTGATATCACACATGTAATAGAGACGACTCTCAGTGTAATATCACACATGTAATAGAGACGACTCTCAGTGTAATATCACACATGTAATAGAGACGACTCTCAGTGTGATATCACACATGTAATAGAGACGACTCTCAGTGTAATATCACACATGTAATAGAGACGACTCTCAGTGTGATATCACACATGTAATAGAGACGACTCTCAGTGTAATATCACACATGTAATAGAGACGACTCTCAGTGTGATATCACACATGTAATAGAGACGACTCTCAGTGTAATATCACACATGTAATAGAGACGACTCAGTGTAGTATCACACATATAATAGAGACGACTCTCAGTGTAGTATCACACATGTAATAGAGACGACTCTCTGTGTAATATCACACATGTAATAGAGACGACTCTGTAATATCACACATGTAATAGAGACGACTCTCAGTGTAGTATCACACATGTAATAGACACTCCCCACATGTAATATCACACATGTAATAGAGACGACTCTCAGTGTGATATCACACATGTAATAGTGACGACTCTCTGTGTAATATCACACATGTAATAGAGACGACTCTGTAATATCACACATGTAATAGAGACGACTCTGTAATATCACACATTTAATAGAGACGACTCTCAGTGTAATATCACACATGTAATAGAGGCGACTCTCAGTGTAATATCACACATGTAATAGAGATGACTCTCAGTGTAATATCACACATGTAATAGAGACGACTCAGTGTAATATCACACATGTAATAGAGACGACTCTCAGTGTAATATCACACATGTAATAGAGGCGACTCTCAGTGTAATATCACACATGTAATAGAGATGACTCTCAGTGTAATATCACACATGTAATAGAGACGACTCAGTGTAATATCACACATGTAATAGAGACGACTCTCAGTGTAATATCACACATGTAATAGAGACGACTCTCAGTGTAATATCACACATGTAATAGAGACGACTCTCAGTGTAATATCACACATGTAATAGAGACGACTCTCAGTGTAGTATCACACATGTAATAGTGACGACTCTCTGTGTAATATCACACATGTAATAGAGACGACTCTGTAATATCACACATTTAATAGAGACGACTCTCAGTGTAATATCACACATGTAATAGAGACGACTCTCAGTGTAGTATCACACATGTAATAGAGACGACTCTGTGTAATATCACACATGTAATAGAGACGACTCTCTGTGTAATATCACACATGTAATAGAGACGACTCTCAGTGTAATATCACACATGTAATAGAGACGACTCTCTGTGTAATATCACACATGTAATAGAGACGACTATCAGTGTAGTATCACACATGTAATAGAGACGACTCAGTGTAATATCACACATGTAATAGAGACGACTCTCAGTGTAATATCACACATGTAATAGAGGCGACTCTCAGTGTAATATCACACATGTAATAGAGGCGACTCTCAGTGTAATATCACACATGTAATAGAGGCGACTCTCAGTGTAATATCACACATGTAATAGAGACGACTCTCAGTGTAATATCACACATGTAATAGAGACGACTCTCAGTGTAATATCACACATGTAATAGAGACGACTCTCAGTGTAGTATCACACATGTAATAGAGACGACTCTCAGTGTAATATCACACATGTAATAGAGGCGACTCTCAGTGTAATATCACACATGTAATAGAGACGACTCTCAGTGTAATATCACACATGTAATAGAGACGACTCTCAGTGTAATATCACACATGTAATAGAGACGACTCTCAGTGTAGTATCACACATGTAATAGAGGCGACTCTCAGTGTAGTATCACACATGTAATAGAGGCGACTCTCAGTGTAATATCACACATGTAATAGAGACGACTCTCAGTGTAATATCACACATGTAATAGAGGCGACTCTCAGTGTAATATCACACATGTAATAGAGACGACTCAGTGTAGTATCACACATGTAATAGAGGCGACTCTCAGTGTAATATCACACATGTAATAGAGGCGACTCTCAGTGTAGTATCACACATGTAATAGAGACGACTCTCAGTGTAATATCACACATGTAATAGAGACGACTCTCAGTGTAATATCACACATGTAATAGAGACGACTCTCAGTGTAATATCACACATGTAATAGAGACGACTCTCAGTGTAGTATCACACATGTAATAGAGACGACTCTCAGTGTAATATCACACATGTAATAGAGACGACTCTCATTGTAGTATCATACATGTAATAGAGACGACTCTCAGTGTATTATCACACATGTAATAGTGACGACTCTCTGTGTAATATCACACATGTAATAGAGACGACTCTCAGTGTAATATCACACATGTAATAGAGACGACTCTGTGTAATATCACACATGTAATAGAGACGACTCTCAGTGTAATATCACACATGTAATAGTGACGACTCTCTGTGTAATATCACACATGTAATAGAGACGACTCTCAGTGTAATATCACACATGTAATAGAGGCGACTCTCAGTGTAATATCACACATGTAATAGAGACGACTCTCAGTGTAATATCACACATGTAATAGAGACGACTCTCAGTGTAATATCACACATGTAATAGAGACGACTCTCAGTGTAGTATCACACATGTAATAGAGGCGACTCTCAGTGTAGTATCACACATGTAATAGAGGCGACTCTCAGTGTAATATCACACATGTAATAGAGACGACTCTCAGTGTAATATCACACATGTAATAGAGACGACTCAGTGTAGTATCACACATGTAATAGAGGCGACTCTCAGTGTAATATCACACATGTAATAGAGGCGACTCTCAGTGTAGTATCACACATGTAATAGAGACGACTCTCAGTGTAATATCACACATGTAATAGAGACGACTCTCAGTGTAATATCACACATGTAATAGAGACGACTCTCAGTGTAATATCACACATGTAATAGAGACGACTCTCAGTGTAGTATCACACATGTAATAGAGACGACTCTCAGTGTAATATCACACATGTAATAGAGACGACTCTCATTGTAGTATCATACATGTAATAGAGACGACTCTCAGTGTAGTATCACACATGTAATAGAGACGACTCTCAGTGTAATATCACACATGTAATAGAGACGACTCTCAGTGTAATATCACACCTGTAATAAAGACACTTCCCCATGAAATATCACACATTTAATACACTCCCCACATGTAATATCACACATGTAATATAGACAGTGCCCACATATAATAGAGACACTCCCCACATGTAATATCACACATGTAATAGAGACGACTCTTAGTGTAATATCACACATGTAATAGAGACGACTCTCAGTGTAATATCACACATGTAATAGAGACGACTCTCTGTGTAATATCACACATGTAATAGAGACGACTCTCTGTGTAATATCACACATGTAATAGAGACGACTCTGTGTAATATCACACATGTAATAGAGACGACTCTGTGTAATATCACACATGTAATAGAGACGACTCTCAGTGTAACGTCACACATGTAATAGAGACGACTCTTAGTGTAGTATCCCACATGTAATAGAGACACTCCCCACATGTAATATCACACATGTAATATAGACACTCTCCATGTAATATCACACATGTAACACAGACACTCTCCCTGTAATATCACACATGTAATAGAGACACTCTCCATGTAATATCACACATGTAATAGAGACACTTCCACATGTAATATCACACATGTAATATAGACACTCTCCATGTAATATCACACATGTAACACAGACACTCTCCATGTAATATCACACATGTAATAGAGACACTTCCACATGTAATATCACACATGAAACACAGACACTCTCCATGTAATATCACACATGTAACACAGACACTCTCCATGTAATATCACACATGTAATATAGACACTCTCCACATGTAATATCACACATGTAATATAGACACTCTCCATGTAATATCACACATGTAACACAGACACTCTCCATGTAATATCACACATGTAATAGAGACACTCTCCATGTAATATCACACATGTAATAGAGACACTTCCACATGTAATATCACACATGTAATATAGACACTCTCCATGTAATATCACACATGTAACACAGACACTCTCCCTGTAATATCACACATGTAATAGAGACACTCTCCATGTAATATCACACATGTAATAGAGACACTTCCACATGTAATATCACACATGTAATATAGACACTCTCCATGTAATATCACACATGTAACACAGACACTCTCCATGTAATATCACACATGTAATAGAGACACTCTCCATGTAATATCACACATGTAACACAGACACTCTCCATGTAATATCACACATGTAATACAGACGCTTAGTCTTGCCTTATTAACAGAGACCGTCAGGTCAGGTTCGGTTTCAGACCCCGGATGAGACTGTCCTTTGTAGCAGAGCAGCTGACATCCACGTAACACGCAGAACAAGCGCTGCCAGCTCTTCTGTCCCCGGCCCTGTGAAAGTCGCCATGTTACGTGCAATTCTTAGTGACATGTCCTACAGCCATATATGTGAGCTGACAGACTACCTGGATGTGCAGAACTCCAGACATCATGTCCTGATTCATACAGTCAGGCTGTGCAGTAAGACGGCAGCACACGCTTCCATATAACGGCAGCCAGCAGGAACTCTCATCTGTAAGAAGAAGAGTGAGGACTGAGATCTCCACACATGCCCATCACTGAGCACACACAGGTCTGAGGAGGTTCTTCTCTGGAGACGAGACCTTCCTGGAAGGGCGTACTGGAACTCTACACTACAGGACTTTCTCCACCACCCAGTAATTTATACATATCCTGATATCATCAGCCACACGTAGAAGGCACATGCTCTGGGGTTACCCCTCTGCGAGACGTAAGGGAAGGAGTGGGAAAACAGTAGACACCAAGGGTGTTGGCTGGAGATGGCCTGTTCTACCAAATCCTTCCATGCTGGAGGTACTGTAATGGGGTCTAACTACACCCCTCTTCAGTTTCAGATGGAATACTTCATGAACCACCACCCTACAGACATATCATTCATACATAGACATCTGTGCAGTTTCTGATGATCATGATCCGGAAGAGCAGGCATATTCTCTGGGGTTCCCCCACCTGAGGGAAGAATTTTTTAGGAGGGGTTGAAAATCCCACAATATCCTTACCAGAGCTGCTGATGGTGAGGTCATGAGTCCGGAAGCCATCCTGCACATGGGCCAAAGTCAGCTTGGTATGGGCTAACAGTTGAAATTTAGGGCCCCTGAAGTATAAGAAATGCACCATAAATTCCAAATACAGAGCAGATTATTATGTACAAGTCATTATAAATATTCTTATAAATCCTGGATCTGCCTAGGAAGCAGAGCCTGGACACATCACAGATTATGCCCCCAGTAGCACTCACGGAACACTGGGAGGTGGTAGCAGGATGGGACCTCCTCCCCCGTTGCTGCCGGTCCCATCCATTGTAGCTCGTAACCTGCGCCCAGAAGATCTCCCCAATGAAGTGCTGAGTCTGGTAGATAATCTTCGCGGTGTCCCAGAGAGTGAAAAATCTTCATCGACCGCACAACTGTACAGCTGAAGGCTGAGCTCGAACCCAGGGTCCACATCAGAGCTGGAAAGGACACGACAGGTAACTACTGGGGGTTACACCATGTAAGAAGGGACCATTGAAGATAAGGGCCAGAACAACAGGAAAGAAGACACTTACAAGACTATCGCATTCTCAAAGCAGATATCTGTGGTGGTGCGATCTACAAAGACCATCTCTGTGTCATAAACCTCTCCACGGATTTGCAGAGCGCAGAACACTGCACATCGATGGAGCTCTGCAATACAAAAGGTCATTTCTATGAGCTAAGTAGGTGACCCTCTTCTGTGTGATATATCTGCAGGCTCTTAGATGAACTCCAACCTGTCTTCGGTAAACAGGCTCAAGATGTCACAGGTGTCCAATAACCCAACTCAAGATCAGTATGATTGGAATCAAGAGGGACAGGATGGTGGCCATCAACAGGATGGGCCGAAGCATGGCAAGCCCAAGGGGCCCAGCTGAGCAACTAATGAACCTTCAGAAGAAATAGTCCAGCTCTGTGTAATTTGTGGCTACATCCTATAGTTGTGTCCATCGAGTTCCAGCCCACTGGTGAGAATGGACCAACACCCTCTTGTCAAAGGGTGCCCTTGTAGTGGACAGCTGCTCCTGTATGGACCAATTACCTATACTTTTCTAGACTTCATGAATATGACTTAATGCCTCCTCATCCTCAGCTGCTGCTTCTTATTTGGACTTTTGTCAGCTTATATTTTGGTTACCAGGACTGAACGGCATACTCTAGAGGAGGTGGCACTAATTCTCTATAGAGCAGCAGATGACGCCCCCATTGCTGGACCCTATGCTTTATTTCTGGCCTCAGAGTTCTATTACGTGGAATAACTCTGGGTGAACATTGGTCTCATTTGTTGGAACATTCACATTTGTATAAATGTTCATTCCCAACAGTAGGCCAGATCCTACGACTGTACAAGGGCCCTTAGAAGCAGCTGACGGATACTGTGCTGGTTTGCTTCTCCAGTAGTGACTCTCTCAGTCTGACCATTCCTATGACAAATGGTCTAGGTAGATTACTGGTCACCAGGTGAAGAATGTTACATTTATCCATGATGATCTCAGATGTGGAACGCATCCTTCAGCTGGTAAGGTACAGTCTGTATGATATGACATAGGCCTTTATCGTCATATGTCATACAGTCCAAGTACAAACATGTCATCCCTGATAACTAGGGCTGAGAACGGGAGCACCACTCTCCGGAGACCTCCTCAAGGTTGACCTTGGTCCAGTCACAAACACCACCAAAGTCTAATGGACCATCATCTAGAGGTCTTACGACAGATGTGACAGCACAACCATCCCATGTCTATGAGAAGTCTCCATCTAAGAGGACACACGTGATTATCTTAGAGGGTCACATACAAATGCGGAAATCACTTCTACAATTCATGGCCAAGGAGGTGATAATATAGAGCCATGGTGAGGGTTGTCACCTATCGAGTGCTGTGTGCCCATCTACACAGGTAGTGGGCATGCTCCTGCACATGTAGTGAGCGTGTTCTCTGTGTATGTAGTGGGCATGCTCCTGCACATGTAGTGAGCGTGTTCTCTGTGTATGTAGTGGGCGTGCTCCTGCACATGTAGTAAGCGTGTTCTCTGTGTGTATGTAGTGGGCATGCTCCTGTACATGTAGTGAGCGTGTTCTCTGTGTGTATGTAGTGGGCATGCTCCTGTACATGTAGTGAGCGTGTTCTCTGTGTGTATGTAGTGGGCATGCTCCTGTACATGTAGTGAGCGTGTTCTCTGTGTATGTAGTGGGCATGCTCCTGTACATGTAGTGAGCGTGTTCTCTGTGTATGTAGTGGGCATGCTCCTGTACATGTAGTGAGCGTGTTCTCTGTGTATGTATGTAGTGGGCATGCTCCTGTACATGTAGTGAGCGTGTTCTCTGTGTATGTATGTAGTGGGCATGCTCCTGTACATGTAGTGAGCGTGTTCTCTGTGTGTATGTAGTGGGCATGCTCCTGTACATGTAGTGAGCGTGTTCTGTGTGTGTATGTAGTGGGCATGCTCCTGTACATGTAGTGGGCGTGTTCTCTGTGTGTATGTAGTGGGCATGCTCCTGTACATGTAGTGAGCGTGTTCTGTGTGTGTATGTAGTGAGCATGCTCCTGTACATGTAGTGAGCGTGTTCTGTGTATGTAGTGGGCATGCTCCTGTACATGTAGTAAGCGTGTTCTGTGTGTGTATGTAGTGGGCATGCTCCTGTACATGTAGTGAGCGTGTTCTCTGTGTATGTAGTGGGCATGCTCCTGTACATGTAGTGAGCGTGTTCTGTGTGTGTATGTAGTGGGCATGCTCCTGTACATGTAGTGAGCATGTTCTCTGTGTATGTAGTGGGCATGCTCCTGTACATGTAGTGAGCGTGTTCTGTGTGTGTATGTAGTGGGCATGCTCCTGTACATGTAGTGGGCGTGCTCCTATACATGTAGTGGGCATGCTCCTGTACATGTAGTGGGCGTGTTCTGTGTGTATGTAGTGGGCATGCTCCTGTACATGTAGTGAGCGTGTTCTCTGTGTGTATGTAGTGGGCATGCTCCTGTACATGTAGTGGGCGTGTTCTGTGTGTGTATGTAGTGGGCATGCTCCTGTACATGTAGTGAGCGTGTTCTCTGTGTGTGTATGTAGTGGGCATGCTCCTGTACATGTAGTGAGCGTGTTCTCTGTGTGCATGTAGTGGGCGTGCTCCTGTACATGTAGTGGGCGTGTTCTCTGTGTGTATGTAGTGGGCATGCTCCTGTACATGTAGTGAGCGTGTTCTGTGTGTGTATGTAGTGGGCATGCTCCTGTACATGTAGTGAGCGTGTTCTCTGTGTGCATGTAGTGGGCGTGCTCCTGTACATGTAGTGAGCGTGTTCTCTGTGTATGTAGTGGGCGTGCTCCCGTACATGTAGTGAGCGTGTTCTGTGTGTGTATGTAGTGGGCATGCTCCTGTACATGTAGTGAGCGTGTTCTGTGTGTGTATGTAGTGGGCATGCTCCTGTACATGTAGTGAGCGTGTTCTGTGTGTGTATGTAGTGGGCATGCTCCTGTACATGTAGTGAGCGTGTTCTCTGTGTGTATGTAGTGGGCATGCTCCTGTACATGTAGTGAGCGTGTTCTGTGTGTGTATGTAGTGGGCATGCTCCTGTACATGTAGTGGGCGTGTTCTCTGTGTGTATGTAGTGGGCATGCTCCTGTACATGTAGTGAGCGTGTTCTGTGTGTGTATGTAGTGGGCATGCTCCTGTACGTGTAGTGGGCGTGTTCTGTGTGTATGTAGTGGGCATGCTCCTGTACATGTAGTGGGCGTGTTCTGTGTGTGTAGTGGGCATGCTCCTGTACATGTAGTGAGCGTGTTCTGTGTATGTAGTGGGCGTGCTCCTGTACATGTAGTGGGCGTGTTCTCTGTGTATGTAGTGATCAGTCTCATGATCTTCACCGCAGCTAATTATTGGGACAAGACATGAGCTCAGGAGATACTGGGGGCGGGGCACTGGGTGTATTAGGCCACGCCCACCATAACAAGAACTGGAAACTCACCCCCCTTATTCTTAAAATATTCACTGTCTTTCCACATCAGGGGGATCCGCAGATCTGAGGGAAAGAAGACGACAATATATAATACTCCAGATACATACCCCCATATATAATACTCCAGATACATACCCCCCATATATAATACTCCAGATACATACCCCCCATATATAATACTCCAGATACATACCCCCACATATAGTACCCCAGATATATACCCTCATATATAATACCCCAGATACATACCCCCCATATATAATACTCCAGATACATACCCCCATATATATAATACTCCAGATACATACCCCCATATATAGTACTCCAGATACATACCCCCCATATATATAATACCCCAGATACATACCCCCCATATATAATACTCCAGATACATACCCCCACATATAGTACCCCAGATATATACCCCCATATATAATACCCCAGATACATACCCCCCATATATAATACTCCAGATACATACCCCCCATATAAATATATAATACCCCAGGTACATACCCCCCATATATAATACTCCAGATACATACCCCCATATATAATACTCCAGATACATACCCCCATATATATAATACTCCAGATACATACCCCCATATATATATATAACACTCCAGATACATACCCCCATATATAATACTCCAGATACATACCCCCCATATATAATACTCCAGATACATACCCCCCATATATATATATAATACCCCAGGTACATACCCCCCATATATAATACTCCAGATACATACCCCCATATATAATACTCCAGATACATACCGCCACATATAGTACCCCAGATACATATCCCCACATATAATATCCCAGATACATACCCCCACATATAGTACCCCAGATACATATCCCCACATATAGTACCCCATATACATACCCCTATATATATAATACCCCAGATACATTCCCCCATATATAATACCCCAGATACATACCCCCTTATACAATACCCCAGATACATACCCCCACATATAGTATTTCAGATACAATACCCCAGATACATACCCCCACATATAGTATTTCAGATACATACCCTCCATATATAATACCCCATATATAGTACTCCAGATACATACCCCCCATATATAATACCCCAGGTAAAAACTATCCAATATATAATAGCCCAGATACATACCCCCCATATATAATACTCCAGGTACATACCCCCCATATAAAATACCCCAGGAACATACCCCCCATATATAATACCCCAGGTACCTACACGCCATATATAATACCCCAGATACATATCCCATAATTATATAATACCCCAGGCAACTACCCCCATATATTATACCCTAGATAAATACCTTTCAATATATATTACCCCAAGTACATACCCCCCATATATAATGATTCAGGTACATACCCACTATATATAATACTCCAGATACATACCCCCACATATAGTACCCCAGATACATACCCCCATATATATAAAACCCCAGATACATACCCCCACATATAGTACCCCAGATACATACCCCCATATATATAATACCGCAGATACATACCCCCATATATAATACCCCAGATACATACCCCCACATATAGTATTTCAGATACATACCCTCCATATATAATACCCCAGATACATACCCCCATATATAGTACTCCAGATACATACCTCCCATATATACTACCCCAGATACATACCCCCATATACACTACCCCAGATACATACCCCTATATACAATACCCCTGATACATACCCCCATATATAGTGCCCCAGATACATACCCCCATATATAGTATCCCAGATACATACCCCCATATATAATACCCCAGATACATACTCCCATATATATTACCCCAGATACATACTCCCCATATATAATACCCTATGTACCAAATATAATACCCCAGGTAAAAACTATCTAATATATAATAGCCCAGATACATACCCCCATATATAATACCCCAGGTAAAAACTATCCAATATATAATAGCCCAGATACATACCCCCCATATATAATACTCCAGGTACATACCCCCCATATATAATCCCCCAGGTACCTACAGCCCATATATAATACCCCAGGTACCTACACGCCATATATAATACCCCAGATACATATCCCATAATTATATAATACCCCAGGCAACTACCCCCATATATTATACCCTAGATAAATACCTTTCAATATATATTACCCCAGGTACATACCCAACATATATAGTACCCCAGGTACATAACATCAATATATAAATACCCCATGTACCAGATAAAATACCCCAGGTAAAAACCATCCAATAAATAATAGCCCCGATACATACCCCAAATATAAAATACCCCAGGTACATACCCCCATATATATATATATTACCCTAGATACATATCCCATAATATAGAATACCCCAAGAACTACCCCTATATATGATACCCCAGATAAATACCTTCCAATATATATTACCCTAAATACATACCCCCCATATATAATGATTCAGGTACATACCCACTATATATAAATCTATATTACACTAGATACATACCCCCATATATACTACATCAGATGCATCCCCTCCAATATATAATACCCCAGGTTTTGCAGATACATAACCCCATATATACTACCCCAGTTACATACCCTCCAATATATAATACCCCAGGTACAATCCCTGCTAACGAATATTACCCCAGATACAGTCCCTCTCATTTATAATACTCCACATCCATACCCTGCTTTTATATATTGCACCAGACACATACCTTCCATATACAGTTTAATACTTTAGATACAAACCTCCCATATAAAATACCCGAGATACATATTCTCCAATATATAATACTCCAGGTACAAACAATGCTCATCTCCCCCACAAATCTGTATGACTCCAGACGCACTTTACAGACATTTATTGATCCGAAATCCTCAGAACACTTCACTATATAACGTCAGATACACAAACCTGAGATCGACAGTTTTCCTTTGCAAGGAAGACGTTCATCAACAGAGCCGCCATCTGAAGGCCTGAAGAAGACAATGACAGTGAGGACCTTCATGTGTGAAGAAAGCAATAAAAGAGAAACACGGTATATTATAACGGTGCAGGAGTGACACAGACCATGTCTCCTCTGCCTCTGACTGTATACACATTACTGGATGTCCAGTCATCACCATATAATACTGAGGTACAGGAGTGACACAGACCATGTCTCCCCTGCCTCTGACTGTATACACATTACTGGATGTCCAGTCATCTCCATATAATACTGAGGTACAGGAGTGACACAGACCATGTCTCCTCTGCCTCTGACTGTATACACATTACTGGATGTCCAGTCATCACCATATAATACTGAGGTACAGGAGTGACACAGACCATGTCTCCTCTGCCTCTGACTGTATACACATTACTGGATGTCCAGTCATCACTATATAATACTGAGGTACAGGAGTGACACAGACCATGTCTCCTCTGCCTCTGACTGTATACACATTACTGGATGTCCAGTCATCTCCATATAATACTGAGGTACAGGAGTGACACAGACCATGTCTCCTCTGCCTCTGACTGTATACACATTACTGGATGTCCAGTCATCTCCATATAATACTGAGGTACAGGAGTGACACAGACCATGTCTCCCCTGCCTCTGACTGTATACACATTACTGGATGTCCAGTCATCACCATATAATACTGAGGTACAGCAGTGACACAGACCATGTCTCCTCTGCCTCTGACTGTATACACATTACTGGATGTCCAGTCATCACCATATAATACTGAGGTACAGCAGTGACACAGATCATGTCTCCTCTGCCTCTGACTGTATACACATTACTGGATGTCCAGTCATCTCCATATAATACTGAGGTACAGCAGTGACACAGACCATGTCTCCCCTGCCTCTGACTGTATACACATTACTGGATGTCCAGTCATCACCATATAATACTGAGGTACAGCAGTGACACAGACCATGTCTCCCCTGCCTCTGACTGTATACACATTACTGGATGTCCAGTCATCACCATATAATACTGAGGTACAGCAGTGACACAGACCATGTCTCCTCTGCCTCTGACTGTATACACATTACTGGATGTCCAGTCATCTCCATATAATACTGAGGTACAGCAGTGACACAGACCATGTCTCCTCTGCCTCTGACTGTATACACATTACTGGATGTCCAGTCATCACCATATAATACTGAGGTACAGCAGTGACACAGATCATGTCTCCTCTGCCTCTGACTGTATACACATTACTGGTTGTCCAGTCATCTCCATATAATACTGAGGTACAGCAGTGACACAGACCATGTCTCCTCTGCCTCTGACTCTATACACATTACTGGATGTCCAGTCATCACCATATAATACTGAGGTACAGCAGTGACACAGACCATGTCTCCTCTGCCTCTGACTGTATACACATTACTGGATGTCCAGTCATCTCCATATAATACTGAGGTACAGCAGTGACACAGACCATGTCTCCTCTGCCTCTGACTGTATACACATTACTGGATGTCCAGTCATCTCCATATAATACTGAGGTACAGCAGTGACACAGACCATGTCTCCTCTGCCTCTGACTGTATACACATTACTGGATGTCCAGTCATCTCCATATAATACTGAGGTACAGGAGTGACACAGACCATGTCTCCTCTGCCTCTGACTGTATACACATTACTGGATGTCCAGTCATCTCCATATAATACTGAGGTACAGCAGTGACACAGACCATGTCTCCTCTGCCTCTGACTGTATACACATTACTGGATGTCCAGTCATCACCATATAATACTGAGGTACAGCAGTGACACAGACCATGTCTCCCCTGCCTCTGACTGTATACACATTACTGGATGTCCAGTCATCACCATATAATACTGAGGTACAGCAGTGACACAGACCATGTCTCCTCTGCCTCTGACTGTATACACATTACTGGATGTCCAGTCATCTCCATATAATACTGAGGTACAGCAGTGACACAGACCATGTCTCCCTGCCTCTGACTGTATACACATTACTGGATGTCCAGTCATCACCATATAATACTGAGGTACAGCAGTGACACAGACCATGTCTCCTCTGCCTCTGACTGTATACACATTACTGGATGTCCAGTCATCACCATATAATACTGAGGTACAGCAGTGACACAGATCATGTCTCCTCTGCCTCTGACTGTATACACATTACTGGTTGTCCAGTCATCTCCATATAATACTGAGGTACAGCAGTGACACAGACCATGTCTCCTCTGCCTCTGACTCTATACACATTACTGGATGTCCAGTCATCACCATATAATACTGAGGTACAGCAGTGACACAGACCATGTCTCCTCTGCCTCTGACTGTATACACATTACTGGATGTCCAGTCATCTCCATATAATACTGAGGTACAGCAGTGACACAGACCATGTCTCCTCTGCCTCTGACTGTATACACAGTACTGGATGTCCAGTCATCTCCATATAATACTGAGGTACAGCAGTGACACAGATCATGTCTCCCCTGCCTCTGACTGTATACACATTACTGGATGTCCAGTCATCACCATATAATACTGAGGTACAGGAGTGACACAGACCATGTCTCCTCTGCCTCTGACTGTATACACATTACTGGATGTCCAGTCATCTCCATATAATACTGAGGTACAGCAGTGACACAGACCATGTCTCCTCTGCCTCTGACTGTATACACATTACTGGATGTCCAGTCATCTCCATATAATACTGAGGTACAGGAGTGACACAGACCATGTCTCCTCTGCCTCTGACTGTATACACAGTACTGGATGTCCAGTCATCTCCATATAATACTGAGGTACAGCAGTGACACAGACCATGTCTCCCCTGCCTCTGACTGTATACACATTACTGGATGTCCAGTCATCTCCATATAATACTGAGGTACAGCAGTGACACAGACCATGTCTCCTCTGCCTCTGACTGTATACACATTACTGGATGTCCAGTCATCACCATATAATACTGAGGTACAGCAGTGACACAGACCATGTCTCCTCTGCCTCTGACTGTATACACATTACTGGATGTCCAGTCATCTCCATATAATACTGAGGTACAGGAGTGACACAGACCATGTCTCCTCTGCCTCTGACTGTATACACATTACTGGATGTCCAGTCATCTCCATATAATACTGAGGTACAGCAGTGACACAGACCATGTCTCCCCTGCCTCTGACTGTATACACATTACTGGATGTCCAGTCATCTCCATATAATACTGAGGTACAGCAGTGACACAGACCATGTCTCCTCTGCCTCTGACTGTATACACATTACTGGATGTCCAGTCATCACCATATAATACTGAGGTACAGCAGTGACACAGACCATGTCTCCCCTGCCTCTGACTGTATACACATTACTGGATGTCCAGTCATCACCATATTATACTGAGGTACAGCAGTGACACAGACCATGTCTCCTCTGCCTCTGACTGTATACACATTACTGGATGTCCAGTCATCTCCATATAATACTGAGGTACAGCAGTGACACAGACCATGTCTCCTCTGCCTCTGACTGTATACACATTACTGGATGTCCAGTCATCTCCATATAATACTGAGGTACAGGAGTGACACAGACCATGTCTCCTCTGCCTCTGACTGTATACACATTACTGGATGTCCAGTCATCTCCATATAATACTGAGGTACAGCAGTGACACAGACCATGTCTCCTCTGCCTCTGACTGTATACACAGTACTGGATGTCCAGTCATCTCCATATAATACTGAGGTACAGCAGTGACACAGACCATGTCTCCTCTGCCTCTGACTGTATACACATTACTGGATGTCCAGTCATCTCCATATAATACTGAGGTACAGCAGTGACACAGATCATGTCTCCTCTGCCTCTGACTGTATACACATTACTGGATGTCCAGTCATCTCCATATAATACTGAGGTACAGGAGTGACACAGACCATGTCTCCCCTGCCTCTGACTGTATACACATTACTGGATGTCCAGTCATCACCATATAATACTGAGGTACAGCAGTGACACAGACCATGTCTCCTCTGCCTCTGACTGTATACACATTACTGGATGTCCAGTCATCTCCATATAATACTGAGGTACAGGAGTGACACAGACCATGTCTCCTCTGCCTCTGACTGTATACACAGTACTGGATGTCCAGTCATCTCCATATAATACTGAGGTACAGCAGTGACACAGATCATGTCTCCTCTGCCTCTGACTGTATACACATTACTGGATGTCCAGTCATCTCCATATAATACTGAGGTACAGCAGTGACACAGACCATGTCTCCCCTGCCTCTGACTGTATACACATTACTGGATGTCCAGTCATCACCATATAATACTGAGGTACAGGAGTGACACAGACCATGTCTCCCCTGCCTCTGACTGTATACACATTACTGGATGTCCAGTCATCTCCATATAATACTGAGGTACAGCAGTGACACAGACCATGTCTCCTCTGCCTCTGACTGTATACACATTACTGGATGTCCAGTCATCACCATATAATACTGAGGTACAGGAGTGACACAGACCATGTCTCCTCTGCCTCTGACTGTATACACATTACTGGATGTCCAGTCATCACCATATAATACTGAGGTACAGCAGTGACACAGACCATGTCTCCCCTGCCTCTGACTGTATACACATTACTGGATGTCCAGTCATCACTATATAATACTGAGGTACAGGAGTGACACAGACCATGTCTCCTCTGCCTCTGACTGTATACACATTACTGGATGTCCAGTCATCTCCATATAATACTGAGGTACAGCAGTGACACAGACCATGTCTCCTCTGCCTCTGACTGTATACACATTACTGGATGTCCAGTCATCTCCATATAATACTGAGGTACAGCAGTGACACAGACCATGTCTCCTCTGCCTCTGACTGTATACACATTACTGGATGTCCAGTCATCACCATATAATACTGAGGTACAGCAGTGACACAGACCATGTCTCCTCTGCCTCTGACTGTATACACATTACTGGATGTCCAGTCATCTCCATATAATACTGAGGTACAGCAGTGACACAGACCATGTCTCTTCTGCCTCTGACTGTATACACAGTACTGGATGTCCAGTCATCACCATATAATACTGAGGTACAGCAGTGACACAGACCATGTCTCCTCTGCCTCTGACTGTATACACATTACTGGATGTCCAGTCATCTCCATATAATACTGAGGTACAGCAGTGACACAGACCATGTCTCCTCTGCCTCTGACTGTATACACATTACTGGATGTCCAGTCATCTCCATATAATACTGAGGTACAGGAGTGACACAGACCATGTCTCCTCTGCCTCTGACTGTATACACATTACTGGATGTCCAGTCATCACCATATAATACTGAGGTACAGGAGTGACACAGACCATGTCTCCTCTGCCTCTGACTGTATACACATTACTGGATGTCCAGTCATCACCATATAATACTGAGGTACAGGAGTGACACAGACCATGTCTCCTCTGCCTCTGACTGTATACACATTACTGGATGTCCAGTCATCTCCATATAATACTGAGGTACAGGAGTGACACAGACCATGTCTCCTCTGCCTCTGACTGTATACACATTACTGGATGTCCAGTCATCACCATATAATACTGAGGTACAGGAGTGACACAGACCATGTCTCCTCTGCCTCTGACTGTATACACATTACTGGATGTCCAGTCATCACCATATAATACTGAGGTACAGGAGTGACACAGACCATGTCTCCTCTGCCTCTGACTGTATACACATTACTGGATGTCCAGTCATCTCCATATAATACTGAGGTACAGCAGTGACACAGACCATGTTTCCCCTGCCTCTGACTGTATACACATTACTGGATGTCCAGTCATCACCATATAATACTGAGGTACAGCAGTGACACAGACCATGTCTCCTCTGCCTCTGACTGTATACACATTACTGGATGTCCAGTCATCTCCATATAATACTGAGGTACAGCAGTGACACAGACCATGTCTCCTCTGCCTCTGACTGTATACACATTACTGGATGTCCAGTCATCACCATATAATATTGAGGTACAGCAGTGACACAGACCATGTCTCCCCTGCCTCTGACTGTATACACATTACTGGATGTCCAGTCATCACCATATAATACTGAGGTACAGCAGTGACACAGACCATGTCTCCTCTGCCTCTGACTGTATACACATTACTGGATGTCCAGTCATCACCATATAATACTGAGGTACAGCAGTGACACAGATCATGTCTCCTCTGCCTCTGACTGTATACACATTACTGGATGTCCAGTCATCACCATATAATACTGAGGTACAGCAGTGACACAGACCATGTCTCCTCTGCCTCTGACTGTATACACATTACTGGATGTCCAGTCATCTCCATATAATACTGAGGTACAGCAGTGACACAGACCATGTCTCCTCTGCCTCTGACTGTATACACATTACTGGATGTCCAGTCATCTCCATATAATACTGAGGTACAGGAGTGACACAGACCATGTCTCCTCTGCCTCTGACTGTATACACATTACTGGATGTCCAGTCATCTCCATATAATACTGAGGTACAGCAGTGACACAGACCATGTCTCTTCTGCCTCTGACTGTATACACAGTACTGGATGTCCAGTCATCACCATATAATACTGAGGTACAGCAGTGACACAGACCATGTCTCCTCTGCCTCTGACTGTATACACATTACTGGATGTCCAGTCATCTCCATATAATACTGAGGTACAGGAGTGACACAGACCATGTCTCCTCTGCCTCTGACTGTATACACATTACTGGATGTCCAGTCATCACCATATAATACTGAGGTACAGCAGTGACACAGACCATGTCTCCTCTGCCTCTGACTGTATACACATTACTGGATGTCCAGTCATCACCATATAATACTGAGGTACAGCAGTGACACAGACCATGTCTCCTCTGCCTCTGACTGTATACACATTACTGGATGTCCAGTCATCTCCATATAATACTGAGGTACAGCAGTGACACAGACCATGTCTCTTCTGCCTCTGACTGTATACACAGTACTGGATGTCCAGTCATCACCATATAATACTGAGGTACAGCAGTGACACAGACCATGTCTCCTCTGCCTGTGACTGTATACACATTACTGGATGTCCAGTCATCTCCATATAATACTGAGGTACAGCAGTGACACAGACCATGTCTCCTCTGCCTCTGACTGTATACACATTACTGGATGTCCAGTCATCTCCATATAATACTGAGGTACAGCAGTGACACAGACCATGTCTCCTCTGCCTCTGACTGTATACACATTACTGGATGTCCAGTCATCACCATATAATACTGAGGTACAGCAGTGACACAGACCATGTCTCCCCTGCCTCTGACTGTATACACATTACTGGATGTCCAGTCATCTCCATATAATACTGAGGTACAGCAGTGACACAGACCATGTCTCCTCTGCCTCTGACTGTATACACATTACTGGATGTCCAGTCATCACCATATAATACTGAGGTACAGCAGTGACACAGATCATGTCTCCTCTGCCTCTGACTGTATACACATTACTGGATGTCCAGTCATCACCATATAATACTGAGGTACAGCAGTGACACAGACCATGTCTCCTCTGCCTCTGACTGTATACACATTACTGGATGTCCAGTCATCTCCATATAATACTGAGGTACAGCAGTGACACAGACCATGTCTCCCCTGCCTCTGACTGTATACACATTACTGGATGTCCAGTCATCTCCATATAATACTGAGGTACAGCAGTGACACAGACCATGTCTCCTCTGCCTCTGACTGTATACACATTACTGGATGTCCAGTCATCACCATATAATACTGAGGTACAGCAGTGACACAGATCATGTCTCCTCTGCCTCTGACTGTATACACATTACTGGATGTCCAGTCATCACCATATAATACTGAGGTACAGCAGTGACACAGATCATGTCTCCTCTGCCTCTGACTGTATACACATTACTGGATGTCCAGTCATCTCCATATAATACTGAGGTACAGCAGTGACACAGACCATGTCTCCTCTGCCTCTGACTGTATACACATTACTGGATGTCCAGTCATCTCCATATAATACTGAGGTACAGCAGTGACACAGACCATGTCTCCTCTGCCTCTGACTGTATACACATTACTGGATGTCCAGTCATCACCATATAATACTGAGGTACAGCAGTGACACAGATCATGTCTCCTCTGCCTCTGACTGTATACACATTACTGGATGTCCAGTCATCACCATATAATACTGAGGTACAGCAGTGACACAGATCATGTCTCCTCTGCCTCTGACTGTATACACATTACTGGATGTCCAGTCATCTCCATATAATACTGAGGTACAGCAGTGACACAGACCATGTCTCCTCTGCCTCTGACTGTATACACATTACTGGATGTCCAGTCATCTCCATATAATACTGAGGTACAGGAGTGACACAGACCATGTCTCCCCTGCCTCTGACTGTATACACATTACTGGATGTCCAGTCATCACCATATAATACTGAGGTACAGGAGTGACACAGACCATGTCTCCTCTGCCTCTGACTGTATACACATTACTGGATGTCCAGTCATCTCCATATAATACTGAGGTACAGGAGTGACACAGACCATATCTCCTCTGCCTCTGACTGTATACACATTACTGGATGTCCAGTCATCACCATATAATACTGAGGTACAGCAGTGACACAGACCATGTCTCCCCTGCCTCTGACTGTATACACATTACTGGATGTCCAGTCATCACCATATAATACTGAGGTACAGGAGTGACACAGATCATGTCTCCCCTGCCTCTGACTGTATACACATTACTGGATGTCCAGTCATCACCATATAATACTGAGGTACAGGAGTGACACAGACCATGTCTCCCCTGCCTCTGACTGTATACACATTACTGGATGTCCAGTCATCTCCATATAATACTGAGGTACAGCAGTGACACAGATCATGTCTCCCCTGCCTCTGACTGTATACACATTACTGGATGTCCAGTCATCACCATATAATACTGAGGTACAGGAGTGACACAGACCATGTCTCCTCTGCCTCTGACTGTATACACAGTACTGGATGTCCAGTCATCACTATATAATACTGAGGTACAGCAGTGACACAGATCATGTCTCCTCTGCCTCTGACTGTATACACATTACTGGATGTCCAGTCATCTCCATATAATACTGAGGTACAGCAGTGACACAGATCATGTCTCCTCTGCCTCTGACTGTATACACATTACTGGATGTCCAGTCATCACCATATAATACTGAGGTACAGGAGTGACACAGATCATGTCTCCTCTGCCTCTATACACATTACTGGATGTCCAGTCATCTCCATATAATACTGAGGTACAGGAGTGACACAGACCATGTCTCCTCTGCCTCTGACTGTATACACATTACTGGATGTCCAGTCATCACCATATAATACTGAGGTACAGCAGTGACACAGACCATGTCTCCTCTGCCTCTGACTGTATACACATTACTGGATGTCCAGTCATCACCATATAATACTGAGGTACAGGAGTGACACAGACCATGTCTCCTCTGCCTCTGACTGTATACACATTACTGGATGTCCAGTCATCTCCATATAATACTGAGGTACAGCAGTGACACAGACCATGTCTCCCCTGCCTCTGACTGTATACACATTACTGGATGTCCAGTCATCACCATATAATACTGAGGTACAGCAGTGACACAGACCATGTCTCCCCTGCCTCTGACTGTATACACATTACTGGATGTCCAGTCATCCCCATATAATACTGAGGTACAGGAGTGACACAGACCATGTCTCCTCTGCCTCTGACTGTATACACATTACTGGATGTCCAGTCATCTCCATATAATACTGAGGTACAGGAGTGACACAGACCATGTCTCCTCTGCCTCTGACTGTATACACATTACTGGATGTCCAGTCATCTCCATATAATACTGAGGTACAGGAGTGACACAGACCATGTCTCCTCTGCCTCTGACTGTATACACATTACTGGATGTCCAGTCATCACCATATAATACTGAGGTACAGCAGTGACACAGACCATGTCTCCCCTGCCTCTGACTGTATACACATTACTGGATGTCCAGTCATCACCATATAATACTGAGGTACAGGAGTGACACAGACCATGTCTCCTCTGCCTCTGACTGTATACACATTACTGGATGTCCAGTCATCTCCATATAATACTGAGGTACAGGAGTGACACAGACCATGTCTCCTCTGCCTCTGACTGTATACACATTACTGGATGTCCAGTCATCACCATATAATACTGAGGTACAGGAGTGACACAGACCATGTCTCCTCTGCCTCTGACTGTATACACATTACTGGATGTCCAGTCATCACCATATAATACTGAGGTACAGGAGTGACACAGACCATGTCTCCCCTGCCTCTGACTGTATACACATTACTGGATGTCCAGTCATCTCCATATAATACTGAGGTACAGGAGTGACACAGACCATGTCTCCCCTGCCTCTGACTGTATACACATTACTGGATGTCCAGTCATCTCCATATAATACTGAGGTACAGCAGTGACACAGACCATGTCTCCTCTGCCTCTCACTGTATACACATTACTGGATGTCCAGTCATCACCATATAATACTGAGGTACAGCAGTGACACAGATCATGTCTCCCCTGCCTCTGACTGTATACACATTACTGGATGTCCAGTCATCACTATATAATACTGAGGTACAGCAGTGACACAGACCATGTCTCCCCTGCCTCTGACTGTATACACATTACTGGATGTCCAGTCATCACCATATAATACTGAGGTACAGCAGTGACACAGACCATGTCTCCTCTGCCTCTGACTGTATACACATTACTGGATGTCCAGTCATCACCATATAATACTGAGGTACAGCAGTGACACAGACCATGTCTCCCCTGCCTCTGACTGTATACACATTACTGGATGTCCAGTCATCACCATATAATACTGAGGTACAGGAGTGACACAGACCATGTCTCCCCTGCCTCTGACTGTATACACATTACTGGATGTCCAGTCATCTCCATATAATACTGAGGTACAGGAGTGACACAGACCATGTCTCCCCTGCCTCTGACTGTATACACATTACTGGATGTCCAGTCATCTCCATATAATACTGAGGTACAGGAGTGACACAGACCATGTCTCCTCTGCCTCTGACTGTATACACATTACTGGATGTCCAGTCATCTCCATATAATACTGAGGTACAGCAGTGACACAGACCATGTCTCCTCTGCCTCTGACTGTATACACATTACTGGATGTCCAGTCATCACCATATAATACTGAGGTACAGCAGTGACACAGACCATGTCTCCTCTGCCTCTGACTGTATACACATTACTGGATGTCCAGTCATCACCATATAATACTGAGGTACAGCAGTGACACAGACCATGTCTCCTCTGCCTCTGACTGTATACACATTACTGGATGTCCAGTCATCACCATATAATACTGAGGTACAGCAGTGACACAGACCATGTCTCCTCTGCCTCTGACTGTATACACATTACTGGATGTCCAGTCATCTCCATATAATACTGAGGTACAGCAGTGACACAGACCATGTCTCCTCTGCCTCTGACTGTATACACATTACTGGATGTCCAGTCATCTCCATATAATACTGAGGTACAGGAGTGACACAGATCATGTCTCCTCTGCCTCTGACTGTATACACATTACTGGATGTCCAGTCATCACCATATAATACTGAGGTACAGGAGTGACACAGACCATGTCTCCTCTGCCTCTGACTGTATACACATTACTGGATGTCCAGTCATCACCATATAATACTGAGGTACAGCAGTGACACAGACCATGTCTCCTCTGCCTCTGACTGTATACACATTACTGGATGTCCAGTCATCTCCATATAATACTGAGGTACAGCAGTGACACAGACCATGTCTCCTCTGCCTCTGACTGTATACACATTACTGGATGTCCAGTCATCTCCATATAATACTGAGGTACAGCAGTGACACAGACCATGTCTCCCCTGCCTCTGACTGTATACACATTACTGGATGTCCAGTCATCTCCATATAATACTGAGGTACAGCAGTGACACAGACCATGTCTCCCTGCCTCTGACTGTATACACATTACTGGATGTCCAGTCATCTCCATATAATACTGAGGTACAGCAGTGACACAGACCATGTCTCCTCTGCCTCTGACTGTATACACATTACTGGATGTCCAGTCATCTCCATATAATACTGAGGTACAGGAGTGACACAGACCATGTCTCCTCTGCCTCTGACTGTATACACATTACTGGATGTCCAGTCATCTCCATATAATACTGAGGTACAGCAGTGACACAGACCATGTCTCCTCTGCCTCTGACTGTATACACATTACTGGATGTCCAGTCATCACCATATAATACTGAGGTACAGCAGTGACACAGACCATGTCTCCTCTGCCTCTGACTGTATACACATTACTGGATGTCCAGTCATCACCATATAATACTGAGGTACAGCAGTGACACAGATCATGTCTCCTCTGCCTCTGACTGTATACACATTACTGGATGTCCAGTCATCACCATATAATACTGAGGTACAGCAGTGACACAGATCATGTCTCCTCTGCCTCTGACTGTATACACATTACTGGATGTCCAGTCATCTCCATATAATACTGAGGTACAGCAGTGACACAGACCATGTCTCCTCTGCCTCTGACTGTATACACATTACTGGATGTCCAGTCATCTCCATATAATACTGAGGTACAGGAGTGACACAGACCATGTCTCCTCTGCCTCTGACTGTATACACATTACTGGATGTCCAGTCATCTCCATATAATACTGAGGTACAGCAGTGACACAGACCATGTCTCCTCTGCCTCTGACTGTATACACATTACTGGATGTCCAGTCATCACCATATAATACTGAGGTACAGCAGTGACACAGACCATGTCTCCTCTGCCTCTGACTGTATACACATTACTGGATGTCCAGTCATCACCATATAATACTGAGGTACAGCAGTGACACAGACCATGTCTCCTCTGCCTCTGACTGTATACACATTACTGGATGTCCAGTCATCTCCATATAATACTGAGGTACAGCAGTGACACAGACCATGTCTCCTCTGCCTCTGACTGTATACACATTACTGGATGTCCAGTCATCACCATATAATACTGAGGTACAGCAGTGACACAGACCATGTCTCCTCTGCCTCTGACTGTATACACATTACTGGATGTCCAGTCATCACCATATAATACTGAGGTACAGGAGTGACACAGACCATGTCTCCTCTGCCTCTGACTGTATACACATTACTGGATGTCCAGTCATCACCATATAATACTGAGGTACAGCAGTGACACAGACCATGTCTCCTCTGCCTCTGACTGTATACACATTACTGATGTCCAGTCATCACCATATAATACTGAGGTACAGCAGTGACACAGACCATGTCTCCTCTGCCTCTGACTGTATACACATTACTGGATGTCCAGTCATCACCATATAATACTGAGGTACAGGAGTGACACAGACCATGTCTCCCTCTGCCTCTGACTGTATACACATTACTGGATGTCCAGTCATCACCATATAATACTGAGGTACAGCAGTGACACAGACCATGTCTCCTCTGCCTCTGACTGTATACACATTACTGGATGTCCAGTCATCACCATATAATACTGAGGTACAGCAGTGACACAGACCATGTCTCCTCTGCCTCTGACTGTATACACATTACTGGATGTCCAGTCATCACCATATAATACTGAGGTACAGCAGTGACACAGACCATGTCTCCTCTGCCTCTGACTGTATACACATTACTGGATGTCCAGTCATCACCATATAATACTGAGGTACAGCAGTGACACAGACCATGTCTCCTCTGCCTCTGACTGTATACACATTACTGGATGTCCAGTCATCACCATATAATACTGAGGTACAGCAGTGACACAGACCATGTCTCCTCTGCCTCTGACTGTATACACATTACTGGATGTCCAGTCATCACCATATAATACTGAGGTACAGCAGTGACACAGACCATGTCTCCTCTGCCTCTGACTGTATACACATTACTGGATGTCCAGTCATCACCATATAATACTGAGGTACAGCAGTGACACAGACCATGTCTCCTCTGCCTCTGACTGTATACACATTACTGGATGTCCAGTCATCACCATATAATACTGAGGTACAGCAGTGACACAGACCATGTCTCCTCTGCCTCTGACTGTATACACATTACTGGATGTCCAGTCATCACCATATAATACTGAGGTACAGGAGTGACACAGACCATGTCTCCTCTGCCTCTGACTGTATACACATTACTGGATGTCCAGTCATCACCATATAATACTGAGGTACAGCAGTGACACAGATCATGTCTCCTCTGCCTCTGAACTGTATACACATTACTGGATGTCCAGTCATCACCATATAATACTGAGGTACAGGAGTGACACCGATCATGTCTCCTCTGCCTCTGACTGTATACACATTACTGGATGTCCAGTCATCTCCATATAATACTGAGGTACAGCAGTGACACAGACCATGTCTCCCCTGCCTCTGACTGTATACACATTACTGGATGTCCAGTCATCACCATATAATACTGAGGTACAGGAGTGACACAGACCATGTCTCCTCTGCCTCTGACTGTATACACATTACTGGATGTCCAGTCATCACCATATAATACTGAGTACAGCAGTGACACAGACCATGTCTCCCTGCCTCTGACTGTATACACAGTACTGGATGTCCAGTCATCACCATATAATACTGAGGTACAGCAGTGACACAGACCATGTCTCCTCTGCCTCTGACTGTATACACATTACTGGATGTCCAGTCATCTCCATATAATACTGAGGTACAGAGTGACACAGACCATGTCTCCTCTGCCTCTGACTGTATACACATTACTGGATGTCCAGTCATCACCATATAATACTGAGGTACAGCAGTGACACAGACCATGTCTCCTCTGCCTCTGACTGTATACACAGTACTGGATGTCCAGTCATCACCATATAATACTGAGGTACAGCAGTGACACAGACCATGTCTCCCCTGCCTCTGACTGTATACACATTACTGGATGTCCAGTCATCTCCATATAATACTGAGGTACAGGAGTGACACAGACCATGTCTCCTCTGCCTCTGACTGTATACACATTACTGGATGTCCAGTCATCACCATATAATACTGAGGTACAGCAGTGACACAGACCATGTCTCCTCTGCCTCTGACTGTATACACATTACTGGATGTCCAGTCATCACCATATAATACTGAGGTACAGCAGTGACACAGACCATGTCTCCCCTGCCTCTGACTGTATACACATTACTGGATGTCCAGTCATCACCATATAATACTGAGGTACAGCAGTGACACAGATCATGTCTCCTCTGCCTCTGACTGTATACACATTACTGGATGTCCAGTCATCACCATATAATACTGAGGTACAGGAGTGACACAGATCATGTCTCCTCTGCCTCTATACACATTACTGGATGTCCAGTCATCTCCATATAATACTGAGGTACAGGAGTGACACAGACCATGTCTCCTCTGCCTCTGACTGTATACACATTACTGGATGTCCAGTCATCTCCATATAATACTGAGGTACAGGAGTGACACAGACCATGTCTCCTCTGCCTCTGACTGTATACACATTACTGGATGTCCAGTCATCTCCATATAAGACTGAGGTACAGCAGTGACACAGACCATGTCTCCTCTGCCTCTGACTGTATACACATTACTGGATGTCCAGTCATCTCCATATAATACTGAGGTACAGGAGTGACACAGACCATGTCTCCTCTGCCTCTGACTGTATACACATTACTGGATGTCCAGTCATCTCCATATAATACTGAGGTACAGCAGTGACACAGACCATGTCTCCTCTGCCTCTGACTGTATACACATTACTGGATGTCCAGTCATCTCCATATAATACTGAGGTACATGAGTGACACAGACCATGTCTACTCTGCCTCTGACTGTATACACATTACTGGATGTCCAGTCATCACCATATAATACTGAGGTACAGGAGTGACACAGACCATGTCTCCTCTGCCTCTGACTGTATACACATTACTGGATGTCCAGTCATCACCATATAATACTGAGGTACAGGAGTGACACAGACCACGTCTCCTCTGCCTCTGACTGTATACACATTACTGGATGTCCAGTCATCTCCATATAATACTGAGGTACATGAGTGACACAGACCACGTCTACTCTGCCTCTGACTGTATACACATTACTGGATGTCCAGTCATCTCCATATAATACTGAGGTACATGAGTGACACAGACCATGTCTCCCCTGCCTCTGACTGTATACACATTACTGGATGTCCAGTCATCTCCATATAATACTGAGGTACAGGAGTGACACAGACCATGTCTCCCCTGCCTCTGACTGTATACACATTACTGGATGTCCAGTCATCTCCATATAATACTGAGGTACAGCAGTGACACAGACCATGTCTCCCCTGCCTCTGACTGTATACACATTACTGGATGTCCAGTCATCTCCATATAATACTGAGGTACAGCAGTGACACAGACCATGTCTCCTCTGCCTCTGACTGTATACACATTACTGGATGTCCAGTCATCTCCATATAATACTGAGGTACAGCAGTGACACAGACCATGTCTCCTCTGCCTCTGACTGTATACACATTACTGGATGTCCAGTCATCTCCATATAATACTGAGGTACAGCAGTGACACAGACCATGTCTCCCCTGCCTCTGACTGTATACACATTACTGGATGTCCAGTCATCACCATATAATACTGAGGTACAGGAGTGACACAGACCATGTCTCCTCTGCCTCTGACTGTATACACATTACTGGATGTCCAGTCATCTCCATATAATACTGAGGTACAGGAGTGACACAGATCATGTCTCCTCTGCCTCTGACTGTATACACAGTACTGGATGTCCAGTCATCACCATATAATACTGAGGTACAGGAGTGACACAGACCATGTCTCCCCTGCCTCTGACTGTATACACATTACTGGATGTCCAGTCATCACCATATAATACTGAGGTACAGCAGTGACACAGACCATGTCTCCCCTGCCTCTGACTGTATACACATTACTGGATGTCCAGTCATCACCATATAATACTGAGGTACAGAAGTGACACAGACCATGTCTCCTCTGCCTCTGACTGTATACACATTACTGGATGTCCAGTCATCACCATATAATACTGAGGTACAGGAGTGACACAGACCATGTCTCCTCTGCCTCTGACTGTATACACATTACTGGATGTCCAGTCATCTCCATATAATACTGAGGTACAGGAGTGACACAGATCATGTCTCCCCTGCCTCTGACTGTATACACATTACTGGATGTCCAGTCATCACCATATAATACTGAGGTACAGCAGTGACACAGACCATGTCTCCCCTGCCTCTGACTGTATACACATTACTGGATGTCCAGTCATCACCATATAATACTGAGGTACAGGAGTGACACAGACCATGTCTCCCCTGCCTCTGACTGTATACACATTACTGGATGTCCAGTCATCACCATATAATACTGAGGTACAGGAGTGACACAGACCATGTCTCCCTCTGCCTCTGACTGTATACACATTACTGGATGTCCAGTCATCACCATATAATACTGAGGTACAGGAGTGACACAGACCATGTCTCCTCTGCCTCTGACTGTATACACATTACTGGATGTCCAGTCATCACCATATAATACTGAGGTACAGGAGTGACACAGACCATGTCTCCTCTGCCTCTGACTGTATACACATTACTGGATGTCCAGTCATCTCCATATAATACTGAGGTACAGCAGTGACACAGACCATGTCTCCCCTGCCTCTGACTGTATACACATTACTGGATGTCCAGTCATCTCCATATAATACTGAGGTACAGGAGTGACACAGACCATGTCTCCCTGCCTCTGACTGTATACACATTACTGGATGTCCAGTCATCACCATATAATACTGAGGTACAGGAGTGACACAGACCATGTCTCCTCTGCCTCTGACTGTATACACATTACTGGATGTCCAGTCATCACCATATAATACTGAGGTACAGGAGTGACACAGACCATGTCTCCCCTGCCTCTGACTGTATACACATTACTGGATGTCCAGTCATCACCATATAATACTGAGGTACAGGAGTGACACAGATCATGTCTCCTCTGCCTCTGACTGTATACACATTACTGGATGTCCAGTCATCACCATATAATACTGAGGTACAGGAGTGACACAGACCATGTCTCCCCTGCCTCTGACTGTATACACATTACTGGATGTCCAGTCATCTCCATATAATACTGAGGTACAGCAGTGACACAGACCATGTCTCCTCTGCCTCTGACTGTATACACATTACTGGATGTCCAGTCATCACTATATAATACTGAGGTACAGGAGTGACACAGACCATGTCTCCCCTGCCTCTGACTGTATACACATTACTGGATGTCCAGTCATCACCATATAATACTGAGGTACAGGAGTGACACAGACCATGTCTCCCCTGCCTCTGACTGTATACACATTACTGGATGTCCAGTCATCTCCATATAATACTGAGGTACAGCAGTGACACAGATCATGTCTCCTCTGCCTCTGACTGTATACACATTACTGGATGTCCAGTCATCACCATATAATACTGAGGTACAGCAGTGACACAGACCACGTCTCCTCTGCCTCTGACTGTATACACATTACTGGATGTCCAGTCATCACCATATAATACTGAGGTACAGGAGTGACACAGACCATGTCTACTCTGCCTCTGACTGTATACACATTACTGGATGTCCAGTCATCTCCATATAATACTGAGGTACAGGAGTGACACAGACCATGTCTCCCCTGCCTCTGACTGTATACACATTACCGGATGTCCAGTCATCTCCATATAATACTGAGGTACAGCAGTGACACAGACCATGTCTCCTCTGCATCTGACTGTATACACATTACTGGATGTCCAGTCATCTCCATATAATACTGAGGTACAGCAGTGACACAGATCATGTCTCCTCTGCCTCTGACTGTATACACATTACTGGATGTCCAGTCATCACCATATAATACTGAGGTACAGCAGTGACACAGACCACGTCTCCTCTGCCTCTGACTGTATACACATTACTGGATGTCCAGTCATCACCATATAATACTGAGGTACAGGAGTGACACAGACCATGTCTACTCTGCCTCTGACTGTATACACATTACTGGATGTCCAGTCATCTCCATATAATACTGAGGTACAGGAGTGACACAGACCATGTCTCCCCTGCCTCTGACTGTATACACAGTACTGGATGTCCAGTCATCACCATATAATACTGAGGTACAGCAGTGACACAGACCATGTCTCCTCTGCCTCTGACTGTATACACATTACTGGATGTCCAGTCATCTCCATATAATACTGAGGTACAGCAGTGACACAGACCATGTCTCCTCTGCCTCTGACTGTATACACATTACTGGATGTCCAGTCATCACCATATAATATTGAGGTACAGGAGTGACACAGACCATGTCTCCTCTGCCTCTGACTGTATACACATTACTGGATGTCCAGTCATCACCATATAATACTGAGGTACAGGAGTGACACAGACATGTCTCCTCTGCCTCTGACTGTATACACATTACTGGATGTCCAGTCATCACCATATAATACTGAGGTACAGCAGTGACACAGACCATGTCTCCCCTGCCTCTGACTGTATACACATTACTGGATGTCCAGTCATCTCCATATAATACTGAGGTACAGCAGTGACACAGACCATGTCTCCCCTGCCTCTGACTGTATACACATTACTGGATGTCCAGTCATCTCCATATAATACTGAGGTACAGGAGTGACACAGATCCATGTCTCCCCTGCCTCTGACTGTATACACATTACTGGATGTCCAGTCATCTCCATATAATACTGAGGTACAGGAGTGACACAGATCATGTCTCCCCTGCCTCTGACTGTATACACATTACTGGATGTCCAGTCATCTCCATATAATACTGAGGTACAGGAGTGACACAGACCATGTCTCCCCTGCCTCTGACTGTATACACATTACTGGATGTCCAGTCATCACCATATAATACTGAGGTACATGAGTGACACAGACCATGTCTCCCCTGCCTCTGACTGTATACACATTACTGGATGTCCAGTCATCTCCATAAAATACTGAGGTACAGCAGTGACACAGACCATGTCTCCTCTGCCTCTGACTGTATACACATTACTGGATGTCCAGTCATCTCCATATAATACTGAGGTACAGCAGTGACACAGACCATGTCTCCTCTGCCTCTGACTGTATACACATTACTGGATGTCCAGTCATCACCATATAATACTGAGGTACAGGAGTGACACAGACCATGTCTCCTCTGCCTCTGACTGTATACACATTACTGGATGTCCAGTCATCTCCATATAATACTGAGGTACAGCAGTGACACAGATCATGTCTCCTCTGCCTCTGACTGTATACACATTACTGGATGTCCAGTCATCACCATATAATACTGAGGTACAGGAGTGACACCGATCATGTCTCCTCTGCCTCTGACTGTATACACATTACTGGATGTCCAGTCATCACCATATAATACTGAGGTACAGCAGTGACACAGATCATGTCTCCTCTGCCTCTGACTGTATACACATTACTGGATGTCCAGTCATCACCATATAATACTGAGGTACAGGAGTGACACAGACCATGTCTCCTCTGCCTCTGACTGTATACACATTACTGGATGTCCAGTCATCACCATATAATACTGAGGTACAGCAGTGACACAGACCATGTCTCCTCTGCCTCTGACTGTATACACATTACTGGATGTCCAGTCATCACCATATAATACTGAGGTACAGGAGTGACACAGACCATGTCTCCTCTGCCTCTGACTGTATACACATTACTGGATGTCCAGTCATCACCATATTATACTGAGGTACAGCAGTGACACAGACCATGTCTCCTCTGCCTCTGACTGTATACACATTACTGGATGTCCAGTCATCTCCATATAATACTGAGGTACAGGAGTGACACAGACCATGTCTCCTCTGCCTCTGACTGTATACACATTACTGGATGTCCAGTCATCACCATATAATACTGAGGTACAGGAGTGACACCGATCATGTCTCCCCTGCCTCTGACTGTATACACATTACTGGATGTCCAGTCATCACCATATAATACTGAGGTACAGGAGTGACACAGACCATGTCTCCCCTGCCTCTGACTGTATACACATTACTGGATGTCCAGTCATCACCATATAATACTGAGGTACAGGAGTGACACAGACCATGTCTCCCCTGCCTCTGACTGTATACACATTACTGGATGTCCAGTCATCTCCATATAATACTGAGGTACAGCAGTGACACAGACCATGTCTCCTCTGCCTCTGACTGTATACACATTACTGGATGTCCAGTCATCACCATATAATACTGAGGTACAGGAGTGACACAGACCATGTCTCCTCTGCCTCTGACTGTATACACATTACTGGATGTCCAGTCATCACCATATAATACTGAGGTACAGGAGTGACACAGACCATGTCTCCCCTGCCTCTGACTGTATACACATTACTGGATGTCCAGTCATCACCATATAATACTGAGGTACAGCAGTGACACAGACCATGTCTCCTCTGCCTCTGACTGTATACACATTACTGGATGTCCAGTCATCTCCATATAATACTGAGGTACAGCAGTGACACAGACCATGTCTCCTCTGCCTCTGACTGTATACACATTACTGGATGTCCAGTCATCTCCATATAATACTGAGGTACAGCAGTGACACAGACCATGTCTCCCCTGCCTCTGACTGTATACACATTACTGGATGTCCAGTCATCACCATATAATACTGAGGTACAGCAGTGACACAGACCATGTCTCCTCTGCCTCTGACTGTATACACATTACTGGATGTCCAGTCATCACCATATAATACTGAGGTACAGGAGTGACACAGACCATGTCTCCTCTGCCTCTGACTGTATACACATTACTGGATGTCCAGTCATCACCATATAATACTGAGGTACAGGAGTGACACAGACCATGTCTCCCCTGCCTCTGACTGTATACACATTACTGGATGTCCAGTCATCACCATATAATACTGAGGTACAGCAGTGACACAGACCATGTCTCCTCTGCCTCTGACTGTATACACATTACTGGATGTCCAGTCATCACCATATAATACTGAGGTACAGCAGTGACACAGACCATGTCTCCTCTGCCTCTGACTGTATACACATTACTGGATGTCCAGTCATCACCATATAATACTGAGGTACAGCAGTGACACAGACCATGTTTCCCCTGCCTCTGACTGTATACACATTACTGGATGTCCAGTCATCACTATATAATACTGAGGTACAGGAGTGACACAGACCATGTCTCCCCTGCCTCTGACTGTATACACATTACTGGATGTCCAGTCATCACCATATAATACTGAGGTACAGCAGTGACACAGACCATGTCTCCTCTGCCTCTGACTGTATACACATTACTGGATGTCCAGTCATCACCATATAATACTGAGGTACAGCAGTGACACAGACCATGTCTCCCCTGCCTCTGACTGTATACACATTACTGGATGTCCAGTCATCACCATATAATACTGAGGTACAGCAGTGACACAGACCATGTCTCCTCTGCCTCTGACTGTATACACATTACTGGATGTCCAGTCATCTCCATATAATACTGAGGTACAGGAGTGACACAGACCATGTCTCCTCTGCCTCTGACTGTATACACATTACTGGATGTCCAGTCATCACCATATAATACTGAGGTACAGCAGTGACACCGTTCTCTCTGGCCACTCTTTATGGTCCAGTACACATTACTAAGGTCATAGTAACATAGTTTGTAAGGCTGAAAAAAGACATCTGTCCATCTCGTTCAGCCTGTTACCTGCAATTTGATCGGGCGGTCATACAATGTTATTTCCCATCATACCTGCGTGCACTGTGTTGTAGAACTTGCTCCTCCTTGCGGTGCTGTAGTTCAGACATATATGTCATGATACGACTATTGCACACTAGCAGACTCTTTGCTGCTTCCAGCGCCTGTTCTTTTTGAGTACATGCCCCCAGAAGCTTCACGGCTCCCTCACGCATCCGGACCTCATGGTCTATACGTTTCTGGATGTCTGTGTCCTGCAAGAAAAAATACCTATTATCAGACAGAGATATGCAACTTGTGTCAGACAGAAAGAAATATATCTAGAGTCAGACAAAGGAAAACATCTGGCATCAGATACTGTAAATGCACCTGGAATTAATTAAAGAAAATACACCAGGTGTCATATAGAGAAATACACATGGAGTCAGAGAGATATACATTTGGAATCAGATAGAGAAATAGACCTGGAGTCAGATAAAGAAATACACAAGAAGTCAGATAGAAAAATACACCTGGAGTCAGATGAAGAAATATACCTGGTGTCAGAGAGAGAGAGAGAGAGAGAGAGATACACCTAAAGTCAGTGTCACGGAGGGTGTACAGAAAACAAGAAGACACAAAAGGAAGATCCGACTGACTGGATCCAAAACTAAGGAACAAAAGGGGGAGCCCTGCAACAGACCTGACTCTCTCCCTAACTGCTCAGCCTATGCAAAATTCTCAATGGTAGAAGATCGCATATCCTCGTACCTCGACTGTATAACACCTGAACACCCTATAATAGTGAGGGGACACGACCACCGGCTCCCTACACTTGATATGGAGGGAGTCAGGGTCACCTGGGATCCAGCAACCAGGAAAATACAAATGAATGAACAAAACTTATCTGTAGAAGACTCAGTAGTAGCATCCAGCATGCATACACTCCAGGAATTTGTATAAACCGCAAAGTGATGCAGTATGGGAAGGGATTTAAAGGGATGCAATCAGTGCAACTACATGACAGCTGAGAGAGGCTAACGAGATGAGAAAATGAAAGCAAAACAAAAGGAACCTCAAGGAGGAGGTTCTGAAGGACATCTGTCAGAGCTTCTCAGATGTCTGGTGGTGACAGTCAGAGAGAGAAATACACCTCGTGTCATATAGAGAAATACATCTGGAGTCCGATAAATAAGTACACCTGTAGTCAGAGAGAGAAATACACCTGTAGTCAGAGAGAGAAGTACACATGGAATCAGAAAGGGAAATACACCTGGAGTCAGAGAGAGGAATACACCTGGAGTCAGAGAGAGGAATTCACCTGGAGTCAGAGAGAGGAATTCACCTGGAGTCAGAGAGGGAAATACACCTGGAGTCAGAGAGGGAAATATACCTGGAGTCAGAGAGAGAAATACACCTAAAGTCAGAGAGAGAAATACACCTGGAGTCAGAGAGAGAAATACACCTGGAGTCAGAGAGAGAGATACACCTGGAGTCAGAGAGAGAGATACACCTGGAGTCAGATGAAGAAATACACCTGGTGTCAGAGAAAGAGATACACCTAAAGTCAGTGTCACGGAAGGTGTACAGAAAACAAGACACAAAAGGAAGATCCGACTGACTGGATCCAAAACTAAGGAACAAAAGGGGGAGCCCTGCAACAGACCTGACTCTCTCCCTAACTGCTCAGCCTATGCAAAATTCTCAATGGTAGAAGATCGCATATCCTCGTACCTCGACTGTATAACACCTGAACACCCTATAATAGTGAGGGGACACGACCACCGGCTCCCTACACTTGATACGGAGGGAGTCAGGGTCACCTGGGATCCAGCAACCAGGAAAATACAAATGAATGAACAAAACTTATCTGTAGAAGACTCAGTAGTAGCATCCAGCATGCATACTCTCCAGGAAGTTGTATAAACCGCAAAGTGATGCAGTATGGGAAGGGATTTAAAGGGATGCAATCAGTGCAACTACATGACAGCTGAGAGAGGCTAACGAGATGAGAAAATGAAAGCAAAACAAAAGGAACCTCAAGGAGGAGATTCTGAAGGACATCTGTCAGAGCTTCTCAGATGTCTGGTGGTGACAGTCAGAGAGAGAAATACACCTCGTGTCATATAGAGAAATACATCTGGAGTTCGATAAATAAGTATACCTGTAGTCAGAGAGAGAAATACACCTGTAGTCAGAGAGAGAAGTACACATGGAATCAGAAAGGGAAATACACCTGGAGTCAGAGAGAGGAATACACCTGGAGTCCGAGAGAGGAATTCACCTGGAGTCAGAGAGGGAAATATACCTGGAGTCAGAGAGGGAAATACACCTGGAGTCAGAGAGGGAAATACACCTGGAGTCAGAGAGGGAAATACACCTGGAGTCAGAGAGGGAAATACACCTGGAGTCAGAGAGGGAAATACACCTGGAGTCAGAGAGGGAAATACACCTGGAGTCAGAGAGGGAAATACACCTGGAGTCAGAGAGGGAAATACACCTGGAGTCAGAGAGGGAAATACACCTGGAGTCAGAGAGGGAAATACACCTGGAGTCAGAGAGGGAAATACACCTGGAGTCAGAGAGGGAAATACACCTGGAGTCAGAGAGAGAAATACACCTGGAGTCAGAGAGAGAAATACACCTGGAATCAGAGAGAGAAATACACCAGGAGTCACATAGAGAAATACACCTGGAGTCAGAGAGGGAAATATACCTGGAGTCAGATGAATAAATACACCTGGTGTCAGAGAGAGAGAGAGAGATACACCTGGTGTCAGAGAGAGAGAGAAATACACCTGGTGTCAGATGAAGAAATACACCTGGTGTCAGAGAGAGAGATACACCTAAAGTCAGAGAGAGAAATACATCTGGAGTCCGATAAATAAGTACACCTGTAGTCAGAGAGAGAAATACACCTGTAGTCAGAGAGAGAAGTACACATGGAATCAGAAAGGGAAATACACCTGGAATCAGAGAGAGGAATACACCTGGAGTCAGAGAGGGAAATACACCTGGAGTCACATAGAGAAACAACCATGGAGTCAGAGAGAGGAATACACCTGGAGTCAGAGAGGGGAATACACCTGGAGTCACATAGAGAAATACACCTGGAGTCAGAGAGAGAGAGATACACCCGGAGTCAAATAGAGAAATACACCTGGAGTCAGAGAGAGGAATACACCTGGAGTCAGAGAGGGGAATACACCTGGAGTCAGAGAGGGGAATACACCTGGAGTCAGAGAGGGGAATACACCTGGAGTCAGAGAGGGGAATACACCTGGAGTCAGAGAGGGGAATACACCTGGAGTCACATAGAGAAATACACCTGGAGTCAGAGAGGGGAATACACCCAGAGTCAAATAGAGAAATACACCTGGAGTCAGAGAGAGGAATACACCTGGAGTCAGAGAGAGGAATACACCTGGAGTCAGAGAGAGGAATACACCTGGAGTCAGAGAGGGGAATACACCTGGAGTCAGAGAGGGGAATACACCTGGAGTCAGAGAGGGGAATACACCTGGAGTCAGAGAGGGGAATACACCTGGAGTCAGAGAGGGGAATACACCTGGAGTCAGAGAGGGGAATACACCTGGAGTCAGAGAGGGGAATACACCTGGAGTCACATAGAGAAATACACCTGGAGTCAGAGAGAGAAATACACCAGGAGTCAGAGAGAGAAATACACCAGGAGTCAGAGAGAGAAATACACCAGGAGTCAGGTAGAGAAATACACCAGGAACAGATAGAGAAATACACCTGGAGTCAGAGAGGGAAACAACCCTGTAGTCAGAGAGAGAGAGGAATACACCTGGAGTCAGAGAGAAGAATACACCTGGAGTCAGAGAGAGGAATACACCTGGAGTCAGAGAGGGGAATACACCTGGAGTCAGAGAGGGGAATACACCTGGAGTCAGAGAGGGGAATACACCTGGAGTCAGAGAGAGGAATTCACCTGGAGTCAGAGAGAGGAATACACCTGGAGTCAGAGAGAGGAATACACCTGGAGTCAGAGAGAGAAATACACCAGGAGTCAGAGAGAGAAATACACCTGGAGTCAGAGAGGGAAATACACCTGGAGTCAGAGAGAGAAATACACCTGGAGTCAGAGAGGGAAATACACCTGGAGTCAGAGAGAGAAATACACCAGGAGTCAGAGAGAGGAATACACCTGGAGTCAGAGAGAGGAATTCACTTATATGTCCTAGACTTCTCCACAGGTCACGTCCTCCTTTAGGACACTTACTGTTTTGCGTAGTTGTCTCTCCATGTGTAGCGGTTGTTTTATATGTGTGTAAGTGAGGAGTATATATATTTCCCAGGATGTGTGTATATGTGTAGTATGTGAGGAGTGTGTACTCGGTGTGTGTGTATAGTAGCTGAGTGCTGGTGTTAGGTGTGATATTTGTGTACTGTGTTAGGTGTCGATATGCAGTGTGTAGGCTGCAGTTTGAGCAGCTGCAGTGGATGTGAATGGGGAGGGGGGAAGGCTGTAAATGGTCAGTGTCAGAGAGGAAGGGGGGGCAGGCTGTAAGTGGTCAGTGTCAGAGAGGAAGGGGGGGCAGGCTGTAAGTGGTCAGTGTCAGAGAGAAGCGAGGAAGAGGGGGGAGGCTGTAAGTGGTCAGTGTCAGAGAGAAGTGAGGAAGAGGGGGGAGGCTGTAAGTGGTCAGTGTCAGAGAGGAAGGGGGGGCAGGCTGTAAGTGGTCAGTGTCAGAGAGAAGCGAGGAAGAGGGGGGAGGCTGTAAGTGGTCAGTGTCAGAGAGAAGTGAGGAAGAGGGGGGAGGCTGTAAGTGGTCAGTGTCAGAGAGAAGTGAGGAAGAGGGGGGAGGCTGTAAGTGGTCAGTGCCAGAGAGGAAGAGAGGGGCAGGCTGTAAGTGGTCAGTGTCAGAGAGAAGAGAGGAAGAGGGGGCAGGCTGTAAGTGTTCAGTGCCAGAGAGGAAGGGGGGGAGGCTGTAAGTGGTCAGTGTCAGAGAGGAAGGGGGGGGGGGGCAGACTGTAAGTGGTCAGTGCCAGAGAGGAAGGGGGGGAGGCTGTAAGTGGTCAGTGCCAGAGAGGAAGGGGGGGAGGCTGTAAGTGGTCAGTGTCAGAGAGGAAGGGGGGGGGGCAGACTGTAAGTGGTCAGTGTCAGAGAGGAAGGAGGGGCAGGCTGTAAGTGGTCAGTGTCAGAGAGAAGAGAGGAAGAGGGGGCAGGCTGTAAGTGGTCAGTGTCAGAGAGGAAGAGGGGGGAGCCTGTAAGTGGTCTGTGTCAGAGAGGAAGGGGGGGGCAGGCTGTAAGTGGTTAGTGTCAGATAGAAGGGAGTAAGAGGGGGGAAGGCTGTAAGTGGTCAGTGTCAGAGAGGAATGGGGGGGGGGCAGGCTGTAAGTGGTCAGTGTCAGAGAGAAGAGAGGAAAAGGGGGCAGGCTGTAAGTGGTTAGTGTCAGAGAGGAAGAGAGGGGTCAGGCTGTAAGTGGTCAGTGTCAGAGAGAAGAGAGGAAGAGGGGGCAGGCTGTAAGTGGTCAGTGTCAGAGAGAAGAGAGGGGGCAGGCTGTAAGTGGTCAGTGTCAGAGAGAAGAGAGGGGGCAGGCTGTAAGTGGTCAGTGTCAGAGAGAAGAGAGGGGGCAGGCTGTAAGTGGTCAGAGAGAAGAGAGGAAGAGGGGGGCAGGCTGTAAGTGGTCAGTGTCAGAGAGAAGAGAGGGGGCAGGCTGTAAGTGGTCAGTGTCAGAGAGAAGAGAGGAAGAGGGGGCAGGCTGTAAGTGGTCAGAGAGAAGAGAGGAAGAGGGGGCAGGCTGTAAGTGGTCAGAGAGAAGAGAGGAAGAGGGGGCAGGCTGTAAGTGGTCAGTGTCAGAGAGAAGAGAGGAAGAGGGGGCAGGCTGTAAGTGGTCAGTGTCAGAGAGAAGAGAGGGGGCAGGCTGTAAGTGGTCAGTGTCAGAGAGAAGAGAGGGGGCAGGCTGTAAGTGGTCAGAGAGAAGAGAGGAAGAGGGGGCAGGCTGTAAGTGGTCAGTGTCAGAGAGAAGAGAGGGGGCAGGCTGTAAGTGGTCAGTGTCAGAGAGAAGAGAGGAAGAGGGGGCAGGCTGTAAGTGGTCAGAGAGAAGAGAGGAAGAGGGGGCAGGCTGTAAGTGGTCAGTGTCAGAGAGAAGAGAGGGGGCAGGCTGTAAGTGGTCAGTGTCAGAGAGAAGAGGGGGGAGGCTGTAAGTGGTCAGTGTCAGAGAGGAAGAGAGGGGAAGGCTGTAAGTGGTCAGTGTCAGAGAGAAGAGAGGGGGCAGGCTGTAAGTGGTCAGTGTCAGAGAGAAGAGAGGGGGCAGGCTGTAAGTGGTCAGTGTCAGAGAGAAGAGAGGAGGCAGGCTGTAAGTGGTCAGTGTCATAGAGAAGAGAGGAAGAGAGGGGCAGTCTGTAAGTGGTCAGAGAGGAAGAGGGGGGAGGCTGTAAGTGGTCAGTGTCAGAGAGGAAGAGAGGGGAAGGCTGTAAGTGGTCAGTGTCAGAGAGAAGAGAGGAAAAGGGGGCAGGCTGTAAGTGGTCAGTGTCAGAGAGAAGAGAGGAGGCAGGCTGTAAGTGGTCAGTGTCATAGAGAAGAGAGGAAGAGAGGGGCAGGCTGTAAGTGGTCAGAGAGGAAGAGGGGGGAGGCTGTAAGTGGTCAGTGTCAGAGAGGAAGAGAGGGGAAGGCTGTAAGTGGTCAGTGTCAGAGAGAAGAGAGGAAGAGGGGGCAGGCTGTAAGTGGTCAGTGTCAGAGAGGAAGAGAGGGGCAGGCTGTAAGTGGTCAGTGTCAGAGAGGAAGAGGGGGGAGGCTGTAAGTGGTCAGTGTCAGAGAGGAAGAGAGGGGAAGGCTGTAAGTGGTCAGTGTCAGAGAGGAAGAGAGGGGAAGGCTGTAAGTGGTCAGTGTCAGAGAGAAGAGAGGAAGAGGGGGCAGGCTGTAAGTGGTCAGTGTCATAGAGAAGAGAGGAAGAGAGGGAAAGGCTGTAAGTGGTCAGTGTCAGAGATGAAGGGGGGCAGGCTGTAAGTTGTCAGTGTCAGAGATAATGGGGGCTCAGGTTATAAGTGGTCAGTGTCAGAGATGATGGGGGCTCAGGCTATAAGTGGTCAGTGTCAGAGATGATGGGGGCTCAGGCTATAAGTGGTCAGTGTCAGAGATGATGGGGGTTCAGGCTGTAAGTGGTCAGTGTCAGAGATGATGGGGGCTCAGGCTATAAGTGGTCAGTGTCAGAGATGATGGGGGCTCAGGCTATAAGTGGTCAGTGTCAGAGATGATGGGGGCTCAGGCTGTAAGTGGTCAGTGTCAGAGATGATGGGGGTTCAGGCTGTAAGTGGTCAGTGTCAGAGATGATGGGGGTTCAGGCTGTAAGTGGTCAGTGTCAGAGATGATGGGGGCTCAGGCTATAAGTGGTCAGTGTCAGAGATGATGGGGGCTCAGGCTGTAAGTGGTCAGTGTCAGAGATGATGGGGGCTCAGGCTGTAAGTGGTCAGTGTCAGAGATGATGGGGGCTCAGGCTATAAGTGGTCAGTGTCAGAGATGATGGGGGCTCAGGCTGTAAGTGGTCAGTGTCAGAGATGATGGGGGCTCAGGCTATAAGTGGTCAGTGTCAGAGATGATGGGGGCTCAGGCTGTAAGTGGTCAGTGTCAGAGATGATGGGGGCTCAGGCTGTAAGTGGTCAGTGTCAGAGATGATGGGGGCTCAGGCTGTAAGTGGTCAGTGTCAGAGAGGAAGGGGGGGCAGGCTGTAAGTGGTCAGTGTCAGAGAGGAAGGGGGGGCAGGCTGTAAGTGGTCAGTGTCAGAGAGGAAGGGGGGGCAGGCTGTAAGTGGTCAGTGTCAGAGAGGAAGGGGGGGCAGGCTGTAAGTGGTCAGTGAGAGGAAGTGGGGACGGTACTGGTCTGTACAAGTCAAAAATGCACAAGCTAAAAATAGAGGCTGAAGACCCCAGCAGCTGACACTGACTCTCCCCACACCCTGAAGACATTTATGTAGTGGCCTCACTAGATAAGTGCGGGCACTACACAAGGGTCAATTGGTGTGTGCGCTACATCTCCTCACTAGGGACAGGAATGGTATCTTTAATTGTGCATTTTAGGTAATTTGTAAAGTATTGTTTTTGTATTGTGCAATGTTTCCCTGTTATATGCATTATCAGGCCTAGTCTCTGTAGTTAGTCATCCCAGACGCTAGAGGGAGCTAGAGTACCCCTGGTATAAGTATTCAGGCCCCAGACAGGGAAGGTTGTTGAAGGTCAGGAGTCTGCAGAGACAAGTTAGAGGGCACAAGCCAGAGCCTTCTCCTGACATGCAACTAGACAGCCCAGGCTTCTAGTTGCCACCAGGAGACTAGTAGAGGGATCCTAGTCTACCTGCTGATCAAGAGAGCCATGGTTAGCTCAGAAGATCTACCCCAGGGGAAGAGGTTACCTCCTGGAAGCAACCCTTTAGTTCCCACCAAGTCAAGCAGAGTCAACATGTCCAGCTAATACAAGTAAGCTGAAGGGCAGAGAGACTAGAGGTATGGAGCAAGAATGAGCACCTAAGGAGGATTATTTACCAAGGATAAAAGCCTACAATAAGGTATCTGGGCCTTGGGAGTGAAGCCAGACAGGAGTTCTAGGGAACAGTGTACACTATCTCCGAGGAGTCTGTACAGCCTGATTCTGCGCATGTGGATGTTACCCTCTGTGTATCTTGCCTAACCACCATATACCTGCCATCATTGTGTGACCTGCTTGTGAAGTGTACTTGACATGTGGAACTGAGTTGCCGTCTAACTGTACAAAGTGGAGTTTATTACAGTAAAGCAAAGTTTGGTTCACCATATCATCTGTGTTCCTTGCTTATTAAGACTTTCCATCGGTGTGCCACCGTTACCGGCACTGGCGTCACGTACCTCAAAGGGACCTTGCCCCAGAGGACTCTTGTGCCAGCCTCTCCTTCACTGCTGTATGCCTGCCCAGGGTTTCCTTATATAACTGTGAGTGACCCTCGCTTGCCATAACCGTGACCTCACAATCGCATTACCCCTGCAGGTCTGGCGTACCGCATTTACACCACAGATTGTCACTTCTGTAAACACGCAGCACATATGTGTATATCCACATGACCATCTCTCTGCTCGTTGTCTCCTCAGTGTATGGACATACAGTGCCCTGCACATCCACATCAGCACAGCAGAGCTGAGATCTCTAAAGAGGCCTGGACAAGAAACCAACAATGATGTCTACTGTGTTCTTGTGTCTGGTACACATTAGTGTCAGGGTCTTCGTGTACACCACAGCAAGGACTTTATAACGTAGCTACAATCTAATGGAGCAGTTAGGAATGTCCCTCTTCTGGTAGAATCCTTGTTGAAATCCCACCTGTCCTAACAAACCTAACAAGCTGTTTACCAATATCGAGAGATCGCCCCCAAAGTAGGCAACTCTGCACATGGACGCAACTCTGCACATGGACGCAACTCTGCACATGGACGCAACTCTGCACATGGACCTTCTTCATCAACTCATTATAATCTTGCCCTCTATTCTGTATTCTTAACCTTCAACATACACTACCCGGGACATCTCTTCTAAAAATTCTCCTGTACTACACCTCCATCATCAGTCATAACCTCATCTCACCATCTTCTTCAAGACTTCTTCTATACTACACCTCCATAATCAGTCACAACCTCGTCTCATTACCCTCTCTAAGACTTCTCCTGTACTACAGCTCCATCATCAGTCATAACCTTGCCTCACCATCTTCTCATAGACTTCCCCTGTGCTGTATTTCCATCAACAGTCCTACAACTCCATTATCAGTCATAACTTCATCTCACCTTGTTCTCTAAGGCATCTCTAGGGCTGCACTTCCATCAGTCATAACCTCATCTCACCATCTTCTTAACAACTTCTCCTGTACTACACCTCCATCATCAGTCATAACCTCATCTCACCATCTTCTTAAAGACTTCTCCTGTACTACACCTCCATCATCAGTCATAACCTCATCTCACCATCTTAAAGACTTCTCCTATACTACACCTCCATCATCAGTCATAACCTTGTCTCATTACCCTCTCTAAGACTTCTCCTGTACTACAGCTCCATAATCAGTCATAACCTCATTCCACAATCTTCTTAAAGACTTCTCCTGTACTACACCTCCATCATCAGTCATAACCTTGTCTCATCATCTTCTCCAACACTTTGTCTGTACTACAACTGCATCATCAGTCATGACCTCATTTAATCATATTCTCCAAAACTTCTCCTGTATTACAACTCCATCATCAATCATAACGTCATCTCACCAGATGATGCATTATCTTGGTGAATAAACAACTTTGCATCTGAAGACTGAAGTGTTCTGCGGTTTTTCACTATATTTTGGATAATGGGGGTAAAATAGGCTGATAACCATCACTGCTGGCACCACCACTTTTTAGCTACTGATTTTCCACAAGTGCTGCTACAAACCTTCTTTACTGTAAGAGCAGTGAGACTGTGGACTCTATACTGTAAGAGCAGTGAGACTAGGACTCTATACTGTAAGAGCAGTGAGACTAGGACTCTTTACTGTAAGAGCAGTGAGACTATGGACTCTATACTGTAAGAGCATGGAGACTATGGACTCTATACTGTAAGAGCAGTGAGACTGTGGACTCTATACTGTAAGAGCAGTGAGACTATGGACTCTTTACTGTAAGAGCAGTGAGACTATGGACTCTACTGTAAGAGCAGTGAGACTATGGACTCTTTACTGTAAGAGCAGTGAGACTATGGACTCTTTACTGTAAGAGCCGTGAGACTATGGACTCTATACTGTAAGAGCAGTGAGACTAGGACTCTTTACTGTAAGAGCAGTGAGACTATGGACTCTATACTGTAAGAGCATGGAGACTATGGACTCTATACTGTAAGAGCAGTGAGACTATGGACTCTATACTGTAAGAGCGGTGAGACTATGGACTCCTTACTGTAAGAGCAGTGAGACTATGGACTCTATACTGTAAGAGCAGTGAGACTATGGACTCTTTACTGTAAGAGCAGTGAGACTATGGACTCTGTACTGTAAGAGCGGTGAGACTATGGACTCTATACTGTAAGAGCGGTGAGACTATGGACTCTATACTGTAAGAGCGGTGAGACTATGGACTCTATACTGTAAGAGCGGTCAGACTATGGACTCTATACTGTAAGAGCGGTCAGACTATGGACTCTTTACTGTAAGAGCAGTCAGACTATGGACTCTTTACTGTAAGAGCAGTGAGACTATGGACTCTATACTATAAGAGCGGTGAGACTATGGACTCTATACTGTAAGAGCAGTGAGACTATGGACTCTATACTGTAAGAGCAGTGAGACTATGGACTCTATACTGTAAGAGCAGTGAGACTATGGACTCTTTACTGTAAGAGCAGTGAGACTATGGACTCTTTACAGTAAGAGCAGTGAGACTATGGACTCTTTACAGTAAGAGCAGTGAGACTATGGACTCTTTACTGTAAGAGCAGTGAGACTATGGACTCTTTACTGTAAGAGCAGTGAGACTATGGACTCTTTACTGTAAGAGCAGTGAGACTATGGACTCTTTACTGTAAGAGCAGTGAGACTATGGACTCTATACTGTAAGAGCAGTGAGACTATGGACTCTTTACTGTAAGAGCAGTGAGACTATGGACTCTTTACTGTAAGAGCAGTGAGACTATGGACTCTTTACTGTAAGAGCAGTGAGACTATGGACTCTTTACTGTAAGAGCAGTGAGACTATGGACTCTATACGGTAAGAGCAGTGAGACTATGGACTCTATACTGTAAGAGCAGTGAGACTATGGACTCTATACTGTAAGAGCAGTGAGACTATGGACTCTTTACTGTAAGAGCAGTGAGACTATGGACTCTTTACTGTAAGAGCAGTGAGACTATGGACTCTATACTGTAAGAGCGGTGAGACTATGGACTCTTTACTGTAAGAGCGGTGAGACTATGGACTCTTTACTGTAATAGCGGTGAGACTATGGACTCCTTACTGTAATAGCAGTGAGACTATGGACTCCTTACTGTAAGAGCAGTGAGACTATGGACTCTATACTGTAAGAGCGGTGAGACTATGGACTCTTTACTGTAAGAGCAGTGAGACTATGGACTTTTTACGCTAAGAGCAGTGAGACTATGGACTCTATACTGTAAGAGCAGTGAGACTATGGACTCTTTACGCTAAGAGCAGTGAGACTATGGACTCTTTACTGTAAGAGCAGTGAGACTATGGACTCTTTACTGTAAGAGCAGTGAGACTATGGACTCTTTACTGTAAGAGCAGTGAGACTATGGACTCTTTACGCTAAGAGCAGTGAGACTATGGACTCTTTACGCTAAGAGCAGTGAGACTATGGACTCTTTACGCTAAGAGCAGTGAGACTATGGACTCTTTACGCTAAGAGCAGTGAGACTATGGACTCTTTACGCTAAGAGCAGTGAGACTATGGACTCTTTACGCTAAGAGCAGTGAGACTATGGACTCTTTACGCTAAGAGCAGTGAGACTATGGACTCTTTACGCTAAGAGCAGTGAGACTATGGACTCTTTACTGTAAGAGCAGTGAGACTATGGACTCTTTACTGTAAGATCAGTGAGACTATGGACTCTTTACTGTAAGAGCAGTGAGACTATGGACTCTATACTGTAAGAGCAGTGAGACTATGGACTCTTTACTGTAAGAGCAGTGAGACTATGGACTCTTTACTGTAAGAGCAGTGAGACTATGGACTCTTTACTGTAAGAGCAGTGAGACTATGGACTCTTTACTGTAAGAGCAGTGAGACTATGGACTCTTTACGCTAAGAGCAGTGAGACTATGGACTCTTTACGCTAAGAGCAGTGAGACTATGGACTCTTTACGCTAAGAGCAGTGAGACTATGGAACTCTCTGCCTGAGGAGGTGGTGATAGTGAGTTCACTATAAGAGTTCAGGAGGGGCCTGGATGTCTTTCTGGTGTGTAATAATATTACAGGCTATAGCTACTAAACAAACACTCCTGGGCAGCACGACCAACCAAACGTACAAAGTGGAGTTCCAGCGGCTCAGGCAGTGGTCCTACCGCCTAAACATCCATAAAAATATGAGTACCGCGGCACTTCCATAAAGTGACATGTGCTTTATTCACCAATAAGGTGGGGTGTTTCGGTTCACTCCATGAAACGTTTTGAAAACTTCTTGAAGAAGGTTCCATGGAGTGAACCGAAACGTCACGCTTTATTGGTGAATAAAGCACATGTCACTTTATGGAAGTGCCGCGGTACTCATATTTTTTAAGGCTATAGCTACTAGAGAGGGGTCGTTGATCCAGGAAGTTATTCTGATGCCTGATTGGAGTCGGGAAGGAATTTTCTTATCCCTAAAGTGGAGATAATTGGCTTCTACCTCACAGTTTTTTTTTTCCACCTTCCTCTGGATCAATCTGCAGAATGACAGGCTGAACTTGATGGACAAATGTCTTTTTATGGCCTTATATACTATGTTACTATGTTAAAATCCATTTTTTTTGTATTTGGTCCCTCTATAAACACTCATAACCTCATCTCACCATCTTCTCCAAGACTTCTCCGGTACTACATGCCCATCATCCATCATAATCTCATCTCATCTTATTCTCTAAGAATTCTTCTGTACTACACTTCCATTATCACTCATAATCTTGTCTTATTATCTTCTCCAAAACTTCTCAATTACTACACCTCCATCATCAGTCATAACCTCATCTCACCATCTTCTCTTAGACTTCTCCTGTACTACACCTCCATCATCAGTTATAACCTCATCTCACCATCTTCTCTTAGACTTCTCCTGTACTACACCTCCATCATCAGTCATAATAACCTCATCTCACCATCTTATCTTAGACTTCTCCTGTACTACACCTCCATCATCAGTCATAATAACCTCATCTCACCATCTTCTCTTAGACTTCTCCTGTACTACACCTCCATCATCAGTCATAACCTCATCTCACCATCTTCTCTTAGACTTCTCCTGTACTACACCTCCATCATCAGTCATAACCTCATCTCACCATCTTCTCTTAGACTTCTCCTGTACTACAGCTCCATCATCAGTTATAACCTCATCTCACCATCTTCTCTTAGACTTCTCCTGTACTACACCTCCATCATCAGTCATAATAACCTCATCTCACCATCTTCTCTTAGACTTCTCCTGTACTACACCTCCATCATCAGTCATAACCTCATCTCACCATCTTATCTTAGACTTCTCCTGTACTACACCTCCATCATCAGTTATAACCTAATCTCACCATCTTCTCTCAGACTTCTCCTGTACTACACCTCCATCAGTCATAACCTCATCCCACAATCTTCACAAAAACTTCTCCTGTACTACACCTCCATCAGTCATAAAATCATCTCACCATCTTCTCAAAAACTTCTCCTGTACTACACCTCCATCATCAGTCATAACCTCATCTCACCATCTTCTCTCAGACTTCTCCTGTACTACACCTCCATCATCAGTTATAACCTCATCTCACCATCTTCTCTTAGACTTCTCCTGTACTACACCTCCATCATCAGTCATAACCTCATCTCACCATCTTCTCTTAGACTTCTCCTGTACTACACCTCCATCATCAGTCATAATAACCTCATCTCACCATCTTCTCTTAGATTTCTCCTGTACTACACCTCCATCATCAGTCATAACCTCATCTCACCATCTTATCTTAGACTTCTCCTGTACTACACCTCCATCATCAGTCATAATAACCTCATCTCACCATCTTATCTTAGACTTCTCCTGTACTACACCTCCATCATCAGTCATAACCTCATCTCACCATCTTATCTTAGACTTCTCCTGTACTACACCTCCATCATCAGTTATAACCTAATCTCACCATCTTCTCTCAGACTTCTCCTGTACTACACCTCCATCAGTCATAACCTCATCCCACAATCTTCACAAAAACTTCTCCTGTACTACACCTCCATCAGTCATAAAATCATCTCACCATCTTCTCAAAAACTTCTCCTGTACTACACCTCCATCATCAGTCATAACCTCATCTCACCATCTTCTCTCAGACTTCTCCTGTACTACACCTCCATCATCAGTCATAACCTCATCTCACCATCTTCTCTTAGACTTCTCCTGTACTACACCTCCATCATCAGTTATAACCTAATCTCACCATCTTCTCTCAGACTTCTCCTGTACTACACCTCCATCATCAGTTATAACCTAATCTCACCATCTTCTCTTAGACTTCTCCTGTACTACACCTCCATCATCAGTTTTAACCTCATCTCACCATCTTCTCTCAGACTTCTCCTGTACCGCACCTCCATCATCAGTTATAACCTCATCTCACCATCTTCTCTTAGACTTCTTCTGTACTATACCTCCATCATCAGTTATAACCTCATCTGACCATCTTCTCTTAGACTTCTCCTGTACTACACCTCCATCATCAGTTATAACCTCATCTCACCATCTTCTCTTAGACTTCTCCTGTACTACACCTCCATCATCAGTTATAACCTCATCTCACCATCTTCTTCAAAACATCTCCTGTACTACACCTCCATCATCAGTCAAAACCTCATCTCACAATCTTCTTTAAGAATTCTCCTGTAGCACACCTTCATCATCAGTCATAACTTCATCGTACCTTCTCTAAGACTTCTTCTGTGCTGCAATCCAATCATTAGTTATAATCTCATGTCACCACCTCTTACAACACTTCTCTTATTCTACATCTCCATCACTAGTAATCTTCTGCAAGACATTTTCTTCTCTTTTACGTTTCATCACCTCCTGCTTTCTGCTTGCAGACTGATCTGTGTTCTTTTGGTCCATAACGTTCTTCTCTGGGTCTTGTTTACCCCATGCACCTTACACCAGACGTGTAACTAACCAACTGTCCCCAATGCAAAATCTATAATAGGACGCCGACCTAACATCTGCCTCTTCTAATACGTGCAGAGGACACGTCTGAAACATGCCCTATAGCCAACCCCCAAACCTGGCACCCACATTTTCATATATGTTGCAGTTTTTCCGCTTTTGCCCACACACATATACTGTACACAGTCCTGAATTCAGTAGCGGTTTGGGCAAGCACCCCCTCACATGTGTCGAGAACATCTTCTCCTGCTTCAGAATACTTGCATCATGTTCTATGCATGCATGAATTTGCCATCTCATATAACAGCATGTGTGGTCACTGCGACATTGTGTCCCTGCACCAACCCTCCCATGTCTGATGAGACACCATGAAAGGGTTAATCTTGTGACGCTAGCAGCGTGGGGGCACCACAGACCCCAATGTCCTCTGAAAATGTCAGGACACAACAAGACACAGAGATCATTGTGTGATCGGCATCTGAGGCTGGGACTGGCTGCCCCGACATAATCCTACAGCTGTCTGCACAGATCCCTCATTCTGCCCTATGTATAATATACATGTACACGGCATGACTAGACCAGGTACTGCAGAGGAGGGGAGCCCCCAAAATACTGAGGCCTCCCTATGACGGTATATACCGCCCTAAACACAACGCCTCAGCTGGGACGATCGCGTCTGTCACCTGTACGGGGAGGATCGCGTCTGTCACCTGTGCGGGGAGGATCGCGTCTGTCACCTGTACGGGGAGGATCGCGTCTGTCACCTGTACGGGGAGGATCGCGTCTGTCACCTGTACGGGGAGGATCGCGTCTGTCACCTGTACGGGGAGGATCGCGTCTGTCACCTGTACGGGGAGGATCGCGTCTGTCACCTGTACGGGGAGGATCGCGTCTGTCACCTGTACGGGGAGGATCGCGTCTGTCACCTGTACGGGGAGGATCGCGTCTGTCACCTGTACGGGGAGGATCGCGTCTGTCACCTGTACGGGGAGGATCGCGTCTGTCACCTGTACGGGGAGGATCGCGTCTGTCACCTGTACGGGGAGGATCGCGTCTGTCACCTGTACGGGGAGGATCGCGTCTGTCACCTGTACGGGGAGGATCGCGTCTGTCACCTGTACGGGGAGGATCGCGTCTGTCACCTGTACGGGGAGGATCGCGTCTGTCACCTGTACGGGGAGGATCGCGTCTGTCACCTGTACGGGGAGGATCGCGTCTGTCACCTGTACGGGGAGGATCGCGTCTGTCACCTGTACGGGGAGGATCACGTCTGTCACCTCTATGGTGGTCTCTGGTCTGTAACCTGTACAGGGGTCTTGTATCTGTCACCTCTATGGTGGTCCATGGTCTGTAACCTGTACAGGGGTCTTGTATCTGTCACCTCTATGGTGGTCTCTGGTCTGTAACCTGTACAGGGGTCTTGTATCTGTCACCTCTATGGTGGTCTCTGGTCTGTAACCTGTACAGGGGTCTTGTATCTGTCACCTCTATGGTGGTCTCTGGTCTGTAACCTGTACAGGGGTCTTGTATCTGTCACCTCTATGGGGGTCTCTGGTCTGTAACCTGTACAGGGGTCTTGTATCTGTTACCTCTATGGTGGTCTCTGGTCTGTAACCTGTACAGGGGTCTTGTATCTGTCACCTCTATGGTGGTCTCTGGTCTGTAACCTGTACAGGGGTCTTGTATCTGTCACCTCTATGGGGGTATCTGGTCTGTAACCTGTACAGGGGTCTTGTATCTGTCACCTCTATGGGGGTCTCTGGTCGGTCACCTCTATGGCGGGACACCTCAGCAACAAATAGGTGGCACCTCAGAAAACCATGACAGCACATCTGTACTTGTCTCCGGGTGGCGGCGGTAGCGGTGAGCATTACCTGCAGGCTGAGGGCGATCTGCCGGATATACAACATATTCAGGTCTTGTAGGATCCAAAGCTTCTCCTCCATATCTGACCACATGTCCAGGGGCTCCCAGGGGCGTCCCTTGTCCTGCGCCATCACCATATCCTGAACCCCTGCAAACTGACATCCGTCACCCCAAAACCAGAAGGTCTTACCCCAAAATGGTGTCATGTACCCCAAATTCTCTCCATGTTACAACTGCACTAATAGTGTTATAATGTACACAGAGTATTATACACAGGGTTATACGGGGAGCAGGATATTATAATGTTATAATGTACACAGAGTATTATACACAGGGGTATACGGGGAGCAGGATATAATGTACACAGAGTATTATACACAGAGTTATACGGGGAGCGGGATATTATAATGTACACAGAGTATTATACACAGGGCTATAGGGGGAGCAGGATATTATAATGTACACAGAGTATTATACACAGGGTTATACGGGGAGCGGGATATTATAATGTACACAGAGTATTATACACAGAGTTATACGGGGAGCGGGATATTATAATGTACACAGAGTATTATACACAGGGCTATATGGGGAGCGGGATATTATAATGTTATAATGTACACAGAGTATTATACACAGGGGTATACAGGGAGCGGGATATTATAATGTACACAGAGTATTATACACAGGGCTATACGGGGAGCGGGATATTATAATGTACACAGAGTATTATACACAGGGCTATACGGGGAGCGGGATATTATAATGTTATAATGTACACAGAGTATTATACACAGGGGTATACGGGGAGCGGGATATTATAATGTTATAATGTACACAGTATTATACACAGGGCTATACGGGGAGCGGGATATTATAATGTACACAGAGTATTATACACAGGGCTATAGGGGGAGCAGGATATTATAATGTACACAGAGTATTATACACAGGGCTATAGGGGGAGCAGGATATTATAATGTACACAGAGTATTATACACAGGGCTATGGGGGGAGCAGGATATTATAATGTACACAGAGTATTATACACAGGGTTATACGGGGAGCGGGATATTATAATGTACACAGAGTATTATACACAGGGCTATACGGGGAGCAGGATATAATGTACACAGAGTATTATACACAGGGTTATACGGGGAGCGGGATATTATAATGTACACAGAGTATTATACACAGGGCTTTACGGGGAGCGGGATATTATAATGTACACAGAGTATTATACACAGGGTTATACGGGGAGCGGGATATTATAATGTACACAGAGTATTATACACAGGGTTATACGGGGAGCGGGATATTATAATGTACACAGAGTATTATACACAGGGCTTTACGGGGAGCGGGATATTATAATGTACACAGAGTATTATACACAGGGTTATACGGGGAGCGGGATATTATAATGTACACAGAGTATTATACACAGGGCTATACAGTGAGTGCAGAATTATTAGGCAAATGAGTATTTTGACCCCATCATCCTCTTTATGCATGTTGTCTTACTCCAAGCTGTATAGGCTCGAAAGCCTACTACCAATTAAGCATATTAGGTGATGTGCATCTCTGTAATGAGAAGGGGTGTGGTCTAATGACATCAACACCCTATATCAGGTGTGCATAATTATTAGGCAACTTTCTTTCCTTTGGCAAAATGGGTCAAAAGAAGGACTTGACAGGCTCAGAAAAGTCAAAAATAGTGAGATATCTTGCAGAGGGATGCAGCACTCTTAAAATTGCAAAGCTTCTGAAGCGTGATCATCGAACAATCAAGCGTTTCATTCAAAATAGTCAACAGGGTCGCAAGAAGCGTGTGGAAAAACCAAGGCGCAAAATAACTGCCCATGAACTGAGAAAAGTCAAGCGTGCAGCTGCCAAGATGCCACTTGCCACCAGTTTGGCCATATTTCAGAGCTGCAACCTCACTGGAGTGCCCAAAAGCACAAGGTGTGCAATACTCAGAGACATGGCCAAGGTAAGAAAGGCTGAAAGACGACCACCACTGAACAAGACACACAAGCTGAAACGTCAAGACTGGGCCAAGAAATATCTCAAGACTGATTTTTCTAAGGTTTTATGGACTGATGAAATGAGAGTGAGTCTTGATGGGCCAGATGGATGGGCCCGTGGCTGGATTGGTAAAGGGCAGAGAGCTCCAGTCCGACTCAGACGCCAGCAAGGTGGAGGTGGAGTACTGGTTTGGGCTGGTATCATCAAAGATGAGCTTGTGGGGCCTTTTCGGGTTGAGGATGGAGTCAAGCTCAACTCCCAGTCCTACTGCCAGTTTCTGGAAGACACCTTCTTCAAGCAGTGGTACAGGAAGAAGTCTGCATCCTTCAAGAAAAACATGATTTTCATGCAGGACAATGCTCCATCACACGCGTCCAAGTACTCCACAGCGTGGCTGGCAAGAAAGGGTATAAAAGAAGAAAATCTAATGACATGGCCTCCTTGTTCACCTGATCTGAACCCCATTGAGAACCTGTGGTCCATCATCAAATGTGAGATTTACAAGCAGGGAAAACAGTACACCTCTCTGAACAGTGTCTGGGAGGCTGTGGTTGCTGCTGCACGCAATGTTGATGGTGAACAGATCAAAACACTGACAGAATCCATGGATGGCAGGCTTTTGAGTGTCCTTGCAAAGAAAGGTGGCTATATTGGTCACTGATTTGTTTTTGTTTTGTTTTTGAATGTCAGAAATGTATATTTGTGAATGTTGAGATGTTATATTGGTTTCACTGGTAAAAATAAATAATTGAAATGGGTATATATTTGTTTTTTGTTAAGTTGCCTAATAATTATGCACAGTAATAGTCACCTGCACACACAGATATCCCCCTAAAATAGCTAAAACTAAAAACAAACTAAAAACTACTTCCAAAAATATTCAGCTTTGATATTAATGAGTTTTTTGGGTTCATTGAGAACATGGTTGTTGTTCAATAATAAAATTAATCCTCAAAAATACAACTTGCCTAATAATTCTGCACTCCCTGTACGGGGAGCAGGATATTATAATGTACACAGAGTATTATACACAGGGGTATACGGGGAGCGGGATATTATAATGTTATAATGTACACAGAGTATTATACACAGGGGTATACGGGGAGTGGGATATAATGTACAGAGTATTATACACAGGGGTATACGGGGAGCAGGATATTATAATGTTATAATGTACACAGAGTATTATACACAGGGGTATACGGGGAGCAGGATATTATAATGTACACAGAGTATTATACACAGGGGTATACGGGGAGCGGGATATTATAATGTACACAGAGTATTATACACAGGGTTATACGGGGAGCGGGATATTATAATGTACACAGAGTATTATACACAGGGGTATACGGGGAGCAGGATATAATGTACACAGAGTATTATACACAGGGCTATACGGGGAGCAGGATATAATGTACACAGAGTATTATACACAGGGTTATACGGAGAGCGGGATATTATAATGTACACAGAGTATTATACACAGGGTTATACGGGGAGAAGGATATTATAATGTTATAATGTACACAGAGTATTATACACAGGGCTATATGGGGAGCGGGATATTATAATGTACACAGAGTATTATACACAGGGCTATAGGGGGAGAAGGATATTATAATGTTATAATGTACACAGAGTATTATACACAGGGGTATACGGGGAGCGGGATATTATAATGTACACAGAGTATTATACACAGGGGTATACGGGGAGCGGGATATTATAATGTACACAGAGTATTATACACAGGGTTATACGGGGAGTGGGATATTATAATGTACACAGAGTATTATACACAGGGGTATACGGGGAGCGGGATATTATAATGTACACAGAGTATTATACACAGGGCTATACGGGGAGCGGGATATTATAATGTACACAGAGTATTATACACAGGGTTATACGGGGAGCGGGATATTATAATGTACACAGAGTATTATACACAGGGTTATACGGGGAGCGGGATATTATAATGTACACAGAGTATTATACACAGGGGTATACGGGGAGCGCGATATTATAATGTACACAGAGTATTATACACAGGGTTATACGGGGAGCGGGATATTATAATGTACACAGAGTATTATACACAGGGGTATACGGGGAGCGGGATATTATAATGTTATAATGTACACAGAGTATTATACACAGGGCTGCGGGATATTATAATGTTATAATGTACACAGAGTATTATACACAGGGTTATACGGGGAGCAGGATATTATAATGTTATAATGTACACAGAGTATTATACACAGGGGTATACGGGGAGCGGGATATTATAATGTTATAATGTACACAGAGTATTATACACAGGGCTATACGGGGAGCGGGATATTATAATGTACACAGAGTATTATACACAGGGGTATACGGGGAGCGGGATATTATAATGTTATAATGTACACAGAGTATTATACACAGGGGTATACGGGGAGCAGGATATTACAATGTACACAGAGTATTATACACAGGGGTATACGGGGAGCGGGATATTATAATGTTATAATGTACACAGAGTATTATACACAGGGGTATACGGGGAGTGGGATATAATGTACACAGAGTATTATACACAGGGGTATACGGGGAGCGGGATATTATAATGTTATAATGTACACAGAGTATTATACACAGGGGTATACGGGGAGCGGGATATTATAATGTACACAGAGTATTATACACAGGGTTATACGGGGAGCGGGATATTATAATGTACACAGAGTATTATACACAGGGCTATAGGGGGAGCAAGATATTATAATGTTATAATTTACACAGAGTATTATACACAGGGTTATACGGGGAGCGGGATATTATAATGTACACAGAGTATTATACACAGGGGTATACGGGGAGCAGGATATAATGTACACAGAGTATTATACACAGGGTTATACGGAGAGCGGGATATTATAATGTACACAGAGTATTATACACAGGGCTTTACGGGGAGCGGGATATTATAATGTTATAATGTACACAGAGTATTATACACAGGGTTATACGGGGAGAAGGATATTATAATGTTATAATGTACACAGAGTATTATACACAGGGCTATACGGGGAGCAGGATATTATAATGTACACAGAGTATTATACACAGGGCTATATGGGGAGCGGGATATTATAATGTACACAGAGTATTATACACAGGGCTATACGGGGAGCGGGATATTATAATGTACACAGAGTATTATACACAGGGTTATACGGGGAGCGGGATATTATAATGTACACAGAGTATTATACACAGGGGTATACGGGGAGCGCGAAATTATAATGTACACAGAGTATTATACACAGGGGTATACGGGGAGCGGGATATTATAATGTTATAATGTACACAGAGTATTATACACAGGGGTATACGGGGAGCGGGATATTATAATGTACACAGGGGTATACGGGGTGACAGGGGTATACGGGGGTCCCTGGATACACACACAGAGGGTCCTGCTGGCTGCTCTCTCTCCTTCCACGTCCTTCTCCTTCTCCCTCTTCCTCTCTCCAGCACTTTCCTTCCGCCTCCTGCCTGTCCCTCCTGCTCAAAGACCTCCATTCATCGCCAGCCGCCCCTCCCCCAGCCTACACATTAACCCCTCACAGGACCACGACTATCGCCAATCCCAAAAATCTAAGGAGCACAGACCAACATACAGAGTGACAGGAGGAGGAAATGAGGAACAGGGGATATAATAAGAGGAATAGGACAAGAGAGATATATATGTACTCACACTACTCACATCAAATTCAGGATTTTTGACTTTCTGGTGAATTTTCTGGAAAACTTAAAATGTTGCGGCTCCAATGATATTATATCAGGAAAGTCGTGCATTTCAGTAGAAGCAGCAATGGTGTCTCCTCATCTCAACTGACACAGAAGCCGACCCCGGTGCTGGGTATACCGCTACAAAATGTCAGCATCTCTCCGACCCCAGTGCTGGGTATACTGCCACAAAATGTCAGCGTCTCACCGACCCCAGTGCTGGGTATACCGCTACAAAATGTCAGCATCTCTCCGACCCCAGTGCTGGGTATACTGCCACAAAATGTCAGCGTCTCACCGACCCCAGTGCTGGGTATACCGCCACAAAATGTCAGCGTCTCACCGACCCCAGTGCTGGGTATACCGCTACAAAATGTCAGCGTCTCACCGACCCCAGTGCTGGGTATACCGCCACAAAATGTCAGCGTCTCACCGACCCCAGTGCTGGGTATACCGCCACAAAATGTCAGCGTCTCACCGACCCCAGTGCTGGGTATACCGCCACAAAATGTCAGCGTCTCACCGACCCCAGTGCTGGGTATACCGCCACAAAATGTCAGCGTCTCACCGACCCCAGTGCTGGGTATACCGCCACAAAATGTCAGCGTCTCACCGACCCCAGTGCTGGGTATACCGCCACAAAATGTCAGCGTCTCACCGACCCCAGTGCTGGGTATACCGCTACAAAATGTCAGCGTCTCACCGACCCCAGTGCTGGGTATACCGCTACATAATGTCAGCGTCTCACCGACCCCAGTGCTGGGTATACCCCCACAAAATGTCAGCGTCTCACCGACCCCAGTGCTGGGTATACTGCCACAAAATGTCAGCGTCTCACCGACCCCAGTGCTGGGTATACCCCTACAAAATGTCAGCGTCTCACCGACCCCAGTGCTGGGTATACCCCCACAAAATGTCAGCGTCTCTCCGACCCCAGTGCTGGGTATACCCCTACAAAATGTCAGCGTCTCACCAACCCTAGTGCTGGGTGTACCACCACAAAATGTCAGTGACTCAGGAACTTGTCGTGTGGCCTTCAGCATCAATTCCAGCCTGACAACGACGTCTCCTGCTGTTCACAAGTCGTCTCATTGTCTGCTGAGGCATGGCGTCCCACTCTTCTTGAAGGGCAGCTCTCAGGTCAATGAGGTTCTGGGGTACAGAGTTATGAGCCTCTACACGGCGACTCAGCTGATCCCATAGGTTTTCAATTGGATTCAGGTCTGTATAAAGTGCCGGCCGCTCCATATGAGGTCCCCCAGTCTCCAGCAGCCGTTCCCTAATGATGGACCTCGATGAGCTGGGGCATTGTCCTCCATGAAGATGACATTAGGCCTGTGTTGTTCCTGCAGAGGCACAATGACTGGATTACTGATGTTCTTCAGGTAGTCTGGGCTGTCACTGGACCAGTCCCACAGTGTAGGGCAGGTCTGTACGGACTAGACACACCTGCCCACACTGTAACGCCACTACCTCCAAAGGCTCGTCTGGTGGCTGATGGAGAGCGCTCTCCTGGACGTCTCCAACATCATTGGCGGCCATCATTTCTGCTCAGAGTGACTTTCATCAGTGAACAGCACTGAGGCCCACTGGTCCCTCGTCCAGCATGGATGCTCCCTGGCCCATACAAGACGATGACTCCTGTGCCTGGTGGTGTGGTCAGGTACCGCAGGTCATCTAGCATGCAGACCACGCTGATGTAAACTGTTTCCAATGGTCTGACGTGACACTTGGTGCCTCTCACCTCCTTACATGTACCTGGAGTTGGGTGGCATTGATCATCCGGTTACGCAGGGCATTGTTCACAATGAAGCGGTCATCAGTGTGCAATGTGGCCATAGGACGTCCACGTCTCTGCCTTTCTGTAACTCTTCCAGTCTCTCTGTATCTCTGATACAACCTGCTGATGACTCTCTGTCCGTCTGAGAACATCCTGCGTGAAGCCTCACATTGGCGAGGTACTGTTCATCAATTGTTAGGTGTCTTCTTGGTCTCATGATGTCAGAATGTGAACAGCATGATGAGGACGACTGTTTAATACCAATTCTAATTGAACCAGGAAATTTATTGGGAGATTTATGAATCAAACACCTGGCGTGAATTTTGCTGTTAAGCTCCTTATTAGAACAAGTTGTGCAAAAAGTCCTGAAACATTGAAGAGTTGGACATTCAGAAGGTCAGAGAAGGTCACACTAAGTTCTCCTGTAAAGGTTAGAGGGCAATTTAGGCTCATCTTGAAATTTCACCCACAAGACGAATATTTCTAACTTTTTGTGCGTACTTTATACCTATATATTAGGAGGGAGATGCATGGAGTAATAGGAGGTGTTATATGGAGTACTAGGAGGATGTATATGGAGCAATAGGAGGAATATATGGAGCAATAAGAGGAGTTATATGGAATAACAGGAGGAGGTATATGGAGTAACAGGGCGAGGTATATGGAGTAATGGCGAGGTATATGGAGTAATAGTAGGAATTTTATGGCGTAATAGAAGGAGTTATATGGAGTATTAGGAAGAGTTATATAGAGTAATAGTAGGGTTTATATGGAGTAATAGAAGGAGTTATATGAAGTAATAGGAGGAGTTATATGGAGTAATAGGAGGAGTTATATGGAGTAATAGGAGGAGTTATATACAGTAATATTAGGGGTTATAATGAGTAATAGGAGGAGGTATATGAAGTAATATGAGGGGTTATATGGAGTATAAGGAGTTATATAAAGTAATAGGAAGGGTTATATGGAGTAATATAAGGGGTTATGTGGAGTAATTGGAGGGGTTATGTGAAGTAATTGGAGGGGTTATATGGAGTAATAGGAGGGGTTATATGGAGTAATAGGAGGAGTTATATGGAGCAATAGGAGGAGGTTTATGAAGTAATAGGAGGAGTTATATGGAGTAATAGAAGGAGTTATATAAAGTAATAGGAAGGGTTATATGGAGTAATAGGAGGAGGTATATGAAGTAATATGAGGGGTTATATGGAGTATAAGGAGTTATATAAAGTAATAGGAAGGGTTATATGGAGTAATATAAGGGGTTATGTGGAGTAATTGGAGGGGTTATGTGGAGTAATTGGAGGGGTTATATGGAATAATAGGAGGGGTTATATGGAGTAATATAAGGGGTTATGTGAAGTAATTGGAGGGGTTATATGGAGTAATAAGAGGGGTTATATGGAGTAATAGGAGGAGTTATATGGAGCAATAGGAGGAGGTTTATGGAGTAATAGGAGGAGTTATATTTAGCAATAGGAGGAGTTATATGGAGTAATAGAAGGAGTTATATAAAGTAATAGGAAGGGTTATATGGAGTAATATAAGGGGTTATGTGGAGTGATTGGAAAGGTTATATGGAGTAATAGGAGGGGTTATATGGAGTAATAAGAGGAGGTTTATGGAGTACTAGGAGGAGTTATATTGAGCAATAAGATGAGTTATATGGAGTAATAGGAGGGGTTATATAGAGTATTTGGAGGGGTCATATGGAGCAATAATAGGGGTTATATAGAGTAATAGGAGGAGTTGTCTGGAGTAGTAGGGGGAGTTATATGAAGTGTAACGGATCTCCTAGCACCCCGACTGGGTATCTCCGTTGATGGATGCTCCTAGTGCTTCCCGAGGGCTCCAAGCACTCCACTTGACACCGTAAGCACTGCCGGCCCCACGAACCGCCGCAGCTTGGTTGGGGTCTCGCCGTCTCCTACCCACCCTGGACCTACGACAAGGCACCAGGCTCAAGTGGGTGACCCTCTCTTCCTTCAGAGAGCGATGCAGGAACAAGCTCTTAAAAGAGCTCAGGGATTATAGCCAGGGGAGTATACAGCGTATAGCATTCCCCAGTGTAGATACAGCCTTTCCCCCCACACATGAGACGAGGCTCTATGTTGAGGGTAAAACAGGAACTCTTTAATGGGGCTACATGTCAGCCTTTTATGCAGGTCTTCCAGCAAGGGACATTCCCCTGAGGACCACACAATAGGCTCTACCTGTGATACAATTACAAAACACAATGGGCTCTACCTGTGATACAATTACAAAACACAATGGGCTCTGCCTGTGATACAATTAACAAACACAATGGACTCTGCCTGTGATACAATTACCAAACACAATGGACTCTGCCTGTGATACAATTACCAAACACAATGGACTCTGCCTGTGATACAATTACCAAACATAATGGGCTAACTTAATCACTCACAGGCAGAAAACACAAAATTTTCCCCCAAAACACAGAAAACACCCCAAAGACCCACATATCCCCATAATGTATACATCCATGGATAGCTCTGATCTGGGCGAACAACATATCCATAAATCACCCAGATCCGAGCAGGGGTTCCCGAATTCCATGGAAGTCATATTTGATCGACCACAAGCATGGCTTTCCTGCCCAAAACAGTTCCACTGATTTAGGCTACATACTGATGCAGACAGCGCACAGTGTGCTGTCCACATTTTTTGCGGACCCATTGAAATGAATGGGTCCGCATCCTATCCGCAAAAAAAAACGGAAACAAACAACGTTCGTGTGCATGTAGCCTTAGGCTGTGCAGCCGGTTTACCTTCTCCTTCAAAGTTTTAGTATATGGGGCATAATCGTGAGGCAATAGGGCGGGCAAACAGGCCAAGTAATAAGGGGAGTTATATTGAGCAATAGGAGGGGTTATACTGAGCAATAGGAGGGGTTATATAGAGTAATAGGAGGGGTTATATAGAGTAATAGGAGGGGGTTATATAGAGCAATAGGAGGGGTTATATAGAGTAATAGGAGGGATTATATAGAGCAATAGGAGGGGGTTATACGGAGCAATATGAGGGGTTATATAGAGTAATAGGAGGGGTTATATAGAGTAATAGGAGGGGTTATATAGAGCAATAGGACGAGTTATACGGAGCAATATGAGGGGTTATACGGAGTAATAGGAGGGGTTATATGGAGCAATAGGAGGGGTTATACGGAGTAATATGAGGGGTTATACGGAGCAATAGGAGGGGTTATATGGAGCAATAGGAGGGGTTATATGGAGCAATAGGAGGGGTTATATGGAGCAATATGAGGGGTTATATGGAGCAATATGAGGGGTTATGCTGAGCAATAGGAGGGGTTATACTGAGCAATAGGAGGGGTTATACTGAGCAATAGGAGGGGTTATATGGAGCAATAGGAGGGGTTATGCTGAGCAATAGGAGGGGTTATACTGAGCAATAGGAGGGGTTATACTGAGCAATAGGAGGGGTTATACTGAGCAATAGGAGGGGTTATATGGAGAAATAGGAGGGGTTATATAGAGCAATAGGAGGGGTTATACTGAGCAATAGGAGGGGTTATACTGAGCAATAGGAGGGGGTTATACTGAGCAATAGGAGGGGTTACATGGAGTAATAAAGGGAGTTATAGGGGTATAGGAAGGTGCAGGGGTCCGTCATTGATGGAAGGTACGTGTCCCCGAGGTTCCTGGCCTCGGTGAGATGAGAACCAGTAATTCTGTGTGTCGGCCGCAGCTAGTGCTCGCTGACACTGTGTTACTTAGTGTGGCTGTGAAGCCGATCCGGGCCGGTTCTTACTGGGAGCAGCCAAAGAGCAGGGTGGGTGCCTGTTCCCCACGTCCAGGCCAGGTTTTGGGCTGGGTTTAAAAGCCCAGCCAGCAGCTCAGCAGGAATGATCCTCCAGGTGATAGTGGAGCTCTGTGTTGGGATCTGAGGCCGTGTCTGTGTGTGAGGCTTGTAGCTGAATGCCTGCCACCTGTCTGGGAGGACAAGGGAACGACATCCAGGTCTGGGACTCTGTATGCGGTACCCGCAGCATAGTGTGAACGGAACACCAGGACTTGTCCTTCTATTGAGGTACCCGCAGCATAGTGTGAACGGAACACCAGGACTTGTCCTTCTATTGAGGTACCCGCAGCATAGTGTGAATGGAACACCAGGACTTGTCCTTCTATTGAGGTACCCGCAGCATAGTGTGAATGGAACACCAGGACTTGTCCTTCTATTGAGGTACCCGCAGCAAGGTGTGAATGGAACACCAGGACTTGTCCTTCTATTGAGGTACCCGCAGCATAGTGTGAATAGAACACCAGGACTTGTCCTTCTATTGAGGTACCCGCAGCATAGTGTGAACGGAACACCAGGACTTGTCCTTCTATTGAGGTACCCGCAGCATAGTGTGAACGGAACACCAGGACTTGTCCTTCTATTGAGGTACCCGCAGCAAGGTGTGAATGGAACACCAGGACTTGTCCTTCTATTGAGGTACCCGCAGCATAGTGTGAATGGAACACCAGGACTTGTCCTTCTATTGAGGTACCCGCAGCATAGTGTGAATGGAACACCAGGACTTGTCCTTCTATTGAGGTACCCGCAGCATGGTGTGAATGGAACACCAGGACTTGTCCTTCTATTGAGGTACCCGCAGCATAGTGTGAATGGAACACCAGGACTTGTCCTTCTATTGAGGTACCCGCAGCAAGGTGTGAATGGAACACCAGGACTTGTCCTTCTATTGAGGTACCCGCAGCATAGTGTGAATGGAACACCAGGACTTGTCCTTCTATTGAGGTACCCGCAGCAAGGTGTGAATGGAACACCAGGACTTGTCCTTCTATTGAGGTACCCGCAGCATAGTGTGAACGGAACACCAGGACTTGTCCTTCTATTGAGGTACCCGCAGCATAGTGTGAACGGAACACCAGGACTTGTCCTTCTATTGAGGTACCCGCAGCATAGTGTGAACGGAACACCAGGACTTGTCCTTCTATTGAGGTACCCGCAGCATAGTGTGAACGGAACACCAGGACTTGTCCTTCTATTGAGGTACCCGCAGCAAGGTGTGAATAGAACACCAGGACTTGTCCTTCTATTGCGGTACCCGCAGCATAGTGTGAACGGAACACCAGGACTTGTCCTTCTATTGAGGTTCCCGCAGCAAGGTGTGAACGGAACACCAGGACTTGTCCTTCTATTGAGGTTCCCGCAGCAAGGTGTGAATAGAACACCAGGACTTGTCCTTCTATTGAGGTACCCGCAGCATAGTGTGAATGGAACACCAGGACTTGTCCTTCTATTGAGGTACCCGCAGCATAGTGTGAATGGAACACCAGGACTTGTCCTTCTATTGAGGTACCCGCAGCATAGTGTGAATGGAACACCAGGACTTGTCCTTCTATTGAGGTACCCGCAGCAAGGTGTGAATGGAACACCAGGACTTGTCCTTCTATTGAGGTACCCGCAGCATAGTGTGAATGGAACACCAGGACTTGTCCTTCTATTGAGGTACCCGCAGCAAGGTGTGAATAGAACACCAGGACTTGTCCTTCTATTGAGGTACCCGCAGCATAGTGTGAATGGAACACCAGGACTTGTCCTTCTATTGAGGTACCCGCAGCAAGGTGTGAATGGAACACCAGGACTTGTCCTTCTATTGAGGTACCCGCAGCATAGTGTGAATGGAACACCAGGACTTGTCCTTCTATTGAGGTACCCGCAGCAAGGTGTGAATGGAACACCAGGACTTGTCCTTCTATTGAGGTACCCGCAGCAAGGTGTGAACGGAACACCAGGACTTGTCCTTCTATTGAGGTACCCGCAGCATAGTGTGAATAGAACACCAGGACTTGTCCTTCTATTGAGGTACCCGCAGCATAGTGTGAACGGAACACCAGGACTTGTCCTTCTATTGAGGTACCCGCAGCATAGTGTGAATGGAACACCAGGACTTGTCCTTCTATTGAGGTACCCGCAGCATAGTGTGAATGGAACACCAGGACTTGTCCTTCTATTGAGGTACCCGCAGCAAGGTGTGAATAGAACACCAGGACTTGTCCTTCTATTGAGGTACCCGCAGCATAGTGTGAACGGAACACCAGGACTTGTCCTTCTATTGAGGTACCCGCAGCAAGGTGTGAATAGAACACCAGGACTTGTCCTTCTATTGAGGTACCCGCAGCAAGGTGTGAATAGAACACCAGGACTTGTCCTTCTATTGAGGTACCCGCAGCATAGTGTGAACGGAACACCAGGACTTGTCCTTCTATTGAGGTACCCGCAGCATAGTGTGAATGGAACACCAGGACTTGTCCTTCTATTGAGGTACCCGCAGCAAGGTGTGAATAGAACACCAGGACTTGTCCTTCTATTGAGGTACCCGCAGCATAGTGTGAATGGAACACCAGGAGTTAAACCAAGGTGACTTTGTTTATATTTTCTTTTCTGCCTTTTTGTGTGAATAAACATGAAACTTTTGCTTTATTACCGTGGTTTTGCCTCTGTATTGTGTCCGCTTACCCTGCCTACCAGAGCAAATCCCTACAGGAGTAATAGGGGGATTTATAGGGAGTAATAGCGGGAGTTATATGGAGAAATTATATGGAGTAATAGGGAGTAATAGCGGGAGTTATATGGAGTAACCTTACTGGTTATATGCCTCCTGCGGAGGGATAGAGGTGGATATATGATATTAATGATGGGGGAGAGGGATAGATGTGGATGATCGTGATGGAGGAGATGGGTAGATGTGGATGATGATGATGTCAGAGGAGAGGGATAGATGTGGATGATGATGATGTCAGAGGAGATGGATAGATGTGGATGATGATGGAGGAGAGGGATAGATGTGGATGATGATGGAGGAGATGGATAGATGTGGATGGTAAGGATGATGGAGGAGATGGGTAGATGTGGATGATGATGATGGAGGAGATGGATAGATGTGGATGGTAAGCATGATGGAGGAGATGGGTAGATGTGGATGATGATGATGGATAGATGTGGATGTAAGGATGATGGAGGAGATGGGTAGATGTGGATGATGATGATGGAGGAGATGGGTAGATGTGGATGGTAAGCATGATGGAGGAGATGGGTAGATGTGGATGATGATGATGGATAGATGTGGATGTAAGGATGATGGAGGAGATGGGTAGATGTGGATGATGATGATGGAGGAGATGGGTAGATGTGGATGATGATGATGGAGGAGATGAATAGATGTGGATTGTAAGGATGATGGAGGAGATGGGTAGATGTGGATGATGATGATGGAGGAGATGGATAGATGTGGATGGTAAGGATGTGGATGATGATGATGATGGAGGAGATGGATAGATGTGGATGGTAAGGATGATGGAGGAGATGGGTAGATGTGGATGATGATGATGGAGGAGATGGATAGTTGTGGATGATGAAGCTGGAGATGGATAGAGGTGAATGATGAAGCTGGAGGAGAGGGATAGACGTGGATGATGATGATGATGATGGAGGAGAGGGATAGATGATGATGATGATGATGATGATGGAGGAGAGGGATAGATGTGGATGATGATGATGGAGGAGATGGATAGATGTGGATGGTAATGGTGATGCAGGAGATGGATAGATGTGGATGATGATGATGGAGGAGAGGGATAGATGTGGAAGATCATGATGGAGGAGAGGGATAGATGTGGATGATGATGGAGGAGAGGGATAGATGTGGATGATGATGGACGAGAGGGATAGATGTGGAAGATGATGGAGGAGAGGGATAGATGTGGATGATGATGATGGAGGAGAGGGATAGATGTGGATGATGATGGAGGAGAGGGGTAGATGTGGATGGTAATGATGATGGAGGAGAGGGATAGATGTGGATGGTAATGATGATAGAGGAGAGGGATAGATGTGGATGGTAAGGATGATGGAGGAGAGGGATAGATGTGGATGATGAAGCTGGAGGAGAGGGATAGATGTGGATGGTAATGGAGGAGAGGGATAGATGTGGATGATGATGGAGGAGAGGGGTAGATGTGGATGGTAATGATGATGGAGGAGAGGGATAGATGTGGATGGTAATGATGATAGAGGAGAGGGATAGATGTGGATGATGATGGAGGAGAGGGGTAGATGTGGATGGTAATGATGATGGAGGAGAGGGATAGATGTGGATGGTAATGATGATGGAGGAGAGGGATAGATGTGGATGATGATGGAGGAGAGGGGTAGATGTGGATGGTAATGATGATGGAGGAGATGGATAGATGTGGATGGTAATGATGATGGAGGAGAGGGATAGATGTGGATGGTAATGATGATAGAGGAGAGGGATAGATGTGGATGATGAAGCTGGAGGAGAGGGATAGATGTGGATGATGAAGCTGGAGGAGAGGGATAGATGTGGATGATGATGGAGGAGAGGGATAGATGTGGATGGTAATGGAGGAGAGGGATAGATGTGGATGGTAATGGAGGAGAGGGATAGATGTGGATGATGATGGAGGAGAGGGATAGATGTGGATGATGAAGCTGGAGGAGAGGGATAGATGTGGATGGTAATGATGATGGAGGAGAGGGATAGATGTGGATGATGATGATGGAGGAGAGGGATAGATGTGGATGATGATGATGGAGGAGAGGGATAGATGTGGATGGTAATGATGATGGAGGAGAGGGATAGATGTGGATGGTGATGGAAGAGATGGATAGATGTGGATGATGATGATGATGGAGGAGAGGGATAGAGGGGGATGATCGTGATGGAGGAGCAGAGATAGATGTGTAGGATGATGATGACGGAGGAGATGGATAGTTGTGGATGATGAAGCTGGAGGAGAGGGATAGAGGGGGATGATGATGATGATTGTGACGGACTGAACCGTCACTGGAGCTGCTGGAGAGGCCTGAGGGCTAGCCTCCTTCCTATAGACTATGGGCCCAGAACTATGGAGACCCCCCCCCCCCCCATTATTCTACAAAGGGAAAAATGGGTAGTTTCTGCCTGTGAGGTGTCACGTTATCCCATTGTGTTGTTGTATCACAGGTGGGCGTTGTCTGCCTGTAACTGCATGGGATTGGTTTATGTAAGATACTGTCTCAGTCTCCACAAGGTACCTGCGGCGAAACTAACCTCGCCACTGGGTTTTGGAGGGGGCTGTTTGCCGGCCTCTTGCCTCAGGATTATGGCCCATATACTAACTTTGAAGGGGAAGACAGACCGGCCGCACAGCCTAAGGCTACATGCACACGACCGTATGTATTTTGCGGTCCGCAAATTGCGCATCCGCCAAAAAAAACGGATGACGTTCCGTATGGCTTTTTTTTTTTTGCGGATCCGTTTTTTTTTTGCGGATCCATTGTAATAATGCCTATCCTTGTCCGCAAATTAGGAAAAAATAGGACATGCACTATATTTTTTTGCGGAGCAACGGAACGGACATACTGATGCGGACAGCACACAGTGTGATTTCCGCGTTTTTTGCGGACCCATTGAAATGAATGGGTCCGCATCCTATCCGCAAAAAAAACGGATCGGACACGGAAACTAAATACGGTCGTGTGCATGAGGCCTAAATCTGTGGAACTGTTTTGGGCAGGAAAGCCATGCTTACAGTCGGTCAAATGTGACTTCCATGGAATTCGGGAACCCCTGCTCGGATCTGGGTGATTTTTGGATATGTTGTTCGCCCAGATCAGAGCTATCCGTGGATGTATACATTATGGGGATATGTGGGGTTTTGAGGTGTTTTCTGTGTTTTGGGAAAATGTGTGTTTTCTGCCTGTGAGTGATTAAGTTAATTGTGTCATAGGCAGAGCCCATTGTGTTTGTCACTTGTATCACAGGCAGGGGGTGGGGGTTGTGTACAATTGCTGGGAGTGTGTCCATACTGTAAATGGATCTGATTGGCTAATATATAAACTGTCGCAGTCTTCCACAAGGTCCCCAGGGGAGTGTCCCTTGCTGGAAGACCTGCATAAAAGGCTGACATGTAGCCCCATTAAAGAGTCCTGCTTTACCCCTTCATGAAGTCTTGGCTCATGTTTGGGGGATGGGATAACTACACAGGGGAATGCTATACGCTGTATACTCCCCTGGCTATAATCATTGAGCTCTTTTAAGAGCTTGTTACTGCATCGCTCTCTGAAGGAAGAGAGGGTCACCCACTGGAGCCTTGTTGTAGGTCCAGGGTGGGTAGAAGACGGCGAGACCCCAACCAAGCTGCGGCGGTTCGTGGGGCCTGCAGTGCTTACGGTGTCAAGTGGAGTGCTTGGAGCCCTCGGGAAGCACTAGGAGCATCCATCGACGGAGGTACCCAGTCGGAGTGCCAGGAGATCCGTTACAGTTCCCATGGGGAGTGTCCGTTGCTGGAAGACCTGCATAAAAAGCTGGCATGTAGCCTCATTAAAGTGTCCTGTTCTACCCTTCATGAAGTCTGGGCTCATGTTTGGGGGATTGGAGAACTACACTTTGGGGATTGCTATAATCATTTTACTCTGCAGAGTATAATCCCTAGCTCTTGTAAGAGCTGTTCCTGTTTCGCTCTCTGAACTAAGGAGAGGTTCACCCAATGGAAGCTGGAGCCCAGATTTGGGTCCAGGGTGGGTGGAGACGGCGAGATCCCAACCAAGCTGCGGTGGTTCATGGGGTTTGCGGTGGTTATGGTGTCAGGTGGAGTGCTTGGAGCCCTCGGGAAGCACTAGGAGCATCCATCAACGGAGGTACCCAGTCGGGTTGCTAGAGGAGATCTGTTACAATGATGGAGGAGAGGGATAGAGGTGGATGACGATGATGGGGGAGAGGGATAGTTGTGGATGATAATGATGATGGAGGAGAGGGATAGAGGTGGATGACGATGATGGGGGAGAGGGATAGTTGTGGATGATAATGATGATGGAGGAGAGGGATAGATGTGGATGTGATGGAGGAGAGGGATAGATGTGGATGGTAATGATGAAGAAGGAGAGGGATAGATGTGGATGATGATGGAGGAGAGGGGTAGATGTGGATGATGATGGAGGAGAGGGGTAGATGTGGATGATGATGGAGGAGAGGGATAGATGTGGATGATGATGGAGGAGAGGGATAGATGTGGATGATGATGGAGGAGAGGGATAGATGTGGATGATGATGGAGGAGAGGGGTAGATGTGGATGATGATGATGGAGGAGAGGGGTAGATGTGGATGATGATGATGGAGGAGAGGGGTAGATGTGGATGATGATGGAGGAGAGGGGTAGATGTGGATGATGATGGAGGAGAGGGGTAGATGTGGATGATGATGGAGGAGAGGGGTAGATGTGGATGATGATGGAGGAGAGGGGTAGATGTGGATGATGATGGAGGAGAGGGGTAGATGTGGATGATGATGGAGGAGAGGGGTAGATGTGGATGATGATGGAGGAGAGGGGTAGATGTGGATGATGATGGAGGAGAGGGGTAGATGTGGATGATGATGGAGGAGAGGGGTAGATGTGGATGATGATGGAGGAGAGGGATAGATGTGGATGATGATGGAGGAGAGGGGTAGATGTGGATGATGATAGAGGAGAGGGATAGATGTGGATGATGATGGAGGAGAGGGGTAGATATGGATGATGATGGAGGAGAGGGATAGATGTGGATGATGATGGAGGAGAGGGGTAGATGTGGAGGATGAGGATGATTAAGGAGCAGGGGTGATTTGGTGGGAGGATGAGTTGGGATTATAGATGGAGGAGTAGACGTGTTGGTGGTAGGTTAGGAGCGGGGAGATCCACCTCTTGGCGCTGAGCAGTGAGGTGGTAGTCTCTCTCTCCGCTGGGAAGTGTAGTGACTATTGGAGAGTTGTAGTGATGTTAGGTCGATCACTGGGTTGTGCTCAGAGGTGATGGAGGTTCACACAGGTAGATGGTGAAGAACGTGGAAGAACCTGAGTGTGACCTGTGTGGGTTACAAGCTGGAGCAGGTCCCACTACTATGGCTGTCTTATCTGGAATCTCCCCAGGCGGGAGCGGCTGCATGAATGCTCCATTGTGAGGAGATACAGGGACTTACTGGATGATTATAGGGGAGGAGTATATAATATACAGCACCAGGCTCGCTCTGTGGAGCCTCAACCATTCAGCATAAACAGGACTCCATAATGTCCTGGTCAGGTTCTCGAGGTCATGAATGGGTGGGACATGGTCAAGTTATCGAGGTCCCAGGTTGAGGGTAATGGTGATTTGGTGGGAACACTTGTGGAGTCTCTGACCTCCTACATGACACTTCAGGATGGACGCATTGAACAGAGAAGGTTGGCTGAGGTCAGGAACGGTCCTGTCTTCAGTCAACAGTCCTGACGGACTACGGCACAGACATCGCCCATGGTTATCTCCACACCTGGAGGGGACACCCACAATTTCACCGCCACAACAAGCACCGGAATGGACAAATGCAGCCATTACATGAGTAGAGAGTTATTACATGACATCCCTGGTGTCTAGAGGGTTATTACATGACATCCCTGGTGTCTAGAGGGTTATTACATGACATCCCTGGTGTCTAGAGGGTTATTACATGACATCCCTGGTGTCTAGAGGGTTATCACATGACATCCCTGGTGTCTAGAGGGTTATCACATGACATCGACTGGTGTCTAGAGGGTTATCACATGACATCCCTGGTGTCTGGGTGGTTATCACATGACATCCCTGGTGTCTAGAGGGTTATCACATGACATCCCTGGTGTCTAGAGGGTTATCACATGACATCCCTGGTGTCTAGAGGGTTATCACATGACATCCCTGGTGTCTAGAGGGTTATTACATGCCATCCCTGGTGTCTAGAGGGTTATCACATGACATCCCTGGTGTCTAGAGGGTTATCACATGCCATCCCTGGTGTCTAGAGGGTTATTACATGCCATCCCTGGTGTCTAGAGGGTTATTACACGCCATCCCTGGTGTCTAGAGGGTTATCACACGACATCCCTGGTGTCTAGAGGGTTATTACATGACATCCCTGGTGTCTAGAGGGTTATTAAATGCCATCCCTGGTGTCTAGAGGGTTATCACATGACATCCCTGGTGTCTAGAGGGTTATCACATGACATCCCTGGTGTCTAGAGGGTTATCACATGACATCCCTGGTGTCTAGAGGGTTATCACACGACATCCCTGGTGTCTAGAGGGTTATCACATGACATCCCTGGTGTCTAGAGGGTTATTACATGCCATCCCTGGTGTCTAGAGGGTTATCACATGACATCCCTGGTGTCTAGAGGGTTATCACATGACATCCCTGGTGTCTAGAGGGTTATCACATGACATCCCTGGTGTCTAGAGGGTTATCACATGACATCCCTGGTGTCTAGAGGGTTATTACATGCCATCCCTGGTGTCTAGAGGGTTATCACACGACATCCCTGGTGTCTAGAGGGTTATTACATGCCATCCCTGGTGTCTAGAGGGTTATCACATGACATCCCTGGTGTCTAGAGGGTTATCACATGACATCCCTGGTGTCTAGAGGGTTATTACATGACATCCCTGGTGTCTAGAGGGTTATCACATGACATCCCTGGTGTCTAGAGGGTTATTACATGACATCCCTGGTGTCTAGAGGGTTATCACATGACATCCCTGGTGTCTAGAGGGTTATCACATGACATCCCTGGTGTCTAGAGGGTTATCACACGACATCCCTGGTGTCTGGGCGGTTATCACACGGCAGCCATAACATCCAGTGTAACCCTTCCATAGTACTCGGGGCCCCAGGTGCCGCCTGCCTGAGGTTCATTAAACTATAGTATTATTAGTATCTTTCTGCTGTAATTACTAGCTGCTATTATTAGTAATGAGTACTCCACCCATCAGGGAGAACTGTGCAATTATCCAGATACCATCATCCGACACAGAGAAGTGAGATTCCTATGAGGCCCCTCAGCCTCGGGCCCCTCAGGTGCCTCCAGCCATAAAGAACATGTCCTGCACCACTACAGTTCACCAAGAGGGGCCCGAACCTGACTACAGGGCCCCATCACCTACTGTGCCTACCACCAGCTGTGTATCTAATCCTATCCTGTGTGATACAGTCTGCTGAGCTGTGTATCTAATCCTATCCTGTGTGATACTGTCTGCTGAGCTGTGTATCTAATCCTATCCTGTGTGATACTGTCTGCTGAGCTGTGTATCTAATCCTATCCTGTGTGATACTGTCTGCTGAGCTGTGTATCTAATCCTATCCTGTGTGATACTGTCTGCTGAACTGTGTATCTAATCCTATCCTGTGTGATACTGTCTGCTGAGCTGTGTATCTAATCCTATCCTGTGTGATACTGTCTGCTGAGCTGTGTATCTAATCCTATCCTGTGTGATACAGTCTGCTGAGCTGTGTATCTAATCCTATCCTGTGTGATACTGTCTGCTGAGCTGTGTATCTAATCCTATCCTGTGTGATACTGCCTGCTGAGCTGTGTATCTAATCCTATCCTGTGTGATACTGTCTGCTGAGCTGTGTATCTAATCCTATCCCGTGTGATACTGCCTGCTGAGCTGTGTATCTAATCCTATCCCGTGTGATACTGTCTGCTGAGCTGTGTATCTAATCCTATCCTGTGTGATACTGTCTGTTGAGCTGTGTATCTAATCCTATCCTGTGTGATACTGTCTGCTGAGCTGTGTATCTAATCCTATCCTGTGTGATACTGTCTGCTGAGCTGTGTATCTAATCCTATCCTGTGTGATACTGTCTGCTGAGCTGTGTATCTAATCTTATCCTGTGTGATACTGTCTGCTGAGCTGTGTATCTAATCTCCTGTGTGATACTGTCTGCTGAGCTGTGTATCTAATCCTGTCCTGTGTGATACAGTCTGCTGAGCTGTGTATCTAATCCTCCCTGTGTGATACAGTCTGCTGAGCTGTGTATCTAATCCTATCCTGTGTGATACTGTCTGCTGAGCTGTGTATCTAATCCTCCCTGTGTGATACAGTGTGTGGGATGTGTATCTAATCCTATCCTGTGTGATACAGTGTGTGGGATGTGTATCTAATCCTGTCCTGTGTGATACAGTCTGCTGAGCTGTGTATCTAATCCTCCCTGTGTGATACAGTGTGTGGGATGTGGTGTATCTTGCTGGGACTTGCAGGGCAGACGTCATGTGTTGTGAGTCATGTGAAAGTCATTGAGGGCTTCATGCACCGTGATCAGGGGGGGGGGGGGGTGCATCCTGCGCAGACCGCTGTGACGTTGGGGGCGTCCTGCGCAGACCCCTATCATGGTGGGGGCGTCCTGCGCAGACCCCTATCAGGGAGGGGGCGTCCTGCGCAGACCCCTATCAGGGAGGGGGCGTCCTGCGCAGACCCCTATCAGGGAGGGGGCGTCCTGCGCAGACCCCTATCAGGGAGGGGGCGTCCTGCGCAGACCCCTATCAGGGAGGGGGCGTCCTGCGCAGACCCCTATCAGGGAGGGGGCGTCCTGCGCAGACCCCTATCATGGAGGGGGCGTCCTGCGCAGACCCCTATCAGGGAGGGGGCGTCCTGCGCAGACCCCTATCATGGTGGGGGCATCCTGCGCAGACCCCTATCATGGAGGGGGCGTCCTGCGCAGACCCCTATCAGGGTGGGGGCGTCCTGCGCAGACCCCTATCAGGGTGGGGGCATCCTGCGCAGACCCCTATCATGGTGGGGGCGTCCTGCGCAGACCCCTATCAGGGAGGGGGCGTCCTGCGCAGACCCCTATCATGGTTGGGGGCGTCCTGCGCAGACCCCTATCATGGTTGGGGGCATCCTGCGCAGACCCCTATCATGGTTGGGGGCATCCTGCGCAGACCCCTATCATGGTTGGGGGCATCCTGCGCAGACCCCTATCAGGGAGGGGGCGTTCTGCGCAGACCCCTATCAGGGAGGGGGCGTCCTGCGCAGACCCCCATCATGGTGGGGGCATCCTGCGCAGACCCCTATCAGGGTGGGGGCGTCCTGCGCAGACCCCTGTGACGTTGGGGGCGTCCTGCGCAGACCCCTATCAGGGAGGGGGCGTCCTGCGCAGACCCCTATCAGGGAGGGGGCGTCCTGCGCAGACCCCTATCAGGGAGGGGGCGTCCTGCGCAGACCCCTATCAGGGAGGGGGCGTCCTGCGCAGACCCCTGTGACGTTGGGGGCGTCCTGCGCAGACCACTATCATGGAGGGGGCGTCCTGCGCAGACCCCTATCATGGAGGGGGCGTCCTGCGCAGACCCCTATCAGGGAGGGGGCGTCCTGCGCAGACCCCTGTGACGTGGGCGTTGTCCTGCGCAGAGTTGTTCCTGAGATCTCGAAGTTCTGTTCAAAGTCCCAGCAGTGGAAGGGTTAACGGCCGCAGCCTGTGTGCTGGTATGAAGGGGTTAATGTTCCGGGTATTATACATTCTGATCGCCCGGTACGGGTGGTACTTGCACAGATTTTGAAGCACTTACCTGTGGGGTATCGACGAGCATGCTCCTCCGGAACCGCCCCCTCCGGATCTCCATCTCCAGCGCAGAACATCGCGCCACCGTGACCCGACTGCGGTGATTGCGGCAGAACATGGTAGGAACGGTGCGACCCAGGAAGAGGGTCGATCAGGATCCAAACTTGTGTGTGAGATTCCTGGAAATTCCAGAGGGGATTAGTGAGTGCGAGCGGAGAGCAGGGACGATGAGCCTCCTCCTCCCCTCAGCCGGGGACTACTCCACCCACAGGACTCACCTAGTACCTGCCAGTCCCTCCTCCGTCCATGAGTGTGTGGGGCAGGAGCTGTAATCACATTATATTTATACTGGGAGGAGCCGCCACTGCCGCCCCCACACCATGCCCAACCCACACAGCACTGGGAGCGAGGAGGCAAGATACTGCGAGGGATATGTGCCCTCAACCGACATATGTCACCGGGAACCGGATACATGTCACATGTGTGGTACTACCTGGAGGGAGGGGGGTCTCTATTACATGTGTGATATTACACTGAGAGTCGTCTCTATTACATGTGTGATATTACACTGAGAGTCGTCTCTATTACATGTGTGATACTACACTGAGAGTCGTCTCTATTACATGTGTAATATCACACTGAGAGTCGTCTCTATTACATGTGTGATATTACACTGAGAGTCGCCTCTATTACATGTGTGATATTACACTGAGAGTCGTCTCTATTACATGTGTGATATTACACTGAGAGTCGTCTCTATTACATGTGTGATACTACACTGAGAGTCGTCTCTATTACATGTGTGATATCACACTGAGAGTCGTCTCTATTACATGTGTGATATTACACAGAGTCGTCTCTATTACATGTGTGATACTACACTGAGAGTCGTCTCTATTACATGTGTGATATTACACTGAGAGTCGTCTCTATTACATGTGTGATATTACACTGAGAGTCGCCTCTATTACATGTGTGATATTACACTGAGAGTCGTCTCTATTACATGTGTGATATTACACTGAGTCGTCTCTATTACATGTGTGATATTACACTGAGTCGTCTCTATTACATGTGTGATATTACACTGAGAGTCGTCTCTATTACATGTGTGATACTACACTGAGAGTCGTCTCTATTACATGTGTGATACTACACTGAGAGTCGTCTCTATTACATGTGTGATATTACACTGAGAGTCGTGTCTATTACATGTGTGATATTACACTGAGAGTCGTCTCTATTACATGTGTGATACTACACTGAGAGTCGTCTCTATTACATGTGTGATATTACACTGAGAGTCGTCTCTATTACATGTGTGATACTACACTGAGAGTCGCCTCTATTACATGTGTGATATTACACTGAGAGTCGTCTCTATTACATGTATGATACTACACTGAGAGTCGTCTCTATTACATGTGTGATACTACACTGAGAGTCGTCTCTATTACATGTGTGATATTACACTGAGTCGTCTCTATTACATGTGTGATATTACACTGAGTCGTCTCTATTACATGTGTGATATTACACTGAGAGTCGTCTCTATTACATGTGTGATATTACATGTGGGGAGAGTCTTTATTACAGGTGTGATATTACACTGAGAGTCGCCTCTATTACATGTGTGATATTACACTGAGAGTCGTCTCTATTACATGTGTGATATTACACTGAGAGTCGTCTCTATTACATGTGTGATACTACACTGAGAGTCGTCTCTATTACATGTGTGATATTACACTGAGTCGTCTCTATTACATGTGTGATATTACACTGAGAGTCGTCTCTATTACATGTGTGATATTACATGTGGGGAGAGTCTTTATTACAGGTGTGATATTACACTGAGAGTCGCCTCTATTACATGTGTGATACTACACTGAGAGTCGTCTCTATTACATGTATGATACTACACTGAGAGTCGTCTCTATTACATGTGTGATATTACACTGAGTCGTCTCTATTACATGTGTGATATTACACTGAGAGTCGTCTCTATTACATGTGTGATATTACACTGAGAGTCGTCTATATTACATGTGGGATACTACACTGAGAGTCGCCTCTATTACATGTGTGATACTACACTGAGAGTCGTCTCTATTACATGTGTGATATTACACTGAGAGTCGTCTCTATTACATGTGTGATATTACACTGAGAGTCGTGTCTATTACATGTGTGATATTACACTGAGAGTCGTCTCTATTACATGTGTGATACTACACTGAGAGTCGTCTCTATTACATGTGTGATATTACACTGAGAGTCGTCTCTATTACATGTGTGATATTACACTGAGAGTCGCCTCTATTACATGTGTGATATTACACTGAGAGTCGTCTCTATTACATGTGTGATATTACACTGAGAGTCGTCTCTATTACATGTGTGATATTACACTGAGAGTCGTCTCTATTACATGTGTGATATTACACTGAGAGTCGTCTCTATTACATGTGTGATATTACACTGAGAGTCGCCTTTATTACATGTGTGATATTACACTGAGAGTCGTCTCTATTACATGTGTGATATTACACAGAGTCGTCTCTATTACATGTGTGATACTACACTGAGAGTCGTCTCTATTACATGTGTGATATTACACTGAGAGTCGCCTCTATTACATGTGTGATATTACACAGAGTCGTCTCTATTACATGTGTGATATTACACTGAGAGTCGTCTCTATTACATGTGTGATACTACACTGAGAGTCGTCTCTATTACATGTGTGATATTACACTGAGAGTCGTCTCTATTACATGTGTGATATTACACTGAGAGTCGTCTCTATTACATGTGTGATACTACACTGAGAGTCGTCTCTATTACATGTGTGATATTACACTGAGAGTCGTCTCTATTACATGTGTGATATTACACTGAGAGTCGCCTCTATTACATGTGTGATATTACACTGAGAGTCGTCTCTATTACATGTGTGATATTACACTGAGAGTCGTCTCTATTACATGTGTGATACTACACTGAGAGTCGTCTCTATTACATGTGTGATATTACACTGAGAGTCGTCTCTATTACATGTGTGATACTACACTGAGAGTCGTTTCTATTACATGTGTGATATTACACTGAGAGTCGTCTCTATTACATGTGTGATATTACACTGAGTCGTCTCTATTACATGTGTGATATTACACTGAGAGTCGCCTCTATTACATGTGTGATATTACACTGAGAGTCGTCTCTATTACATGTGTGATATTACACAGAGTCGTCTATATTACATGTGTGATATTACACTGAGAGTCGTCTCTATTACATGTGTGATATTACACAGAGAGTCGTCTCTATTACATGTGTGATATTACACTGAGAGTCGTCTCTATTACATGTGTGATATTACACTGAGTCGTCTCTATTACATGTGTGATATTACACTGAGAGTCGTCACTATTACATGTGTGATATTACACTGAGAGTCGTCTCTATTACATGTGTGATATTACACTGAGAGTCGTCTCTATTACATGTGTGATATTACACAGAGTCGTCTATATTACATGTGTGATATTACACTGAGAGTCGTCTCTATTACATGTGTGATATTACACTGAGAGTCGTCTCTATTACATGTGTGATATTACACTGAGAGTCGTCTCTATTACATGTGTGATATTACACTGAGAGTCGTCTCTATTACATGTGTGATATTACACTGAGAGTCGTCTCTATTACATGTGTGATACTACACTGAGAGTCGTCTCTATTACATGTGTGATACTACACTGAGAGTCGTCTCTATTACATGTGTGATATTACACTGAGAGTCGTCTCTATTACATGTGTGATATTACACTGAGAGTCGTCTCTATTACATGTGTGATACTACACTGAGAGTCGTCTCTATTACATGTGTGATATTACACTGAGAGTCGTCTCTATTACATGTGTGATATTACACTGAGTCGTCTCTATTACATGTGTGATATTACACTGAGAGTCGCCTCTATTACATGTGTGATATTACACTGAGAGTCGTCTCTATTACATGTGTGATATTACACTGAGAGTCGTCTATATTACATGTGTGATATTACACTGAGAGTCGCCTCTATTACATGTGTGATATTACACTGAGAGTCGTCTCTATTACATGTGTGATATTACACTGAGAGTCGTCTCTATTACATGTGTGATATTACACTGAGAGTCGTCTCTATTACATGTGTGATATTACACTGAGAGTCGTCTCTATTACATGTGTGATACTACACTGAGAGTCGTCTCTATTACATGTGTGATATTACACTGAGAGTCGTCCCTATTACATGTGTGATATTACACTGAGAGTCGTCTATATTACATGTGTGATATTACACTGAGAGTCGTCTATATTACATGTGTGATATTACACTGAGAGTCGTCTCTATTACATGTGTGATATTACACTGAGAGTCGTCTCTATTACATGTGTGATATTACACAGAGAGTCGTCTCTATTACATGTGTGATATTACACAGAGAGTCGTCTATATTACATGTGTGATATTACACTGAGAGTCGTCTCTATTACATGTGTGATATTACACTGAGAGTCGTCTCTATTACATGTGTGATATTACACTGAGAGTCGTCTCTATTACATGTGTGATATTACACTGAGAGTCGTCTATATTACATGTGTGATATTACACTGAGAGTCGCCTCTATTACATGTGTGATATTACACTGAGAGTCATCTCTATTACATGTGTGATACTACACTGAGAGTCGCCTCTATTACATGTGTGATACTACACTGAGAGTCGTCTCTATTACATGTGTGATATTACACAGAGAGTCGTCTCTATTACATGTGTGATATTACACTGAGAGTCGTCTCTATTACATGTGTGATATTACACTGAGAGTCGTCTCTATTACATGTGTGATATTACACTAAGAGTCGTCTCTATTACATGTGTGATATTACACTGAGAGTCGTCTCTATTACATGTGTGATATTACACTGAGAGTCGTATCTATTACATGTGTGATATTACACTGAGAGTCGTCTCTATTACATGTGTGATATTACACAGAGAGTCGTCTCTATTACATGTGTGATATTACACAGAGAGTCGTCTATATTACATGTGTGATATTACACTGAGAGTCGTCTCTATTACATGTGTGATATTACACTGAGAGTCGTCTCTATTACATGTGTGATAATACACTGAGAGTCGTCTCTATTACATGTGTGATATTACACTGAGAGTCGTCTCTATTACATGTGTGATATTACACTGAGAGTCGTCTCTATTACATGTGTGATATTACACTGAGAGTCGTCTCTATTACATGTGTGATACTACACAGAGAGTCGCCTCTATTACATGTATGATATTACACTGAGAGTCGTCACTATTACATGTGTGATATTACACTGAGAGTCGTCACTATTAAATGTGTGATATTACACTGAGAGTCGTCTCTATTACATGTGTGATATTACACTGAGAGTCGTCACTATTAAATGTGTGATATTACACTGAGAGTCGTCTCTATTACATGTGTGATATTACACTGAGAGTCGTCTCTATTACATGTGTGATATTACACTGAGAGTCGTCTCTATTACATGTGTGATATTACACTAGGACTAGGGGAACATCTATATTACTACATGATACTGCATTGGGTGCATCATGTCCCCCGAGAGGATAATAATACCCCCACACACACACACACTCACTATTAGCAGTATGGGCTGTTATCTGCAGATGATGGGAGTGATATCTCCCAAGTACTACTTCCCTAGTAGACGGGCCCTTGGCTTTAGCTGCGGGGACATCCATTAGAGGGAGAGGAGCGCGTGACGCCCACCAGAGACACAGGAAGCCGTGAGATCTGCCGATCCTGGGCACCCGCCAGCTCCAGATGGAGGCACTCACACAGGGAGGCTTAACCCCATCACTGCCGGACCCTGCAGGAACCGCAAACTCACAGGCTTAGGCCTCATCCATGTTGCATCCGTGAAGATGTCCGTGAAGGATCCGTGTTTGTTCCGTGTGTCATACATATTTCAATGACACTGCTTAGGTGAAAACCCATCTCCAGAGCGTCTTCGACCCGTAGTCAGGGAAAAACGGACCAAAACTGAGGCCACCCGGGCCGAGTCAGTGGTTTCAATGTGCGTGTTTGGAGCACATCATGGAAAAGTAGGGCATGTCTGCGGACCCGATAAAAACCACTGAAGTGTGAACAAGCACATAAAACAGCAGAGGCCACATGTGGTGGACGGCACACGCCTGGGAAAAACGGACAAGGGAGTACAGGTGCAAACATCAGGTGTGACCACACCCTCCTGAGACAGGCCACGCCCCCAGAGCACACCTGTGTTCTTCACACATGAAGTCTATTAAAGGGGCATCAAATAACATGTGGCATCGGGCGAGACGTGAGGCTCCTCGGTCTGTACCGGGGGAGCACAGGGACAGCACCCGTACAAGGTGCGAAACATCACAGTACCGGGCGCTCCGAAACGTAGCAACACACAAAACCGTATAATCAGATCTGTAAAATGTCCATACAGCAGTACCAGCAGTAATATCATCCACACTGTAGTGTCCATACAACAGTACCAGCAGTAATATCCTCCACATAGTAGTGTCCATACAGCAGTACCAGCAGTAATATCATCCACACAGTAATGTCCATACAACAGCACCAGCAGTAATATCATCCACACTGTAGTGTCCATACAGCAGTACCAGCAGTAATATCATCCACACTGTAGTGTCCATACAACAGTACCAGCAGTAATATCATCCACATAGTAGTGTCCATACAGCAGTACCAGCAGTAATATCATCCAGACAGTAATGTCCATACAACAGTACCAGCAGTAATATCATCCACACAGTAATGTCCATACAGCAGTACCAGCAGTAATATCATCCACATAGTAGTGTCCATACAACAGTACCAGCAGTAATATCATCCACACAGTAATGTCCATACAACAGTACCAGCAGTAATATCATCCACATAGTAGTGTCCATACAACAGCACCAGCAGTAATATCATCCACACAGTAATGTCCATACAACAGTACCAGCAGTAATATCATCCACACTGTAGTGTCCATACAACAGTACCAGCAGTAATATCATCCACATAGTAGTGTCCATACAACAGTACCAGCAGTAATATCATCCACATAGTAGTGTCCATACAACAGTACCAGCAGTAATATCATCCACACTGTAGTGTCCATACAACAGTACCAGCAGTAATATCATCCACATAGTAGTGTCCATACAACAGTACCAGCAGTAATATCATCCACATAGTAATGTCCATACAGCAGTACCAGCAGTAATATCATCCACACAGTAATGTCCATACAACAGTACCAGCAGTAATATCATCCACATAGTAGTGTCCATACAGCAGTACCAGCAGTAATATCATCCACATAGTAATGTCCATACAGCAGTACCAGCAGTAATATCATCCACACAGTAATGTCCATACAACAGTACCAGCAGTAATATCATCCACACAGTAATGTCCATACAACAGTACCAGCAGTAATATCAGCGACACAGTAATGTCCATACAAAAGTACCAGCAGTAATATCATCCACATAGTAGTGTCCATACAGCAGTAACAGCGGTAATATAATCCACATAGTAATGTCCATATGTAACGGACCGTTTCCGCAGACAAGGGGTTAAAATCCGTTTAGGCGATGTGCCCCTTTCTGAGAGACAGGCACAGCTACTGCAGGACACCAACCTCCCGAACTGGATACAAAATAGCACTCCAAACTGGAACCTCACGAATAGCTGCTAGCAGACGAACAGGAATCAGCTTACACTCCTGGCAATCAGTCTCTAACAGCATACAGTGAATCCCCCCAATAACGAGACAAGGCTCCGTGTTGAGGGTCAAGCAGTGGTCTGAGGTCCTGGCACACCCAGCCTGTTTTTTATTACAGTTGTTTGCAAATATAGGTCCGCCCACAGGGAGGTATAAAACAACCAAGCCCATCTGGTGTACACGCCCCTAGGGGACCAGAATAAAGACTGTGACATAGGACAGATATGCAGCACTGCAGGATACACAGAGACAATACATCCCCACAATGCATCATGGTTTCCTCCTCTCTGCCCTGGAGACACCCGAGGCGTGTATGGACACTACTATCTATGTGGATGATATTACTGCTGGTACTGCTGTATGGACACTACTATGTGGATGATATTACTGCTGGTACTGTTGTATGGACACTACAATGTGGATGATATTACTCGTAGTGATGTCCATGCAATAATCAAATTGCAGTGTCCATACAACAGTACCAGCAGTAATATCATCCACACAGTAATGTCCATACAACAGTACCAGCAGTAATATCATCCACACAGTAATGTCCATACAGCAGTACCAGCAGTAATATCATCCACACAGCGGCAGAGTGATATGCCGGGAAGGCAGTGTGAAATGCAGGGAGAGGAGAGCAGCGTCCTCCCTCCCAGCGGCAGGCTGAGTTACAGGGGGCAGAGGTAGTTGTTCCTGCCCCCCAGCAGCAGAGTGATATGCCGGGAAGGCAGTGTGAAGTGCAGGGAGAGGAGAGCAGCGTCCTCCCTCCCCAGCGGCAGGCTGAGTTACAGGGGGCAGAGGTAGTTGTTCCTGCCCCCCAGCAGCAGAGTGATATGCCGGGAAGGCAGTGTGAAATGCAGGGAGAGGAGAGCAGCGTCCTCCCTCCCCAGCGGCAGGCTGAGTAACAGGGGGCAGAGGTAGTTGTTCCTGCCCCCCAGCAGCAGAGTGATATGCCGGGAAGGCAGTGTGAAATGCAGGGAGAGGAGAGCAGCGTCCTCCCTCCCCAGCGGCAGGCTGAGTTACAGGGGGCAGAGGTAGTTGTTCCTGCCCCCCAGCAGCAGAGTGATTTTTTGGGAATTGGGAGCCCAGTCTCCATTCCCCAGCGGCAGAGTGTCCAGCAGGGAATAGAGAGCCCAGTCTCCTTTCCCCAGCAGCAGGACACTGTATTGGGAGCGGAGACGGTCGGTCGCCCTCCTCAGCGGCTGGAAGTATGTATGGGAGAGGAGCTCGTTACCCCCTCTCCCCAGCGGCAGCTTAACACACCAGGGGGAGACAGTAAGCCCCACAACAGTGCAGATGGGACCGTGGTCTCTGCACTTACAGCATAGGGGGTAGAGACAGTCGGTCTCCCCCTCCAACAACCAGGCTCTAAGCCAGGGAGCAACACAGAGACCGGGAGTACCAGCTTCCAACATAACCTTGGTGGACTCACTGGACAGAGACAGGCTACCAAATGCAACAGGTCCAGTATTGGGTTGTGGGTGGGCTGCCAGACAAACTCAGGTACCGACCGGCAAGAGGTCAGGTATCATCCACATTGCAGTGTCCATACTACAGTACCAGCAGTAATATCATCCACATTGCAGTGTCCATACTACAGTACCAGCAGTAATATCATCCACATTGTAGTGTCCATACTACAGTACCAGCAGTAATATCATTCACATAGTAGTGTCCATACAACAGTACCAGAAGTTATATCATCCAGTACTGCTGGTACTGTTGTATGGACACTACTATGTGGATGATATTACTGATAGTACTTTTGTATGGACACTACTATGTGGATAATAATACTGCTGGTACTGCTGTATGGACACTACTATGTGGATGATATTACTGCTGGTACTGTTGTATGGACACTACTATGTGGATGATATTACTGATAGTACTTTTGTATGGACACTACTATGTGGATGATATTACTGCTGGTACTGCTGTATGGACATTACTGTGTGGATGATATTACTGCTGGTACTGTTGTATGGACACTACTATGTAGATGATAATACTGAGAGTACTTTTGTATGGACACTACTATGTGGATGATATTACTTCTGGTACTGTTGTATGGACATTACTATGTGGATGATATTACTGCTGGTACTGTTGTATGGACATTACTGTGTGGATGATATTACTGCTGGTACTGTTGTATGGACACTACTATGTGGATGATATTACTGATGGTTCTGTTGTATGGACACTACTATGTGGATGATATTACTGCTGGTACTGCTGTATGGACATTACTGTGTGGATGATATTACTGCTGGTACTGTTGTATGGACACTACTATGTAGATGATAATACTGAGAGTACTTTTGTATGGACACTACTATGTGGATGATATTACTTCTGTTACTGTTGTATGGACATTACTATGTGGATGATATTACTGCTGGTACTGTTGTATGGACATTACTATGTGGATGATATTACTGATAGTACTTTTGTATGGACACTACTATGTGGATGATATTACTGCTGGTACTGTTGTATGGACATTACTGTGTGGATGATATTACTGCTGGTACTGTTGTATGGACACTACTATGTGGATGATATTACTGATGGTACTGTTGTATGGACACTACTATGTGGATGATATTACTGCTGGTACTGTTGTATGGACATTACTGTGTGGAGGATATTACTGTTGGTACTGTTGCATGGACACTACTATGTGGATGATATTACTGCTGGTGCTGTTGTATGGACATTACTATGTGGATGATATTACTGCTGGTACTGTTGTATGGACATTACTGTGTGGATGATATTACTGCTGGTACTGTTGTATGGACACTACTATGTGGATGATATTACTGCTGGTGCTGTTGTATGGACATTACTATGTGGATGATATTACTGCTGGTACTGTTGTATGGACATTACTGTGTGGATGATATTACTGCTGTTACTGTTGTATGGACATTACTGTGTGGATGATATTACCGCTGTTACTGTTGCATGGACACTACTATGTGAATGATATTACTGCTGGTACTGTTGTATGGACACTACTATGTAGATGATAATACTGAGAGTACTTTTGTATGGACACTACTATGTGGATGATATTACTTCTGGTACTGTTGTATGGACATTACTGTGTGGATGATATTACTGCTGGTACTGTTGTATGGACACTACTATGTGGATGATATTACTGCTGGTGCTGTTGTATGGACATTACTGTGTGGATGATATTACTGCTGGTACTGCTGTATGGACACTACTATGTGGATGATATTACTGCTGGTACTGCTGTATGGACATTACTATGTGGATGATATTACTGCTGGTACTGTTGTATGGACATTACTGTCTGGATGATATTACTGCTGTTACTGTTGTATGGACATTACTGTGTGGATGATATTACTGCTGGTACTGTTGTATGGACACTACTGTGTGGATGATATTACTGCTGGTACTGCTGTATGGACATTACTGTGTGGATGATATTACTGCTGGAACTGCTGTATGGACATTACTATGTGGATGATATTACTGCTGGTACTGTTGTATGGACATTACTATGTGGATGATATTACTGCTGGTACTGCTGTATGGACATTACTATGTGGATGATATTACTGCTGGTACTGCTGTATGGACATTACTATGTGGATGATATTACTGCTGGTACTGTTGTATAGACATTACTGTGTGGATGATATTACTGCTGGTACTGCTGTATGGACACTACTATGTGGATGATATTACTGCTGGTACTGTTGTATAGACACTACTATGTGGATGATATTACTGCTGGTGCTGTTGTATGGACATTACTATGTGGATGATATTACTGCTGGTACTGTTGTATAGACATTACTGTGTGGATGATATTACTGCTGGTACTGCTGTATGGACACTACTATGTGGATGATATTACTGCTGGTACTGTTGTATGGACACTACTATGTGGATGATATTACTGCTGGTACTGTTGTATGGACACTACTATGTGGAAGATATTACTGCTGGTACTGTTGTATGGACACTACTGTGTAGATGATATTACTGCTGGTACTGTTGTATGGACATTACTGTGTGGATGATATTACTGCTGGTACTGTTGTATGGACAATACTATGTGGATGATATTACTGCTGGTACTGCTGTATGGACATTACTATGTGGATGATATTACTGCTGGTACTGTTGTATGGACAATACTATGTGGATGATATTACTGCTGGTACTGTTGTATGGACAATACTATGTGGATGATATTACTGCTGGTACTGCTGTATGGACACTACTATGTGGATGATATTACTGCTGGTACTGTTGTATGGACAATACTATGTGGATGATATTACTGCTGGTACCGTTGTATGGACATTACTGTGTGGATGATATTACTGCTGGTACTGTTGTATGGACATTACTATGTGGATGATATTACTGCTGGTACTGCTGTATGGACATTACTGTGTGGATGATATTACTGCTGGTACTGCTGTATGGACACTACTATGTGGATGATATTACTGCTGGTACTGTTGTATGGACATTACTGTGTGGATGATATTACTGCTGGTACTGCTGTATGGACATTACTATGTGGATGATATTACTGCTGGTGCTGTTGTATGGACATTACTGTGTGGATGATATTACTGCTGGTACTGTTGTATGGACAATACTATGTGGATGATATTACTGCTGGTACTGTTGTATGGACATTACTATGTGGATGATATTACTGCTGGTACTGTTTTATGGACATTACTGTGTGGATGATATTACTGCTGGTACTGCTGTATGGACATTACTGTGTGGATGATATTACTGCTGGTACTGTTGTATGGACAATACTATGTGGATGATATTACTGCTGGTACTGCTGTATGGACATTACTGTGTGGATGATATTACTGCTGGTACTGTTGTATGGACAATACTATGTGGATGATATTACTGCTGGTACTGCTGTATGGACATTACTGTGTGGATGATATTACTGCTGGTACTGCTGTATGGACATTACTGTGTGGATGATATTACTGCTGGTACTGCTGTATGGACACTACTGTCTGGATGATATTACTGCTGGTACTGTTGTATGGACATTACTGTGTGGATGATATTACTGCTGGTACTGTTGTATGGACAATACTATGAGGATGATATTACTGCTGGTACTGCTGTATGGACACTGCAATTTGATTATTGTATGGACATCACTACGAGTAATATCATCCACATAGTAGTGTCCATACTACAGCACCAGCAGTAATATCCTCCACACAGCAGTGTCCATACTACAGTACCAGCAGTAATATCCCCCACACAGCAGTGTCCATACTACAGTACCAGCAGTAATATCCCCCACACAGCAGTGTCCATACTACAGTACCAGCAGTAATATCCCCCACACAGCAGTGTCCATACTACAGTACCAGCAGTAATATCCTCCACACAGCAGTGTCCATACTACAGTACCAGCAGTAATATCCTCCACACAGCAGTGTCCATACTACAGTACCAGCAGTAATATCCCCCACACAGCAGTGTCCATACTACAGTACCAGCAGTAATATCCCCCACACAGCAGTGTCCATACTACAGTACCAGCAGTAATATCCTCCACACAGCAGTGTCCATACAACAGTACCAGCAGTAATATCCTCCACACAGCAGTGTCCATACAACAGTACCAGCAGTAATATCCTCCACACAGCAGTGTCCATACTACAGTACCAGCAGTAATATCCTCCAAAAAGCAGTGTCCATACTACAGTACCAGCAGTAATATCCCCCACACAGCAGTGTCCATACTACAGTACCAGCAGTAATATCCCCCACACAGCAGTGTCCATACTACAGTACCAGCAGTAATATCATCCACACAGCAGTGTCCATATTACAGTACCAGCAGTAATATCCTCCACACAGCAGTGTCCATACTACAGTACCAGCAGTAATATCCTCCACACAGCAGTGTCCATACTACAGTACCAGCAGTAATATCCTCCACACAGCAGTGTCCATACTCCAGTACCAGCAGTAATATCCTCCACACAGCAGTGTCCATACTACAGTACCAGCAGTAATATCCTCCACACAGCAGTGTCCATACTACAGTACCAGCAGTAATATCCCCCACACAGCAGTGTCCATACTACAGTACCAGCAGTAATATCCTCCACACAGCAGTGTCCATACTACAGTACCAGCAGTAATATCCTCCACACAGTAGTGTCCATACTACAGTACCAGCAGTAATATCCTCCACACAGCAGTGTCCATACAACAGTACCAGCAGTAATATCCTCCACACAGCAGTGTCCATACTACAGTACCAGCAGTAATATCCTCCACACAGCAGTGTCCATACAACAGTACCAGCAGTAATATCCCCCACACAGCAGTGTCCATACTACAGTACCAGCAGTAATATCCTCCACACAGCAGTGTCCATACTACAGTACCAGCAGTAATATCCCCCACACAGCAGTGTCCATACTACAGTACCAGCAGTAATATCCCCCACACAGCAGTGTCCATACTACAGTACCAGCAGTAATATCCACCACACAGCAGTGTCCATACTACAGTACCAGCAGTAATATCCTCCACACAGCAGTGTCCATACAACAGTACCAGCAGTAATATCCTCCACACAGCAGTGTCCATACTACAGTACCAGCAGTAATATCCACCACACAGCAGTGTCCATACTACAGTACCAGCAGTAATATCCTCCACACAGCAGTGTCCATACTACAGTACCAGCAGTAATATCCCCCACACAGCAGTGTCCATACTACAGTACCAGCAGTAATATCCACCACACAGCAGTGTCCATACTACAGTACCAGCAGTAATATCCTCCACACAGCAGTGTCCATACTACAGTACCAGCAGTAATATCCCCCACACAGCAGTGCCCATACTACAGTACCAGCAGTAATATCCCCCACACAGCAGTGTCCATACTACAGTACCAGCAGTAATATCCTCCACACAGCAGTGTCCATACTACAGTAACAGCAGTAATATCCTCCACACAGTAATGTCCATACTACAGTACCAGCAGTAATATCCTCCACACAGCAGTGTCCATACTACAGTACCAGCAGTAATATCCCCCACACAGCAGTGTCCATACTACAGTACCAGCAGTAATATCCTCCACACAGCAGTGTCCATACTACAGTACCAGCAGTAATATCCTCCACACAGCAGTGTCCATACAGAAGTACCAGCAGTAATATCCTCCACATAGCAGTGTCCATACTACAGTACCAGCAGTAATATCATCCACACAGCAGTGTCCATACTACAGTACAAGCAGTAATATCCTCCACACAGCAGTGTCCATACTACAGTACCAGCAGTAATATCCCCCACACAGCAGTGTCCATACTACAGTACCAGCAGTAATATCATCCACACAGCAGTGTCCATACTACAGTACCAGCAGTAATATCCTCCACACAGCAGTGTCCATACTACAGTACCAGCAGTAATATCCTCCACACAGCAGTGTCCATACTACAGTACCAGCAGTAATATCCTCCACACAGCAGTGTCCATACTACAGTACCAGCAGTAATATCCTCCACACAGCAGTGTCCATACTACAGTACCAGCAGTAATATCCTCCACACAGCAGTGTCCATACAACAGTACCAGCAGTAATATCCTCCACACAGCAGTGTCCATACTACAGTACCAGCAGTAATATCCTCCACACAGCAGTGTCCATACAACAGTACCAGCAGTAATATCCTCCACACAGCAGTGTCCATACTACAGTACCAGCAGTAATATCATCCACACAGTAATGTCCATACTACAGTACCAGCAGTAATATCCTCCACACAGCAGTGTCCATACTACAGTACCAGCAGTAATATCCTCCACACAGCAGTGTCCATACTACAGTACCAGCAGTAATATCCTCCACACAGCAGTGTCCATACAGCAGTACCAGCAGTAATATCCTCCACACAGCAGTGTCCATACTACAGTACCAGCAGTAATATCCTCCACACAGCAGTGTCCATACTACAGTACCAGCAGTAATATCATCCACACAGCAGTGTCCATACTACAGTACAAGCAGTAATATCCTCCACACAGCAGTGTCCATACTACAGTACCAGCAGTAATATCCTCCACACAGCAGTGTCCATACTACAGTACCAGCAGTAATATCCTCCACACAGCAGTGTCCATACTACAGTACCAGCAGTAATATCCTCCACACAGCAGTGTCCATACTACAGTACCAGCAGTAATATCATGCACACAGCAGTGTCCATACTACAGTACAAGCAGTAATATCCTCCACACAGCAGTGTCCATACTACAGTACCAGCAGTAATATCCTCCACACAGCAGTGTCCATACTACAGTACCAGCAGTAATATCCTCCACACAGCAGTGTCCATACTACAGTACCAGCAGTAATATCCTCCACACAGCAGTGTCCATACTACAGTACCAGCAGTAATATCCTCCACACAGCAGTGTCCATACTACAGTACAAGCAGTAATATCCTCCACACAGCAGTGTCCATACAACAGTACCAGCAGTAATATCCTCCACACAGCAGTGTCCATACTACAGTACCAGCAGTAATATCCTCCACACAGCAGTGTCCATACAACAGTACCAGCAGTAATATCCTCCACACAGCAGTGTCCATACTACAGTACCAGCAGTAATATCCTCCACACAGTAGTGTCCATACTACAGTACCAGCAGTAATATCCTCCACACAGCAGTGTCCATACTACAGTACCAGCAGTAATATCCTCCACACAGCAGTGTCCATACAACAGTACCAGCAGTAATATCCTCCACACAGCAGTGTCCATACTACAGTACCAGCAGTAATATCCCCCACACAGCAATGTCCATACTACAGTACCAGCAGTAATATCCTCCACACAGCAGTGTCCATACTACAGTACCAGCAGTAATATCCCCCACACAGCAGTGTCCATACAACAGTACCAGCAGTAATATCCTCCACACAGCAGTGTCCATACTACAGTACCAGCAGTAATATCCCCCACACAGCAGTGTCCATACTACAGTACCAGCAGTAATATCCTCCACACAGCAGTGTCCATACAGCAGTACCAGCAGTAATATCCTCCACACAGTAGTGTCCATACTACAGTACCAGCAGTAATATCCCCCACACAGCAGTGTCCATACTACAGTACCAGCAGTAATATCCTCCACACAGCAGTGTCCATACAACAGTACCAGCAGTAATATCCTCCACACAGCAGTGTCCATACTACAGTACCAGCAGTAATATCATCCACACAGTAATGTCCATACTACAGTACCAGCAGTAATATCCTCCACACAGCAGTGTCCATACTACAGTACCAGCAGTAATATCCTCCACACAGCAGTGTCCATACTACAGTACCAGCAGTAATATCCTCCACACAGCAGTGTCCATACAGCAGTACCAGCAGTAATATCCTCCACACAGCAGTGTCCATACTACAGTACCAGCAGTAATATCCTCCACACAGCAGTGTCCATACTACAGTACCAGCAGTAATATCATCCACACAGCAGTGTCCATACTACAGTACAAGCAGTAATATCCTCCACACAGCAGTGTCCATACTACAGTACCAGCAGTAATATCCTCCACACAGCAGTGTCCATACTACAGTACCAGCAGTAATATCCTCCACACAGCAGTGTCCATACTACAGTACCAGCAGTAATATCCTCCACACAGCAGTGTCCATACTACAGTACCAGCAGTAATATCCTCCACACAGCAGTGTCCATACTACAGTACCAGCAGTAATATCATCCACACAGCAGTGTCCATACTACAGTACAAGCAGTAATATCCTCCACACAGCAGTGTCCATACTACAGTACCAGCAGTAATATCCTCCACACAGCAGTGTCCATACTACAGTACCAGCAGTAATATCCTCCACACAGCAGTGTCCATACTACAGTACAAGCAGTAATATCCTCCACACAGCAGTGTCCATACAACAGTACCAGCAGTAATATCCTCCACACAGCAGTGTCCATACTACAGTACCAGCAGTAATATCCTCCACACAGTAGTGTCCATACTACAGTACCAGCAGTAATATCCCCCACACAGCAGTGTCCATACTACAGTACCAGCAGTAATATCCTTTACACAGCAGTGTCCATACAACAGTACCAGCAGTAATATCCTCCACACAGCAGTGTCCATACTACAGTACCAGCAGTAATATCCTCCACACAGCAGTGTCCATACTACAGTACCAGCAGTAATATCCTCCACACAGCAGTGTCCATACTACAGTACCAGCAGTAATATCCTCCACACAGCGGTGTCCATACAGCAGTACCAGCAGTAATATCCTCCACACAGCAGTGTCCATACTACAGTACCAGCAGTAATATCCTCCACACAGCAGTGTCCATACTACAGTACCAGCAGTAATATCCTCCACACAGCAGTGTCCATACTACAGTACCAGCAGTAATATCATCCACACAGCAGTGTCCATACTACAGTACAAGCAGTAATATCCTCCACACAGCAGTGTCCATACTACAGTACCAGCAGTAATATCCTCCACACAGCAGTGTCCATACTACAGTACCAGCAGTAATATCCTCCACACAGCAGTGTCCATACTACAGTACCAGCAGTAATATCCTCCACACAGCAGTGTCCATACTACAGTACCAGCAGTAATATCCTCCACACAGCAGTGTCCATACTACAGTACAAGCAGTAATATCCTCCACACAGCAGTGTCCATACTACAGTACCAGCAGTAATATCCTCCACACAGCAGTGTCCATACTACAGTACCAGCAGTAATATCCTCCACACAGCAGTGTCCATACTACAGTACCAGCAGTAATATCCTCCACACAGCAGTGTCCATACTACAGTACCAGCAGTAATATCCTCCACACAGCAGTGTCCATACTACAGTACAAGCAGTAATATCCTCCACACAGCAGTGTCCATACAACAGTACCAGCAGTAATATCCTCCACACAGCAGTGTCCATACTACAGTACCAGCAGTAATATCCTCCACACAGCAGTGTCCATACTACAGTACCAGCAGTAATATCCTCCACACAGTAATGTCCATACTACAGTACCAGCAGTAATATCCTCCACACAGCAGTGTCCATACTACAGTACCAGCAGTAATATCCTCCACACAGCAGTGTCCATACAACAGTACCAGCAGTAATATCCTCCACACAGCAGTGTCCATACAACAGTACCAGCAGTAATATCCTCCACACAGCAGTGTCCATACTACAGTACCAGCAGTAATATCCCCCACACAGCAATGTCCATACTACAGTACCAGCAGTAATATCCTCCACACAGCAGTGTCCATACTACAGTACCAGCAGTAATATCCCCCACACAGCAGTGTCCATACAACAGTACCAGCAGTAATATCCTCCACACAGCAGTGTCCATACTACAGTACCAGCAGTAATATCCCCCACACAGCAGTGTCCATACTACAGTACCAGCAGTAATATCCTCCACACAGCAGTGTCCATACAGCAGTACCAGCAGTAATATCCTCCACACAGCAGTGTCCATACTACAGTACCAGCAGTAATATCCCCCACACAGCAGTGTCCATACTACAGTACCAGCAGTAATATCCTCCACACAGCAGTGTCCATACTACAGTACCAGCAGTAATATCCTCCACACAGCAGTGTCCATACTACAGTACCAGCAGTAATATCCCCCACACAGCAGTGTCCATACTACAGTACCAGCAGTAATATCCTCCACACAGCAGTGTCCATACAACAGTACCAGCAGTAATATCCTCCACACAGCAGTGTCCATACTACAGTACCAGCAGTAATATCCCCCACACAGCAGTGTCCATACTACAGTACCAGCAGTAATATCCTCCACACAGCAGTGTCCATACAGCAGTACCAGCAGTAATATCCTCCACACAGCAGTGTCCATACTACAGTACCAGCAGTAATATCCCCCACACAGCAGTGTCCATACTACAGTACCAGCAGTAATATCCTCCACACAGCAGTGTCCATACTACAGTACCAGCAGTAATATCCTCCACACAGCAGTGTCCATACTACAGTACCAGCAGTAATATCCTCCACACAGCAGTGTCCATACTACAGTACAAGCAGTAATATCCTCCACACAGCAGTGTCCATACAACAGTACCAGCAGTAATATCCTCCACACAGCAGTGTCCATACAGCAGTACCAGCAGTAATATCCTCCACACAGCAGTGTCCATACTACAGTACCAGCAGTAATATCCCCCACACAGCAGTGTCCATACTACAGTACCAGCAGTAATATCCTCCACACAGCAGTGTCCATACTACAGTACCAGCAGTAATATCCTCCACACAGCAGTGTCCATACTACAGTACCAGCAGTAATATCATCCACACAGTAATGTCCATACAGCAGTACCAGCAGTAATATCATCCACACAGCAGTGTCCATACTACAGTACCAGCAGTAATATCCCCCACACAGCAGTGTCCATACTACAGTACCAGCAGTAATATCCTCCACACAGCAATGTCCATACTACAGTACCAGCAGTAATATCCTCCACACAGCAGTGTCCATACAACAGTACCAGCAGTAATATCCTCCACACAGCAGTGTCCATACTACAGTACCAGCAGTAATATCCCCCACACAGCAATGTCCATACTACAGTACCAGCAGTAATATCCTCCACACAGCAGTGTCCATACTACAGTACCAGCAGTAATATCCCCCACACAGCAGTGTCCATACAACAGTACCAGCAGTAATATCCTCCACACAGCAGTGTCCATACTACAGTACCAGCAGTAATATCCCCCACACAGCAGTGTCCATACTACAGTACCAGCAGTAATATCCTCCACACAGCAGTGTCCATACAGCAGTACCAGCAGTAATATCCCCCACACAGCAGTGTCCATACTACAGTACCAGCAGTAATATCCTCCACACAGCAGTGTCCATACTACAGTACCAGCAGTAATATCCTCCACACAGCAGTGTCCATACTACAGTACCAGCAGTAATATCCCCCACACAGCAGTGTCCATACTACAGTACCAGCAGTAATATCCTCCACACAGCAGTGTCCATACAACAGTACCAGCAGTAATATCCTCCACACAGCAGTGTCCATACTACAGTACCAGCAGTAATATCCCCCACACAGCAGTGTCCATACTACAGTACCAGCAGTAATATCCTCCACACAGCAGTGTCCATACAGCAGTACCAGCAGTAATATCCTCCACACAGTAGTGTCCATACTACAGTACCAGCAGTAATATCCCCCACACAGCAGTGTCCATACTACAGTACCAGCAGTAATATCCTCCACACAGCAGTGTCCATACTACAGTACCAGCAGTAATATCCTCCACACAGCAGTGTCCATACTACAGTACCAGCAGTAATATCATCCACACAGTAATGTCCATACAGCAGTACCAGCAGTAATATCATCCACACAGCAGTGTCCATACTACAGTACCAGCAGTAATATCCCCCACACAGCAGTGTCCATACTACAGTACCAGCAGTAATATCCTCCACACAGCAATGTCCATACTACAGTACCAGCAGTAATATCCTCCACACAGCAGTGTCCATACAACAGTACCAGCAGTAATATCCTCCACACAGCAGTGTCCATACTACAGTACCAGCAGTAATATCCTCCACACAGCAGTGTCCATACTACAGTACCAGCAGTAATATCCTCCACACAGTAATGTCCATACTACAGTACCAGCAGTAATATCCTCCACACAGCAGTGTCCATACTACAGTACCAGCAGTAATATCCTCCACACAGCAGTGTCCATACAACAGTACCAGCAGTAATATCCTCCACACAGCAGTGTCCATACAACAGTACCAGCAGTAATATCCTCCACACAGCAGTGTCCATACTACAGTACCAGCAGTAATATCCCCCACACAGCAATGTCCATACTACAGTACCAGCAGTAATATCCTCCACACAGCAGTGTCCATACTACAGTACCAGCAGTAATATCCCCCACACAGCAGTGTCCATACAACAGTACCAGCAGTAATATCCTCCACACAGCAAAGTCCATACTACAGTACCAGCAGTAATATCCCCCACACAGCAGTGTCCATACTACAGTACCAGCAGTAATATCCTCCACACAGCAGTGTCCATACAGCAGTACCAGCAGTAATATCCTCCACACAGTAGTGTCCATACTACAGTACCAGCAGTAATATCCCCCACACAGCAGTGTCCATACTACAGTTCCAGCAGTAATATCCTTTACACAGCAGTGTCCATACAACAGTACCAGCAGTAATATCCTCCACACAGCAGTGTCCATACTACAGTACCAGCAGTAATATCATCCACACAGTAATGTCCATACTACAGTACCAGCAGTAATATCCTCCACACAGCAGTGTCCATACTACAGTACCAGCAGTAATATCCTCCACACAGCAGTGTCCATACTACAGTACCAGCAGTAATATCCTCCACACAGCGGTGTCCATACAGCAGTACCAGCAGTAATATCCTCCACACAGCAGTGTCCATACTACAGTACCAGCAGTAATATCCTCCACACAGCAGTGTCCATACTACAGTACCAGCAGTAATATCATCCACACAGCAGTGTCCATACTACAGTACAAGCAGTAATATCCTCCACACAGCAGTGTCCATACTACAGTACCAGCAGTAATATCCTCCACACAGCAGTGTCCATACTACAGTACCAGCAGTAATATCCTCCACACAGCAGTGTCCATACTACAGTACCAGCAGTAATATCCTCCACACAGCAGTGTCCATACTACAGTACCAGCAGTAATATCCTCCACACAGCAGTGTCCATACTACAGTACAAGCAGTAATATCCTCCACACAGCAGTGTCCATACAACAGTACCAGCAGTAATATCCTCCACACAGCAGTGTCCATACTACAGTACCAGCAGTAATATCCTCCACACAGCAGTGTCCATACAACAGTACCAGCAGTAATATCCTCCACACAGCAGTGTCCATACTACAGTACCAGCAGTAATATCCTCCACACAGTAATGTCCATACTACAGTACCAGCAGTAATATCCTCCACACAGCAGTGTCCATACTACAGTACCAGCAGTAATATCCTCCACACAGCAGTGTCCATACAACAGTACCAGCAGTAATATCCTCCACACAGCAGTGTCCATACAACAGTACCAGCAGTAATATCCTCCACACAGCAGTGTCCATACTACAGTACCAGCAGTAATATCCCCCACACAGCAGTGTCCATACTACAGTACCAGCAGTAATATCATCCACACAGCAGTGTCCATACTACAGTACCAGCAGTAATATCCTCCACACAGCAGTGTCCATACTACAGTACCAGCAGTAATATCCTCCACACAGCAGTGTCCATACTACAGTACCAGCAGTAATATCCTCCACACAGCAGTGTCCATACTACAGTACCAGCAGTAATATCCTCCACACAGCAGTGTCCATACTACAGTACCAGCAGTAATATCCTCCACACAGCAGTGTCCATACAACAGTACCAGCAGTAATATCCTCCACACAGCAGTGTCCATACTACAGTACCAGCAGTAATATCCTCCACACAGCAGTGTCCATACAACAGTACCAGCAGTAATATCCTCCACACAGCAGTGTCCATACTACAGTACCAGCAGTAATATCATCCACACAGTAATGTCCATACTACAGTACCAGCAGTAATATCCTCCACACAGCAGTGTCCATACTACAGTACCAGCAGTAATATCCTCCACACAGCAGTGTCCATACTACAGTACCAGCAGTAATATCCTCCACACAGCAGTGTCCATACAGCAGTACCAGCAGTAATATCCTCCACACAGCAGTGTCCATACAACAGTACCAGCAGTAATATCCTCCACACAGCAGTGTCCATACTACAGTACCAGCAGTAATATCATCCACACAGCAGTGTCCATACTACAGTACAAGCAGTAATATCCTCCACACAGCAGTGTCCATACTACAGTACCAGCAGTAATATCCTCCACACAGCAGTGTCCATACTACAGTACCAGCAGTAATATCCTCCACACAGCAGTGTCCATACTACAGTACCAGCAGTAATATCCTCCACACAGCAGTGTCCATACTACAGTACCAGCAGTAATATCATGCACACAGCAGTGTCCATACTACAGTACAAGCAGTAATATCCTCCACACAGCAGTGTCCATACTACAGTACCAGCAGTAATATCCTCCACACAGCAGTGTCCCTACTACAGTACCAGCAGTAATATCCTCCACACAGCAGTGTCCATACTACAGTACCAGCAGTAATATCCTCCACACAGCAGTGTCCATACTACAGTACCAGCAGTAATATCCTCCACACAGCAGTGTCCATACTACAGTACAAGCAGTAATATCCTCCACACAGCAGTGTCCATACAACAGTACCAGCAGTAATATCCTCCACACAGCAGTGTCCATACTACAGTACCAGCAGTAATATCCTCCACACAGCAGTGTCCATACAACAGTACCAGCAGTAATATCCTCCACACAGCAGTGTCCATACTACAGTACCAGCAGTAATATCCTCCACACAGTAGTGTCCATACTACAGTACCAGCAGTAATATCCTCCACACAGCAGTGTCCATACTACAGTACCAGCAGTAATATCCTCCACACAGCAGTGTCCATACAACAGTACCAGCAGTAATATCCTCCACACAGCAGTGTCCATACTACAGTACCAGCAGTAATATCCCCCACACAGCAATGTCCATACTACAGTACCAGCAGTAATATCCTCCACACAGCAGTGTCCATACTACAGTACCAGCAGTAATATCCCCCACACAGCAGTGTCCATACAACAGTACCAGCAGTAATATCCTCCACACAGCAGTGTCCATACTACAGTACCAGCAGTAATATCCTCCACACAGCAGTGTCCATACTACAGTACCAGCAGTAATATCCTCCACACAGCAGTGTCCATACAGCAGTACCAGCAGTAATATCCTCCACACAGTAGTGTCCATACTACAGTACCAGCAGTAATATCCCCCACACAGCAGTGTCCATACTACAGTACCAGCAGTAATATCCTCCACACAGCAGTGTCCATACAACAGTACCAGCAGTAATATCCTCCACACAGCAGTGTCCATACTACAGTACCAGCAGTAATATCCTCCACACAGTAATGTCCATACTACAGTACCAGCAGTAATATCCTCCACACAGCAGTGTCCATACTACAGTACCAGCAGTAATATCCTCCACACAGCAGTGTCCATACTACAGTACCAGCAGTAATATCCTCCACACAGCAGTGTCCATACAGCAGTACCAGCAGTAATATCCTCCACACAGCAGTGTCCATACTACAGTACCAGCAGTAATATCCTCCACACAGCAGTGTCCATACTACAGTACCAGCAGTAATATCATCCACACAGCAGTGTCCATACTACAGTACAAGCAGTAATATCCTCCACACAGCAGTGTCCATACTACAGTACCAGCAGTAATATCCTCCACACAGCAGTGTCCATACTACAGTACCAGCAGTAATATCCTCCACACAGCAGTGTCCATACTACAGTACCAGCAGTAATATCCTCCACACAGCAGTGTCCATACTACAGTACCAGCAGTAATATCCTCCACACAGCAGTGTCCATACTACAGTACCAGCAGTAATATCATCCACACAGCAGTGTCCATACTACAGTACAAGCAGTAATATCCTCCACACAGCAGTGTCCATACTACAGTACCAGCAGTAATATCCTCCACACAGCAGTGTCCATACTACAGTACCAGCAGTAATATCCTCCACACAGCAGTGTCCATACTACAGTACAAGCAGTAATATCCTCCACACAGCAGTGTCCATACAACAGTACCAGCAGTAATATCCTCCACACAGCAGTGTCCATACTACAGTACCAGCAGTAATATCCTCCACACAGTAGTGTCCATACTACAGTACCAGCAGTAATATCCCCCACACAGCAGTGTCCATACTACAGTACCAGCAGTAATATCCTTCACACAGCAGTGTCCATACAACAGTACCAGCAGTAATATCCTCCACACAGCAGTGTCCATACTACAGTACCAGCAGTAATATCCTCCACACAGCAGTGTCCATACTACAGTACCAGCAGTAATATCCTCCACACAGCAGTGTCCATACTACAGTACCAGCAGTAATATCCTCCACACAGCGGTGTCCATACAGCAGTACCAGCAGTAATATCCTCCACACAGCAGTGTCCATACTACAGTACCAGCAGTAATATCCTCCACACAGCAGTGTCCATACTACAGTACCAGCAGTAATATCCTCCACACAGCAGTGTCCATACTACAGTACCAGCAGTAATATCATCCACACAGCAGTGTCCATACTACAGTACAAGCAGTAATATCCTCCACACAGCAGTGTCCATACTACAGTACCAGCAGTAATATCCTCCACACAGCAGTGTCCATACAACAGTACCAGCAGTAATATCCTCCACACAGCAGTGTCCATACTACAGTACCAGCAGTAATATCCTCCACACAGCAGTGTCCATACTACAGTACCAGCAGTAATATCCTCCACACAGCAGTGTCCATACTACAGTACAAGCAGTAATATCCTCCACACAGCAGTGTCCATACTACAGTACCAGCAGTAATATCCTCCACACAGCAGTGTCCATACTACAGTACCAGCAGTAATATCCTCCACACAGCAGTGTCCATACTACAGTACCAGCAGTAATATCCTCCACACAGCAGTGTCCATACTACAGTACCAGCAGTAATATCCTCCACACAGCAGTGTCCATACTACAGTACAAGCAGTAATATCCTCCACACAGCAGTGTCCATACAACAGTACCAGCAGTAATATCCTCCACACAGCAGTGTCCATACTACAGTACCAGCAGTAATATCCTCCACACAGCAGTGTCCATACTACAGTACCAGCAGTAATATCCTCCACACAGTAATGTCCATACTACAGTACCAGCAGTAATATCCTCCACACAGCAGTGTCCATACTACAGTACCAGCAGTAATATCCTCCACACAGCAGTGTCCATACAACAGTACCAGCAGTAATATCCTCCACACAGCAGTGTCCATACAACAGTACCAGCAGTAATATCCTCCACACAGCAGTGTCCATACTACAGTACCAGCAGTAATATCCCCCACACAGCAATGTCCATACTACAGTACCAGCAGTAATATCCTCCACACAGCAGTGTCCATACTACAGTACCAGCAGTAATATCCCCCACACAGCAGTGTCCATACAACAGTACCAGCAGTAATATCCTCCACACAGCAGTGTCCATACTACAGTACCAGCAGTAATATCCCCCACACAGCAGTGTCCATACTACAGTACCAGCAGTAATATCCTCCACACAGCAGTGTCCATACAGCAGTACCAGCAGTAATATCCCCCACACAGCAGTGTCCATACTACAGTACCAGCAGTA